>NC_142101.1:8181818-8484848 GCF_054644295.1 Miniopterus natalensis
GAGTTCCCAAGTGGTTCAGAAAGGGAAGGAGAGAGGAAACCAGACAAAATGAGATCCGGGCATGGCTCACCCAAGCCTGGTGGTGTCCTGTGATGCATCCTGTCCCACAGCCTGTCCGCTCTTCAGGTGATCCGAATTCACAGGCAGTCTCCCACCCAGGACTCAGCACGGCCCCCTGCTGGGCTTTCCAGACGCCTCGGGCCATTAGCCTGGGGGAGGTGCTGTCTGAGGTGTGGCAGCCCCACCGAACCCAGCCCAGGCTGACCAAGTTGGGGCCTCTGGGCTGGTTCCACTCCCCCCAGCCTCTCCCACCCCACCCACCCACTCAGGCCTCCTCTTACGCACAGATGCAGGTTCCTGGCTGACCTACCCTTTCTCCAGGCACTCACAGGGGCGGTTGTCCCTGAAACCAAGGCTTCCCACGGAACTCGGCCAAGACACCCCTCCTCTAGGCTGGGCTGTGGTCCTTCCCACTCCCTTGCTCTCCATCCACCCAGGCCACAGGGATGTGCTGAGCCTGGAAAACAGTGACATGATAGCCTTGACCTCTGCCGTCATACTGCAGTTGGGGACAGGGTGGGACAGCAGAGGCAGATCAAAACAAGTATGAGTCATAATAAAACAACCACAGATGATAAAGCCCGGCAAGGAAACCTCCTGCAGGCCAAGACTGAGAGGCGCTGGTGTCTGCTGTGGTTGGGGGGTGAGGAGGGGCTGCGTGATGAGGCTGGAGCCCAGGGGCTTCCTCCCTGCCACGTGCGGGCCCTGGGGTGTGAGGAGCAGGCCCAGGCCCCACTCGGCTCTGCTCTCCTGTGCTCACTGGCCTGGAGAGTGGCCCAGGAAGAGTTTGGGGATTGGGGGCGGAGGCTCGCTGACGACCGTGGGTTTGCTTTAAGTGAAGTGGGATCGTGGGAGTGCTTTAACGAGCAGGGGGGTTCTGACCTGGTTTATATTCTTGTAAAAATGTCTCATTGCTGTGAATCTTTTGGGATGGGGAGGCTTATTTTTGTGTCCAGGCCCGAGGTGGTGGCCGCCTGGGTGAGAGGGCTGCAGTGGGTTCTACAATGTGGAGGGGACAGGAGGATGGGTGACAGGTTGAAGGAGGGGTGAGGGGAGAAGAGGAAGCAGCAGGGGTTCTTGTTTCTGGTTGAACTAACTGGTAGTGGGGGGGCTGGTGGCGAGGAGCAAAGGAGGGGACAGTGGGGAATGGGCAGGTTCATCTGGACACGTCTGAGGAAACCAGCTGGGTGGCGGTGATGGGCCTTAAAGGAGAGACAGGGCGACGTGGTGGGAGGGGAGGGGGTGAGAGGACTGAGGGTTCACCTGGCAGTACACCGTGAACATGCAGATCCCTGCAGCCCCAGCCGGGACACGAGGGTCAACCTGGGCAGCACCGCTCACCTCCTCCGGGTTCTCCCTAGACCCTGCCCCCATCCCCACCTCAATTCCATGCCGCCCTTGCATTTTTTTGCAACACAGCTTCTCCTTTCCCCTTCTGAACTACTTCTGGCCGTGCATTGTAATCCCACTGTGCCCTGAAACATGCATCACAGAGGAGGAGGCCTCCAGGTTGTCTGGTTTCAAGACCATGCACCTGCCTTAACCCGTACGCACACTGTGTGCAGGACAGCCATGTGCCCCCTGTCCAGATGGGACACCGGGAGAGCCGAGGGGCACTGTTAAATATTCTAGCAGGTGGCAGGTGCACTTGGACTGGCTCTGGGACAGGTGGGATGAAGGTCACCCCAGCTGTAAGGCACTTAGAAGTGGGTGATCTTAGACTGTGTCCTGATGCTTCTGAGCTGTTTCCTCACCTACAGAATGGGATAATCTTCACAGGGATGTTGTGAGGGGTACGAGGGATAATATCTGGAAAACTCCCTGTAAATGAGTCAAATGTAAGGGAGTCTGATCTTGGATGGGATTTCTGCCCACCCAGAGACCATATTATTAAGTCTGTGATAGAGTCTGAATCTCGTGAGTAGGTTTCCTCCCTCCCTGCCTTCCTCCTCTCCTCTCTCCCTCCCCCTCCCAGTGACCCACCTGTGCCAACACTTTACAAGTACTAGGATTCACATCTGCAAGAGCCCATGGTCAATGCTTGTAGATAAAAACTAAACAGCTAACAGGGAGCTGGTACTTCCCAATTCTTCATTAAGCAGTTGGCCAGGCCAGAGTTTGCTGGGTGCGTTCATTTGAAAATGGCCTGGGAGGCAAAATTACTTTTAAAATAATTTTTGGAAGAGAAAACTTCATTCTGCTTATTCAACACAATGTGGCAATGAAAATGCTGGTTTCCTCCTCTTTGAGAACTACCCTTGAATAATTTATGGCTCTGCCCACCCCAGGCTGCAGGGCTTTGCTGAAATAAAGTGACTTTCGTGAAAGGTGGGGGTGAGCTTCAGGCTGTTCTTGCTAATGGCCCTGTCTGTCTTCCTGACCTCACTATCCTGACAGCCTGGGCCTCCTCCCCAACCACCTGGTGTCCAAAAATGACTGATGAAAGGGAATATGATGGTGGCTTCGCTCTGTCGGCCTCAGTTTCTTCTTCTGTAAAATGGGGGCAAT
This sequence comes from Miniopterus natalensis, assembly GCF_054644295.1. Taxonomy (NCBI): domain Eukaryota; kingdom Metazoa; phylum Chordata; class Mammalia; order Chiroptera; family Miniopteridae; genus Miniopterus; species Miniopterus natalensis. The sequence continues at coordinate 8,184,387 of NC_142101.1, forward strand.
TAGAACATTCTGAAGCCCTCGGCCCCGGCCCTCTGTGGACTTCTGTGATGTCTTATCTTAGTAAAGTTGCCAGGCTCTGGGTACCTACCCGGGACAGGTACTATGCTGGGTGCATCTGTGTGTCCCCTGTTCATTCTGCCCCCCACACAGCGGGTACTGCAGTGCCATTTACAATGGAGAAATGAAGAGCTTTGTCTAAGACTGTGCAGTTAGCTAGAAGCAAATTGAGGGTTTCCACCCCCCAAATCTGTCTCAGTCTAGAAACTTGGTGTCTTGTGTGCATTGTCAGTCTTTAAAATTGTTTTTATTTTTCAATTACAGTTGACATTCAATATTAGTTTCAGAGGCACAGCATAGCGGTTAGACATTTATACACCTCTATGAGCCCCCCATAAGTCTAGGACCCTCCTGGCAGCATGCACAGTTATTACAATAGTATTGACTCTGTTCACTGTGCTGTACTTTACATCCACATTTGTCAGGCTTTGATTTGCTGAGGAAACTTGATTTCCAGAGGCTGCCTAAGTCAGCAGTAGAGGAAGGTTGTAGAAAGGGGAATAAAATCTAAAAAACCTGCACAGCGTTGACTATATATACAAATGATGTGTGTGTGTATTTTAAAAAGCTGTCCCTGCATTAGTTGAAAATTGTGAGGTTTTCCAGAATGAAAGTTTCATATAATAAAGCTAAACTTTCATTCCTAGTCCATTTCTGTGTTATTAGAAGAGAAATGCCCTAGAAACATGGACCATCACCAGTCAGGAAGCTATATTGTGGTATCATCCGTGGCGGCACCTCAGGCTGTGTTTAATAGCAAAACACTTGAATGCACTTAGTGCCCATTCACATTCTCAACCATTGTATGTGGCTATTTAAATTTAAATTAATTGCAATCAAATAAAATCAAGCAATTAGTTCCTAAAAAAATTGTGAGGTTTTTATCGCATTGATGAAATTATCTAAACCAGTACCTTCAGGTTTCTTCACTAATAAATTGAAAGTTACCTTGTACAGAATGCCCAATAAACATTGCAGTCTCACCTGGATGGAATTTTCCAGGCCCCAAGTGGTGAAAGCATTCTTGACTTCTACAAGAAGACAAACACCAGAGCCACAGTTAAGCTCCTGTGATGAGAATTCCTTAGACTCCGAGTCTCTTCCCCTCCCCTTACTGTCCATTGCTCTTTAAATCAGTATTTCTGAATTTTCGAGATTTGTAAGAAAGGAGTGTGTATAGAGTGATGAGGGATCCCAGGTAGTGTGCAGCACGCAGGGGCCTGGGAAGATGGGGGGCAGTAGAGCTTCGGGGTGGGGTGTGTGAGCCCCCATCCCCACGAAGGGTGGCACCCGGGCAGAGGCGCAGCAATGGGCGAGCATCCCCTTCCCGGACGGGGTGTGACGGTTGTAGCAATAAGTGCTTGGCCTGTCTCTGTTTTAGGTCCCACCCGAAAGATGCCCCCCAGTGCCAGTGCCATGGACTTCTTCCAGCTCTTTGTCCCTGACAACGTCCTCAAGAACATGGTGTTGCAGACAAACATGTACGCCAAGAAGTTCCAGGAGCGCTTCGGCAGCGACGGCGCCTGGGCGGAGGTGACACTGGCGGAGATGAAGGCTTTCCTGGGCTACATGATCTCCACCAGCATCTCCCACTGCGAGTCGGTCCTCAGCATCTGGAGCAGCGGCTTCTACAGCAACAGGAGCCTCGCGCTCGTCATGAGCCAGGCCCGCTTCGAGAAGATCCTCAAGTACTTCCACGTGGTGGCCTTCCGCTCCAGCCAGACCACGCACGGCCTCTACAAGGTCCAGCCCTTCCTCGACTCCCTGCAGAGCGGCTTTGACTCCGCCTTCAGGCCTTCCCAAACCCAGGTGAGGCTGGCGCCAGAGTGGGCTCCAGGGGTCCCCTGGAGCTGTGCCCGGCCAGGTGGCAGCGGAAGCTGGGAGCAGGGGTGACCCTGGGCGGCCTTCTCTTCCTTCCTTAACTCTGAGGTCACTTCAAGGTTATCTGCATAAAATCGAGTGAACTTGGAGATGAGCAGCTCCAGACCAGAGACAAGTCAGAATGCAGTATTTTGCTCTGAGATGCACTTTTCCTCTTGTCTCTTCATCCTTCCTCTCCATTATTATACTTTCTTTCCAAATTACGCTTGCTCAAGCTAACATGAGTTTTCCTGACCTATTCTCTGAGTCTGTACCCATCCGGTGGTGGTGGAACAGGCAGGAAGCTTTCTAGGTGGTGAAGGGAATGAGCCTGGAGTTGTAGCCGTTTTGGGCAATCAGGAGCTACTCTGGTGGTGGGGTCTATGGGGTCCACGTGGCACACATGGCAGAGGTGTCAGCCTTGGGTCGTGAGTCTGATAGAACCCTGGGCCTAACTGGTGGGCCCTAGCACCTCCCAGGTTCCCTAACTGGTTCTGGAAGTCTCTGCTTGCTCCCAGCTCAGAGTCCCTGGTGTCGACCTGGGAAGTGCCTTTGACTGGGGTGGCACAGTTTCAGAATTGTCCTCCTCACTGCTCTCCTGGCCTAGGACACTGAGGAGGTGGCTCATTTTTAGAGATTCTGTAACTAAAACTCGAGGACATTTTTTACTTCAGTTTTATTTACACATTTAACGACCCATCAGCCTACCTACCCTCCCTGTATGTTTTCTTTAAGGGCCTTCTTAACAAGCCTTGAATTCTTTTTTATTTTCTCTTTGCGATCCCATCCTTCTCTATCTTGCTGGTAGGTGAAAACCGTGGGGTTTTTGTGAGGAAGATAAGCCCGGTTTAGGGTTGCAGGAGCCTTCAGACGGTCTCTGCGTGTTCTCTCTGCTGCTCTGTGCACACGCTGGGCTCGTGGTCATTTCCAGGTGTTGCGATGCTCTGGCTCCTAGAAGCTGCCCTCTTCTCTGCCTTGGCAAGTGTATCCAGTCTCAGCTCGATGTGGGTTCCACATTCCTGTTCTCCTGAACCCCCCCCTTCATGTACTGGGCAGCCAAATGTCATTTTCTCTTGTCTCCCAAGTGTGTCCTACCTTTCTACCAGGAGGTGGAGGCTTTTGGGGACACAAGCCCTGCCTTATAAAAGGCCCTGAAAGACCAAGTACAGGTTGGAGCATTATTTTTTGTTTCACTGAGTATATATGGTTGTTTGAAAATGAACCAAACCAGAGACCTGTTGGCTGGATGCAAGAGTAAAACACAATATTCTGGTCATCCTTGGGATCAGACATACTTGGTCCTTGAAGAGCTGCTGGAGAAAGCTTTGGGCTCAGTGGGCCTCAGTATCTCTCAAGAATGAAAGAACCAGCCATGTGGATGACAGATATTTTACAGCTTACAGATAAGGTTGCTTGGTCCCTACACGGGGCAAGCCTCATTGACCATTGACCCATGTTTGCTGTGTGCCTGCTGCGTGCCAGCCACTTGTGGTCAGTGCCTTCTGGAACCACTGTATTAGATGCCTAAGACCTGAATCCCAGGCAGTCTCCCCACCTGTGTGTCCCTGAAAGTCTGGGGTAGCTCACAGGTACACATCAATGCCCACTAGCAATTCTGAGATTTGGGGGCTCTCCCCTTTCCAGCCCCAGGCATGGGTGCCCTGAGGGGGCCCAGCAGCAGTCCTGAGCCCTGAGCAGGGTGTCTGCACTGTGGGCGGGCAGGTGTCTAGGAGGCAGCTCTGCCCCCCTCCATGGTGCACTCAGATGGGCAGTGTGTGTGTGTGTGGGGGGAAGGGTGACAGGGAGACCCTGGTCACTTTATTCTGGCTGTGAGCAGCCTTTCTTTGCCTCCAGGTGCTGAGGCTGAGAGAGAAGGGGCCTGAGATGAGGCTCAGTTTGGGGCAGGGCTTCCTGGTCATGCTGGTTGTCTGTTTTTCCCCCATCTTTTTTTTTTACTTCGTACTTAGTTTTTGCCTTTGTATTTGTGAGGTTATGTTTTCCTTTTGCTGCCATTTTCTACCCCATGCCCTGTTGGTCAGGATCCCAGCAGGAAACAAATGCTCTAGAAAGGAGATTGGAGAGAGTCAGATGCAGCGACCGTGGGCAGGGGTGTGGCCAGGGTTCAGGACACGACCAGGGTGGTGAAACACCTGTGCCAGCAGCAGTGGAAGCTGGTATCAGCACTAGGCTGTGGAGAGGGAGCTGGAGAGGAGCATTGGAGGCCACAGCCTGGGGACAGGCCAGAGGACGTGGGCAGGACAGGAATGGCTCTCCTAGCTCTTGCTCATGCCTCCTGGTGAGGTCCTCTGGTCAGCCGCCCTCCATCCCTCATCAACTGGTGGGAGTGACTTGCCCTTCATCCTGCTCCCCGACACCCACTCCACATTCATGCGCACAGCACACTTGCCTCGCAAACCCCACGCACCCTCTGCCCTTTATCCCCTGGGGCCTTTTGACTCCAGCAAACCAGACCCTTTGAGATGAGTCACAACTTTTACAGAGGCTTCAGAAATCTGACAGCTCCCGGAATTCAGCCGTAACCCAAGCAGCTGTGTGCATGTGTGTGCCTCCATGCGTGTACTTACACACATATGCAAAAGGGAGACACTGCAGTTTCTCGAACTCCAGGACAGGTTAATTAGAGGCAGAGTTTCAAAGAGGGATTATGCAAGTACATAAAGGGATGCTTTGTCTCTCCCCGACCAGACCCACTGCCACACCCCAAAATGAGCTTGTCACATACAGAGGCACCCAGGAAATACAGCTGCTGATGCAAATGCTGCCAGCCTGCAGCCTGGAGGAGAAGGGGGTGGTTTCCTGGCAGAGTGTGGGAGCTGCGGAGAGTACACTGCTCTGGACTGCATTTAGTAATGACCGGCTCGGAATTCATTTAATGCAGATAGAAAAGGGGAAGAACAGAGGACCAGAAATTGCCTGCCCTTCTGTGCCAGTGAGGCACATGATTTGCAACTGATTACACGTTAAGTGCAGGAAGAGTGGGGGTGCGTAGACTTTCAGAGGGTGAGTGGGAGAGGGCAGCAAAAGCGAGTCTGTCCCTGCCCCTTTCCCAACCCCCTCTGCTCCATTTTCCTACCGAGTCAGGTACTTGTCCATTTTGCTAGAGTGGTTCCAAATGGGGCTTGAATGTTTTATGAGCAGCACGGAGCTAGCGAGTTCAGGAAGCAGGCGTGAGGGCCTTGGGGGCACCTCCGCCAGGCAGTTCTCCAGGTCTCCCTTCATGAGCACAAGCCAGGGGGTGGTTTGTCCCTGCCTCCAACAGAAAAGCCGAGGGGACCGGCGTACACAACTGAGACCCAACACTACAGGCTACTCTGGAATTCAGGCACCATTAGTGAAAGAATGGAAGGGTATAGTAAATGTTACCATCCATTCTGCCCTTGGCTCATCGTGTTCTGACATAATCCGGGACCTTGTTGGAAAGGCAGAAACTCGGGCCCTGCCCCAAACTTACTGAATCAGAACCTGCATTTTAGTAAGTCCCCCAGGTGACTAGATTGTTTGTACAAGTTCAAAAGGCACTGTGGAGAGAGGGGCTGGTACACTTTTTATGCCAATGGCCAGATAGTAAGTATTTTTGATTTGTGGGCCATAAGATCTCTGTTGCAACTTGTGAGCTCTGCCATTGTAGCCTGAAAGCAGCCATCAGTGACATGTAAATGAATGAGTATGGCAGGTTCCAATAAAACTTTATTGACAGCAGGCAGAGAGAGGGCCAGACTAGATCTGGCCCCTGATCCAGAGCATCTTGTGGAGTTCTTGGAATCCTATTATTTCCTATTATTCTTCATTTCAATGAATCAATTAATAATTAAGCTTGAATTAGGATTGGGGAGAGAAGCATATAGCTGAGTCCTAAAATTTACCCAAAAGTCTCCCCAAAAAGCTTTAATTCAAAGGAACAAAACTTTGAATGACCACCTCTTGGGGCCTATTTTTACAGTGCCATTTCTTTTTACTTTATTGTCTTGTCACTGAAAATGTCCTATAACCATGTTATCAAAAAGCTAAAATAGGTGTCATGATTTTTAAAATTGCCTTGGATCCCATGTCACAAAGGACATGGTGACCTGGGAAAGAACCTGAGGCTGGGTCGGAAGGGAACTTGGTCATTTTAGGAACCCAGGAAATAACTTGTCGTAGGCCAGCATGAGAGCTATCTGAATATAAACAAAGAGTATGTGTTTTTCTTTGTTTCTCATAGGGCAGAAGTCAGATCAATAAGTTAGATATAAGTAATTTTGATTCAGTGAGGGAAAGAACTTTTTAGCCGTTGAAGCCATCATCCATGAGTGGAAAGGTCTTCCATGAACAGAAATGGGTGCCTGCCACCAGGCATGTCCAGCAAGAGGCCAGGGCCCCTGCTGGAGATCCCTCTATTTAAAAAATATTATTTTTTCCATTTACTAAATACTTGTTATAGGTCAGGGCCTATGCTAAGGGCTCTGCATCCAGTTTCTCACCTAGTCCTCCCCAAACACTGGTGCAGACACTGACATTACTCTTTCATAGATGAGGAGACTCAGGATCAGAGTGGTAAAGAAACTGAGCCAAGGCCGCACAGCAGGTCCAAGGCAGAGATGAGATTTGAGCCCAAATCTGATCACGCCCTGAGCTCACACTGCCTCCCGTGAGCATCTCTGCTCTTTCTTCCCTGGCAGGTGCTACATGAACCCCTGATAGACGAAGACCCTGTGTTCATTGCCACGTGCACGGAGCGGGAACTGCGAAAGAGGAAAAAGCGGAAATTCAGCCTGTGGGTCCGGCAGTGCTCTGCCACTGGCTTCATCATCCAGGTGAGCCCTGGGCTGGGCCTGGGGACCAGGGAGTCAGGGACCTTGGCTCATTGGGTAACCAATGAACTGCTCACTTACCCTTTTCACTGGGAGTCACCCATATGTTCCAGTTGAGGTTGGGGCTGGGCCGCTCCCCTCCATGCTGAGGCACTGGGGTGGCCGGCACTGTCCCCTGCATGTTCTTCCTGCTCAATTCAGCCCCTCTGGTTAAATAGCAGAAACACTTGTCAGGACTCAGGCCCTTACAGTGTCAGCCAGAGGCTTCACCTGAACAGTGGGTCGTGAGAGGTGGCCACCATCTCTCTTGAGAGCACACTTGTGGCAGACCAAGAAGGCGCCAACCTGCCAAGTCCCTGTCCTGCCTTCCAGTCCCAAGGACACCTTCTTGGCACGCCAGCACCAGGGGCTGTAAAATTGGCCTTTGCCAGGAGTGCTGCCCTCTGAGTTCTTGCTCCACTCGCCCCCTGCAGACGCCGGCTTAGATGTCATAAGAGGTGGCTGAGCTCTGCTCCAGGAACCGTGTCAGGGTCTGTACTGTTGGGAGCAGCCAGCGTACTGACGGCTCAAAAGGAGAAGGTTGGGGTGGGGGGGGCTGGTGACAACCAGAGGTGGCAGTAAGTGATGGCTCTTGGCCTGGGTTGGTTTCTCCTGCCCTGGCCCTCGGGCATCTTCTCCATCGGTCACAGCTGACCCCGCCCCAGTGCCCTTGCCTGGCTATAGCCCCAGGCCCAAGGCACAGGGGTTTTGCACTCCCCTCCCCCTGAGCTGGACAGGGATTCCAGGAAGACACAGCCATGCATCTCCTCACCACATGCTCTCAGACGCAGCAAGGAGAGTGCGTGTGTTCTATAGATGTCTCTGCTCAGAGCACCATGCCACTTGCCCCTGCAGGCTGAGGAACCCTCCGGTTGAGCTGGGGCCAGGGTCTTCAGCTGGAACCAGGCCTGAGCTGGCCTGTGCACAGGCCTCAGGCGGTTGCCCGAGTGGACCTGTCCCAAAGCTGACTCACTCCTACTGTGCAGCCTGTGCCCTCGATCCCCTCACAGCCTCCAGTGACCCTGCCACCTCTGTAGTATCCTCTGCAGTGACACTCCATGGGAACAGGGGAGGCAGGTTCACTTTACACACCCCTCCTAAGGGACAGTCGTTCTTTGAGTAAACACATTTGAGCCTGCAGCACTGTGCCAGGCAGTGCTGTGTAGCTTCTTAGTAAATGTTCACGTGCGGGTTCTGTGTGCACGTCGACCGTTTCCTTTGTACCGTAAACACCTGAATAGCCAGAAATCACGTCCACTGGCGCGGGTGGGACTCGGCAGTGAAGCGCCAGCTTAGAAATCATGTCCAATCCCAGCGAGGCCCACATCTCTCTCAGAATGGGTCCTTCCTGACGTCTACAAAATCTACAAAATCCTGCCTATGAAAGAAAAAGTTTGGATTGGCACCTTTAAGTTTCCTTTATTTCAAAACTCTGATTCTAAAAGGTTTGCAGCAGCGTGAGTTTGTGTTTAGGAGCCAGAATAGAAGCTGGTGGCAGCTCCCAGCCAAAAGCAGTCTGGCTTCCTGCCATTGCCAGGGGCACCCTTCAAACACCTGTGCACAGTGCCAAGTGGAGGGAGTGGGCATCCTGCAGCTGCCTGCTGTCCCACAATGGGTGGAGCAGGAGTCCCCACCCCCCCAGTTTACCTCTTTGTTCCTGGGTCCAGCTGAAGGTGCCGATGGCCAGCAGAAAAGCAGGGCAGGGACACCTGTGCCCGTGAGGAGCCAGGAGACTAAGGAGCAGTGTGGCCTGGGGACAGTTGTCTTTTTAGTGTCATGTCCCTTTTCTTGGCTCTCCAGGTCCTAATCCTGGTTTGACAACCTGAAAAGGAGCAGCCTGGGCATGCACATGGGCACAAGACACAGGACAGAGCAGTAGCTGTCACACCTGCCTCTCCTTGAATCTGTCAGCCTATGGGGGACAGTGGTATTCATCCCTCTTCCCCAGATGAGGTGGCTTCGGCTTTCAGAGTTCATGGTGCTTGTGCCATCCTATGACCCCAGGCCACCCCTTCCTTCCACCACCCTGAGGGGCAGCAACAGTCCTACCCTTGCTACTTCCTGTGTGAACTTGGCCAGTTCCCAGAATTGCTCTGGATCTTAGTGTCCTTGCCTGCAGAGTGAAGGGGTGGGGTAGATTCATCAGTGAGGGTCCTTCGACTACAAGAGCCTGCTCTTCTCATCTTTGTAAACGTCACGGGTTGGGTGTATACACACGAACACCTTCATTTTAGTTTGTCAAATACATTCTTCTAAATGACTTCATTGGAGAAGCCCAGTTGCTAAGCCTGCTCTGGGTCCCCAATCTTGTCACACTTTCCCTGGTCAGGTTTGCCATGTCTCCAGCTCTCTGTGTGCTGTGTCCATGAGACTCCCAGCTATAGACAGATGAGCGGTCAGGACAGTGTATGAGCTCTGTGGCCCTTAGTCCCTTTACCATCTGTCCATTTGTCCCATTCAGTGCAGCAGCAGCACTCTTAGTCACTTGTCATGTTCCTGGGCATGCTTTGAGGGACACTTTCTGACTTTACCCCTGACATCAGCTATCAGAGGGTGTGATAGTTCATTTCATGTGTCCATTTGGTTGGGCCACGGTACCTAGGTATTTGGTCAACTGCTATTTTGGATGTTTCTGTAAAGGTATTTTTTTTTAGATGAGATTAACATTTAAAACAGCAGCCTTTGAGTAAAGTAGATTACCCTCCATTGTGTGGGTGGGCCTCATCCAATCAGTTGAAGCTTTAGTAGAAAAATACCAAAGTCCCCTGTAGAAGAGGAATCCTGCCAACAGATGCCTTTGGGTTTGAACCGTGACTCTTCCCAGGGCCTCCAGCCTGCTGGCCAGCCCTGCAGATATTGGATTTACTAGGCCTACATTATCATGTGAGCCAATTCCTTAAAATAAATGCCTCTACACTTATAGATAGTCCAATCGATTGATCTCTGTATATCTCCAGCCTATGGTTCTACTGCAGAGGGATTTCCCGGCGTCCACCTGGCTTATGCGGCCTGTTTGTTTCTCAGGCTCACTGGCAACAATTACCCTTGACTCTGAACTCCTAGAGGGTGGGGATGGTGGCTTTCTCAGCTTCCCCTTTTAAGGTCTAGGTTTAAATTCTCTTTTTTTCTAAGAATTTAAGCCTAAGGTTCCTGTTATTGAGGAGTTTACAAAATAGATGGGAAGGTAAGATCTCTACAAACAAAACTCCAAGTGCAGATTGTGTTTGAATCACACTGTTGGGAATTAGCATTGTTCTTGGCATTGAAGACCCAGAGGTAAATGAAGCCCTCACTGCCTCTCTGTTAGGAGAGACGGTGGAATTAAAAATATTCATATATTGTGACGGGTGTTGTACTAGAGATGTGTGTGTGATGTTATGGGTTGAGCAGGGGCAGAGCCATTCTAAATGGCAACCATCGTTTCTTGCTCAGTGAATTGACATACTCTGGAGGGGATTGGGTTCAGAAGCCAGAATTCAACTCCCGAGTACTTCCTACCCCTGTGCACACACTGGGTGTATCCAGGCAGAGCCCAGGTGGACATCTCTGAGGGCTTTGAATGAGGCCCCTGCACCGTGTGTTGCTGAACCAGCTGATCTGGAAGCTCTTCTCCCCCTCATGTCTCATCTGTTGATCTTCGACAGCTTCTGGGGTTCAGAAAAGGATACTTTACATCAACGGGGTACTCGCTACCTGCCAGGTTCCCCAGGCTTACGAACTGGCATGTATTACTCATTTCACAGCAATCTCATGAGGTAGTAGGGTTCCTGCTTCTATTCACAGTGAGGAAACTGAGGCACAGGGAGATTAGCTACTTTGCCTGAAGTCTCAGCCGAAAACTGACGGACCTGGGATTCGATCCAGCCTTTCTGACCCCAGAGCCTTTACCAGTAGGCTATGTTCTTTCCCAAGGAGACTTTTTTTTTTTTTTCACTTTAGACAAACCCCAGTATCTGCTTCTTACCCAAGGTGACTGTTGTTTGGTTGATGTTCTCGCATCTGCCGTCACCTGTCTCCCTTAATGTGAGACGTACTTTTATGTTGGACTAACTCACGGAATGTGCACTGAAGCTTTTTCTTATTTGACTTTGAATCTTTTTTATACACTATGTGAATGGAATCTTTTGCTCTTGACCTAGAACTAACTGGATTAGCTTGAAAAGTGAAGATCAGAGTGGAATTAACTAGACAGCATTTTGCTTGTGGAGTCAAAAACCAGGCAGGGCAGGGCATTCGCCCATCTGTTGAACTGTGCAGTGGCCAAGATGCCAGCTCCATTCCTACCCAGGTTGGATGTGCTTATGTTACAGTGTGGAACTGGCTGGGGGATAAGACATCTGCCACAGACGTCTCTGAGTGTCCTTGAGGAAGTAGCTGAAAGCAGATCTCTTCCCAGTCTTTTGAGTAGGGTAATCTGCCCATAATTTTCCATGAAGGGATTCAGAGATGACAGTAAAGTATTATGAAGAGCACACATAAATGAGTCAGGCACTGACTGGATCAGATTAAACCCTCGCCCTCTCCCCAGTGACCTGGAATCCATGACTGAGCTGACGTGAGTGGGTGGGTGGGTGCAGAAGCTCATGGAAAGCTAGCACCTGTCCCTCTTCCAACCTACATTTTAAAAGACAGCCTCATGGGGACTTGGGCTTCAGGATGAAATGAAAGCGAAGTTCTTGCAGGGTCATTCGTGCTAAAGGAGCAGCTGAAGAGAGGAGGGCAGAGCAGGGTCTCAGTGCATGGGCCCTGCCTGGTCATGGTCATGGTGATGATCATGGTGAGAGGCGACATGAGAGAACCTGGTGGTGAGTTGTCACAACACGAGGTGGTGGCTTGGAGACGTTGCTGGAGAGCCAGGCTCAGGAGCTCAGGGTGGCACACAGTGGAGCTGAAGGAATGTTCTGTACCTGTGCTCTCTCTTCCCTGGGACAGCTGCCAGCCACATATGACTGAGGAGACTTGAAATGTGACCAGTGTGACTGAAGAATTGAATTTTCCAGTTTACATAATTTTAGTTAATTTACATTAAATTGGCCATGTGTGTCTACAGGTACAATATAGGTCTAGAGCTTCTCTATGAAAAAAAACATTTTTCCTTACACAACTTTCACTTAAAGACAGTGGCCTTGGGAGATGCATAGGGTTGTCATCCCTACGAATGAGGAAATCAAGGCTCAGAGCAGTTAAGTAGCTTGTCCCACATCACTCAAGCCAGTGAGTGACAGAGCCATGCCCACTGAACCCAGGGCTCACACCCGCACTGCCTCCTTGTGGGAGACCCAGTTCATCTCTCAGTAAGTGAACATCATTTAAATTTTACAACTCTCACGAGTGGCTGTCCCCCCAGATGTTCCAGGTGACAGCCTCACATCTCCATGAGCTCGTTCTGCATCATTTCAGGGAGACTCTCACTCCTGTGCTGTCCCTCACGGCTGGGAATGCTTCTGGCTCAGCTAGTGGGTGAAAGGTTCATGCCAAGGACCACACAGTCCCTAATGAGTGACTTCCCGGCCCCAGACCTGCCCTGCACCAACAGTGGAGATAACCGATTCTCTTCTATTCTGAAAGTGAGGAGAGTGGTCAAGGCAGCATAGTTGGACCATGTTTTCCCCGGAGACAGGAGGGCACCAAAGCCCCAGAGACAGTTCTCTCTCAGTCGTGCCGCTTGGCTGGGGCTTTTGAGGTTACGGCTTTTTTATGTTACGTACTTAAAAGTAGATCCTATTTTATATTCACTTTAAAAATAAACCCACTGTTGCGCTGGCCGTGTGGCTCAGTTGGGTGGAACATCGTCTCATACACTAAAAGGTTACAGGTTCAGTTCCTGGTCAGGGAACATACCTAGGTTGCGGGTTCGATTCCAGTTGGGGCGCATATGGGAGGCAACCAATCGGGAGGTACCTCAACAGCCGTCCAGCCCAGCCTTAGTTGGTGTCCTGACCTTCCGCGTGGCTGTCTGGCTTGTCCTGGAGCCTCCAAGGCTGCCTGCTCAGTGTTGCGGTGGCCCTGAGTGTCAGCAAGGGCTCTGGTGCCGAGCACATCTGCTTCCTTCGTTTGCACGTTGGTCCTGGTTCTGCCCTATGAAGGTGTGAGTCATCACGTCACAGGGCAGCCCCCAGCCAACAGTCCTTGATTCTGCTGTGCGCCCCCACATTTAGCACCACCTCATCAGTTATGGCTGACTTGGGCCTCCAAATTCGTGTGCTGAATTCCTAACCCCCAGTACCTGTAACTGAATTTGGAGTAAGTCTTTAAAGAGATAATTAAGTTAAAATGAGGTCATTAGGACGGGCCCTAATCCAGTATGACTGGGGTCCTTACAAGAAGAGGAGATTAGGACACAGACAAGCACGGAACGAGGACTTTGTGAGGGCACAGGGTGGAGATGACCAGCGACAAGCCAAGGAGAGAGGCTCAGAAGGAACCAACACTGCCGACACCTTCATCCCGAACTTTCAGCCTCCAGAACGGTGAGAAAATTGGTCTCTGTTATTTGAGCCACCCAGTGCGCGCTTCTCCTTACGCCTGTGAAGTGTGGCCCCCCAAGAACCGGTCTCCACCCTTGCTATTAACGCAGGCCACGGGCCCATTCATTTCCTGGCCTCGCGGTTTCCAGGGACTGACAGGCATCCACCCCCAAGGTTGTGAATGACCTCCAGCCACGGCACCCAGAACATTCCATGAGAACCAGTCTCTGGCAAGGACGGCAGCCAATACCCACATGATGGGCTCTTCACGGCTCGGTCAGCCCTCAGGAGGGCCCTACTCCTTGAACCTGTTTTTATTTCTTGTGTCTACCCGTTTGGTGATGCTCATGGGACAGAGAGTTTAACCCTTTGCAGTCGTATTAAATTTGGACATGGGTGTCATACTGGTCGGAATTAAGAGCTTTCAGAGAAATTATGAACTGATACATGAATGGAGTTAAGATTCGTACGGTTCCTTGCTGTGGTGGCTGAGAGCAGACATATGACCGGAATGGTAAAAAAGCTTTGGTGGCTGAGAGTAGACAAATGACCGCAAAGGGTTAAAAACTGCTCACTGGGTCCAGCATTTCCTGTTTTGGTCCTCGGACCTCAGGTGAGTTCTCAGTCCCGATCCCGTCTCTCTGTGATACGAGGTGACTGTGGCCTGTCCCACTTCTGTGGTGGTTACCATGAAGGATGTGGGAAACAGTAGTTGTGGACGTACTTCGTGAATTAAAAAGCTATATTCAAACGGGGAGCGCACGGATAAGTTTATTCCCCCAGGTGACGTAGCCTTCACTTTTATTATTGTAAACTCCAGTCATTCCTGTGCTTCAGAACCGGGGGACAGTTTGCAATGATCTCTGCTGCCAGGGTCGTGGTTTGTAACTGTCCTTTCCCTTCTCCTGACATTTCCAAACGGTAAAGGCTTGTGCTAAGCCGCCAGCCGCCCAGGTTGTGGGGTGGCCTCGGGGGGACCTGGGGCCTCTGCAGGCTGGGGACAGGACAGAGGTGGGAGGGGCTGTGGAACCAGTGGCCCAAGGAGTGGGCGGCATTCCCACTCGTTCCAGCCCCAGGACGGAATCTCTCACTGCCTGAAGTGTTGGCCTGGTGGCTGTGCTGCGCTCACTGACCCTTGTGTGTCTCTGTTAAAGATATACGTCCACCTGAAGGAGGGCGGGGGCCCCGACGCGCTGGACGCACTGAAAAACAAGCCCCAGCTGCACAGCGCGGTGGCCAGGAGCCTGTGCCGGAACGCGGCCGGCAAGAACTACATCATCTTCACGGGGCCCAGCATCACCAGCCTGACGCTGTTTGAGGAGTTTGAAAAGCAAGGTTTGTGGAGTGGGGAGCCGGTGTCAGCCTGGGCTCCTGCCCTGGAAAGCGCTGGGAGAGGTCTGGGGGTGGGGGTGCCAGAGCGTGATGTTCAGCAGACCGTGGTGAGAAGGAACAGATCATTCCAGCCCGAGGGTGCCTGGACCCTGCTGGGCACCAGAGAGCCTGTGCCAAAGGGATCCAGTCACTGGCTTGAGGTCTGGGGACACAGCAGCACAAAGCTCTGCCCAGTCTTCAGGGCACATTTCTTTGTGTCCTTTGCTATAAGGCCGTGGCCAGCAAAGGAGTTCTGTTAGTGTTCGAGTCCATTCGCGCTGCTATAACAAAGGACCACAGAGCGGGTGGCTTATAAACAACAGAAATTTCTCACAGTTCTGGTGGCTGGAAGTCTGAGGCCCCGGTGCCAACCTGGTCGGGTGAGGGCCTCTTCCTGGGTCATAGAAGGTGCCTTCCCTGTCCTTACATGATGGAAGGGTGAGAGAGCTCTGTGGGGCCTCCCATAAGGGCACCAATCCCATCATGCTGGGTGGCACCTCATGGCCTAAGCACCTTCCAAAGGCCCTACCTCCTAATATCGTAACACCACGTTGGGTGTTACATTTTCTGCATAGGAAATGGGGGGGTGGCACACACAGTCTGTAGCACTGGGCACAGCTCTTCTCAGCATGCTAGGGAGTCTGAATGCAGCCCCGTCTGTAGCAGGGCCCCTTGCAGTTGGCAGATGTGTAGATGCTGCAGAGAATTGCAGCTGTAGTACTGTGGGCCTCAGCAAGGTCTCCCCTGGGTGCTGAGATGCTCGGTCCATTTGTGGCAAAGCTGGGCGGGCCTTCTGTGGCTCTGGCAGAAGTAGGGGCTGGAGCAAAGGGTCTGGGCTAGGTCAGGAAGCCCAGGGCTGGCATTTGCCATTGCCTTGTCCTGCATGTGGGGATTTCTGTCTGGTAGGCTCAGGAGAAACACAGAAAGCCCCCACTCGCTGCGGGAGCCACTGAATTGCAGGTCTATTGCTTAGCAACAGATCAGACACCTGGCCTTAAAACGAAACCCCCTCTAGTAATGGGGAGCCGACCTGGGACCTTGGCAGCTGCGGTGAGGGGTGGTCCCTCACCTGGACGGTGCCCTCCTGCTGGCCGGGGCATGTGTGTCAGGTGGGGCTGGCGTGTTACAGGGTGAGGGTGCCACAGGACTGTCACCGGCCACCTGTGATTCTGGGAGGAAGGTGATGCTCCCCCACTCAGGAAACCTGGGGGGAGATTGGAGGAGAGTCCCCCAGTGCAAAGAAAGTAATTAGACATGGAATTTGAGTTTCTCCAAGAGGGGGCAGAGATTCCACTGCCTATTTTTTAGAAGCATCTAAAGCTATGGGCCCTTCACCTGGGCCTCATGGGCTGCGCCTGCGATGCCAACACCTGGGGTGGTTCTCTATTCTAATTTGAGTTCAAGCCTGAAGGAGGGAGCCCGAGCTGAGCGTCCAGCTGTCCCTCCTGGGGCACACAGCTTACTTTGTAAGATAATAGCCAGAAAAGATGTCGTAAAATACTTGCTCTTTTCATAAAGGGACAGATTCTCGAGGACTCGGCTGCTGCCTGGGTTTTCTTCCCCTCGCAGGAAAAGGCAGCTTTGTATACCGAATCCCGGCGGGTGCTTTACAGCATCCCCATCATGGTTCAGCTCACCCTGTTTAAAAACAGGTTCATTTTAAATCTTGAGAGCAAAACATTTCGGGAAGTTCTGTGCGTAGAGGACCAGGCAGCAGGGCGCCCTCTCCTTTGGGAACCCCTACCACTTGGGGGTCTTCCTGCCCCCACTGCTGCTGCTCAGAGAGGAAAGGGGCCCTGTGTCCTCTGTCCTGGGTGGGGTGCTGTGATGTGGTGCTGATATGGGTGGAATACAGGACGTTGTGTTACTGCCGATACTGTGTC
This sequence comes from Miniopterus natalensis, assembly GCF_054644295.1. Taxonomy (NCBI): domain Eukaryota; kingdom Metazoa; phylum Chordata; class Mammalia; order Chiroptera; family Miniopteridae; genus Miniopterus; species Miniopterus natalensis. Next base: position 8,200,875 of record NC_142101.1, read on the forward strand.
AGCCTTCAATGGGCAGAAGCCAATAAAGGATGAGACTGACCCAGGGCTTCAGCCAGAAGTGTCACCTCCAGGCGTCCAGACTGAGGACGTGGGCTCCGGGGAGGAGGGGATTTCCCGTGGCTGCCTGTGGCCACCTGGCCCACAGGGCCCCTGAGCAGAGAGGACCCAGAAAGGCCTGGAGCCCAGGGTGCAACTTAGACGCCTCCTGCTGCTGCTGGTCTCTGCTCACAGCCCCGCCCTTGTGGAACCTTCCGGAGCAGAACTCTGGCCATGTGCACGTTGTAGATGACTCTTCCCTCTGCTGGTTCAGCTTTGCTCCCAAGGGGATGGGGCCCCGTCTCAAATGGCCACCCTGGGTGCTGTGCAGACAGGACAGGGCTGGGCCCTCGGGGTCCAGTCTTGTGGACAGTGTTAGGGTGACTTAACTGTGGTCAGGTCTGGAACCTGTCTTTGCCCTCCCAGCCCTGAGCCTGGGGCCCCCCGGAGCCGAGGTCCCTCTTCTGCTGTTGTGGTTGGTGATGGAGAGCAGAAGCTTCTGGAAGCGGAAGGATGCCAGGCACACCTGCTTGGTTAGCGCTCAACAACGAAGACGCCTGTTGTTACTGTTGCTTCCTGCTTGTGTTACGGCCTCATGTGTGCTCTTAAGTACACTTGTGGTCGTTCCTGAGAGACGGCACGTCTGGGAGAAAAGCCCCCAAACTTCAGCAGCGTCTTCTAGGGGGCCTTCTAGAGGCCCGTCTCCCACGCGCCGGCCTCAGCCGGGCAGTCCCGTCCTGTCCCCGAGCATGCCTGGGGTCAGGGGAGCCACCTGGGACTCTGATGTCTGTGCGGTCTTGTGTCCCTGTCCCCACCAGGGATTTACTGTTGCGGCCTGCTCAGCTCCAGGAAGAGCGACTGCACGGGCCTGCCGCCGTCCATGCTGACCAACCCGGCCACGCCGCCCGCGCGGGGCCAGCACCGCATCAAGATGAAGGGGAACATGTCTCTGATCTGCTGGTACAACAAGGGGCACTTCCGCTTCCTGACCAATGCCTACTCGCCTGTGCAGCAAGGTGGGCCACCTGCGTGTGCGCGGGGTGGCGGGGTGGTGGGCAGCGAAGGGGATGTGGACGAGCTTGAGCGAGACACGTGAGGGAGCCAGTGTGAGGCCCTGCCCGCCTGCAGCGTGGCTCCCGCTCCCCCTGCTGGGCGCGGCCTCGGCTCCGCTGGCTCACAGCTGTCAGCAGCAGTGGTGGAATTCGCTGGGGCCTGAGGCTGCCTCCCGTAGGTCCCTGGTTGTACATGGGATCTGATCATCGGCTGTGTTTGAAGGGCATTTCCATGATCACTTGATCATCCAGGAATCTGTAAAAATCTATTCTGATGGAAAGGAAAAAAATCAGCTGTTCTTATCTTTTCAGTTTCTACCTTGGAAGTTAACTACTTGCTCTGGGTATTTTGGGTGCTCAGTTGATTTTGTCATTAATTTGCCTTGGGATTTAAAATCCATTGATAAAAAGGGATTTATTTAGCAAGGAATCTATATTTAAAGCAATTGCAGCTAAAACATTATTAAACTGCCAAAAAGGAATTTGAAGTGACAAAGGGACACTCTACAAAAATGGTTACAGCTGTGGGGTACGTTTGAAAAGTCCCTGTGTTCCTTTATATGAGGGCATCTTTCCTCATCGCTTCTGAAGGAACACTGCCAAGGCGCTCCGTTGTGGGTGTATGTGTGCGTGTGCCTGTGTGTGCTGTGGATGTGTGTGATGTGTGTGTTTAATATCCATTCATTCCCATCCCTCACCCCCTTCCACAGACAGAAGTGACATTACATCCTGGTGGAGATTACACAAGCACATGTATCTTTATCTTACGTAGGTTTAGAAGCCTCCACTCTTGAGCTATGTCAAGGGCACTTAGAGGAAGTGTTTGGGATTGACCTTGCAAGCTGCAGGCCAGGATTTGAATTGGGCTTGTGTAGTCTAGCGGTGGGGCCTCAGTGTGGGGCAAGAGCATCTTTAGAGACATGTTTGGGATCAGGGTGCAGGTGCTGCTTCCCACCAAGTTATTTTCAGTGACAGCCCCTGAAAATATGTCCCAAAGCAGGACATTGCACTGTCTGGCTGCATGAAATGGGGTAACACAGACAAGAAGGTATCTAGGGAGGCTAGAAAGAAGCGTGCAGTAGGACTTCAGGGGACAGATCTTAAAACCTCAAACTCAGCCCTGCTGGCGTGGCTCAGTGGTTGAGCCTCAACCCATGAACCTGGAGAGCACAGTTCGATTCCCTGTCAGAGCACAGGCCCAGATTTCTGGCTCCATCCCTAGTAGAGGGCGTGCAGGAGGCAGCCGATCAGTGACTCTCATCATTGATGTTTCTCTCTCTCCCTTTCCCTTATATATAATAAGTATATATATGTATTTTAAAAATATATATATTTTAAAAAGAATGAAATTTTTTAAAAAGCCCAATCTCAAGGGTTGGGGCCCTTAAATCAAGGGATCATGTAAGGAGCATATTGATTGGGGAAGGAGAGCTGATTTGTAAATATCCTGCAGTTTAGTGTCTGTGTTTAATTCTGTTGTGGTTTCCATTTCTAAAGGACTTTTAGGAATCATAAAGTCCCAAATCCTGGAGTGTGCCCACAACATCACTGCAAACTGACCCCCCCCCCCGGGGGCCCTGGAAAGTGTGCCTGGTGGAGTGTAGGCACCTGTGGGCCAGCCAGGGAGCTCTGAGGAGGGAAGGACGAGGTGCTCAGGGCTCAGGGGAGGGAGACTCACAGCGGAGAGCTGCTCCTCCTGCTGGGAATCCCGTCCCTGGTCCACAGCATAGAGCCTTTTTTTTTTTTAAATGAAGGGAGAGTTTTCCTTTCAGTGTACTTAAAAAGCATGATGTTTTAAACCACCCAGTGTTCCATTCTAATTGTCATGATTTCTTTATCTCTCTTCCTATTAGTGATGCAAGTGTATGTACGCAGTGTCTGTATAGGCCGGTGTGTTTGTGTGTGGTGTGTGTGTGTGGACAGGCAGGTGTGAGTTCACCTGCTTGTTTTATATGTGGTATTGTGCTCTTTATAGTAATCCACTTGGAATTCATTTGGTGCATGGCATCAGATGGGTTTCTACTTTGCATTTTTTATTAAGTGGCAGAGTTGATTGACCAGGAGCCCCACCCCTGTGCCTTAACTTTTATTGAATATATTTTCCTTTCCCTACTGACTTTAAGTGTCATCCAGATGGTAGAGGCTCATGTAGTCTAAAGACTGCTTCTCAGCTTTAACTCTCTTCTACTGTGATCACATACACTCTTCTAAAACTTGAGCATAATTTTCAATTTTAGAAAATATGTAACTGGTTATAAATATTTTAGGAATCAGTTTGTTGCACTTTTAATCTTCTCCCAAGGATATGTTTATTGATTTTCTAGAGACAGGGAGGGAAAGAGAGAAACATAGGTCAGTTTTCCCATACTCACCCCAACTAGGGGTTAAACCTGAAACCTAGGTATGTGCCCTGACTGGGAATTGAACCCGCAACCTTTTGGTGTACAGGACGACAGGCACTCCAACCAACTGAGCCCCCGGCCAGGGCTGGTTTATTGTTCTTGCCTCCAGAGTCTAAGGAAACACAAACCCTCTTCCAAAGGTGTGAGCATGTACACAGGCTTTTAAAAAATTACATATTGTCACATGTCAAGGGATGTCCCCATCAAGCACTAAATCCTTGTGCTTTTCTTCTGAAATCCATTTTGATTCCCCTGCCAGAGTCTCTGCCCACTTAGGGTTCAGATTCCAGAGACAGATGCAAACCCAGAATGTCTGCACAGGACTCTGAGTCAGGTCTTGACTCATTGATTCAGACTCACAGAGCAGCGGAAAGAAAGTCAGCAAACTGCAGATGGCCCCGGGGAGGTTGCAGACAGACTGCTGGAAGGCTGAAGACTCGGGGTCCCATAGATCTCCACGGTGGCACAGAGGTGGTCACATAGGGTATAGCCATGTACACAGGTTCACATGTAGCTGTAAATGCATGGGGTCCACCCAGGTAGCTGCGTGCACACCACTGGGCTGCGTGCACACCACTCCTAGTTATGACGTCAGCAGAGACAAGAAATACAGACAACCTCTTGTCAGCATTTCCAGTGTCTAAAGCTTTTCGGGCTTTGGTTGATTATAGGACAGTAACCTTACCCTTTCTGGATGGAATTGTATCTCAAAATGCAAAGTGTCACCACGGAGGAGGGGGACCTGGTTTATAAACTGGGGGCTGCTCGAGGAGACTGAGGCAGACCTGGGTTTTGAAGCTACTCTCCTGAGATTTCAGGCTGAAATCTTCGGAGTTTGGTTAAAAGGAATGAAATGAAAGGGAAGGAAGGCAAGAGCTACAGCTGGCCTCCTGTGGCTGGGCGTACGGGACAGTGGCAGGCAGAGCCACGGCCCTGGTTGTGCTGAATTCAGGAGGCCAGAGCTGCAGACTGTGGGCCTCCAGGGACTTGGCCACACTGAGGCCTGTCCTTGGAGAGTGAGCCTGACTGGCCAGGACCTGTGGTGACTCAGAGCAAGCTGTCCTCCACTTCTGGGAAAAGAACAGAGAGGTTTTGTTTCTTCATACGGATGGTCTGACCTGCTCATACCCACGTGGACTCAATGAGGCTCTAGAGGCCTCTTTAGCCCCAGAAGTTGCTATAATGGAAAGTCAGGCAAATTAAAACAGAGCTGGAGATGGGAAACCTCCAAGGCCTGGGCCTCAAGGGTGAGGCTGGGACGTTTCCCACCCAGCCTTGGGGTTGGGTGGGGTGGGGCGGCTGAGATAAGGGACTGGGAGCAGGTATCATAAGGGAGAGCATTAGAGAGAGAGCCCTTCATGGAGGCTGCAGGATGTGTCCGCCCAGGGAGCTGCGAGCAAACCCAAACTCAGAGAATGCCCTAGAGGCTGGATCACCTGACGATGGGACATCTTTGAGTAGAGAGGGGATCTGTAAGCAAGTAGAGTCCAGAGCCCTGTGACCAGGAGGTCTCTGGTCTGGGCACATCTGACGCTCAGATTTCTGAGATCACATCTCTAGGGGCAGGGCCCAGGCATCTCCATTCTTCACCAGCTCTCCAGGTATTTTTTTAGTGTGAAAACCAACATTTTTGGGGGGCGGGAGACAGGGAAGAAAAGGAAGGTCCCATCTCAAGACTCAGTCTTTGCAGACATATCTATATAACTCCTGTGTCCCCCATGTCTCTCAGTGACAGTGTGGAGGGGCACCCCAGAAAAAGCCCCTTGTGCTATAAGGAACATGCTGTTGTTTGTGGGTTTGTTTAAATATATTTTCATTGATTTCAGAGGGAGGAAGGAAGAGGGGGGGAGAGAGAGAAATGCACGCCCCCTGCTTGGGGATCAAGCCCGAAGCCCAGGCATGTGCCCTGACTGGGAATTGAACCTCGATCTCCTGGATCCTAGGTCCATGCTCAACCGCCGAGCCACGCTACTGGGCGGGACATGCCGTTTTTACCCCGACTCCCCATTTCTGTAGTGCTAAAGTCTCACAACCCTTTGAACTAACCTTTTTAAAAAAAACACCAGCAGAGGGCACTGTTCTCACAGCCCCATGACACCCCGGGGGAAGCCGGCGAGGACCTGCCTGGAAATCGCAGCCACCTTCGCACCGGGCTGGTGGAAGAAGCGTCCTGCAGCAGTTTGGGCTGCAGGGCGAGGAGAAGCTGACTGATGCCCTTTGTTTCTTGTGCCCTGTTCGTGAGACCTTGGAGTCTTGCCAGGAATTGGCTTCGGTGGTGCCCCTGGGACTCTGTGCCCTTGTGTTTAGTGGAGAGAAAGGTGTCCATGCGTGCGTACGTGTGTATGAGCGAGTTTCAGAAGCGGCTCCGAGCATAGGATGCTTTCCATCCCTTAGACCACAGGGCCCGGAAGTCCTGGGAGGCAGGACAGGGCCCATCCTGGGGGGCGGGGCACCTCCTAGTTCCTCTGAGCCTCGAGTCTCACCTTCTGCTTTTACAGAGGCAGGGAGAGCAGGTGGAAGTGACTCCTGGTGCCCCCTGACCTCAGCCTCTGCTGCCCCCTCCCCTCCCCTCCCCTCCCCTCCCCTCCCCTCCCCTCCCCTCCCCTCCCCTCCCCTCCCCTCCCCTCCCCTCCCCTCCCCTCCCCTCCCCTCCCCTCCCCTCCCCTCCCCTCCCCTCCCCTCCCCTCCCTCCTCCTCTGGTCTGTTTTACATCTGGACACCCAGCAGGGTGGAGACAGGCACATGTGTGAGTCACTTGCAGGGCCCACTTGGAGGGGCCAGGGGGTTGACCCTCTCTCTTCCCTGCAGGGGTGATCATCAAGAGGAGGAGCGGGGAGATCCCCTGCCCCTTGGCCGTGGAGGCATTTGCTGCTCACCTCAGCTACATCTGCAAGTACGACGACAAGTACAGCAAGTAGGTGGCTCAGGCGACGCCCATCCCGGGGTGGGGTGGGGGGTGAGGGGTTCCTGCAGTGCCGCCGCCACAGAATACAGAAGTTGGGGGTCCTCCTTTCTGATTCCCTCTGGCCTCGCAGGTATTTTATTTCTCACAAGCCGAACAAGACCTGGCAGCAGGTGTTCTGGTTCGCCGTCAGCATCGCCGTCAACAACGCCTACATCCTGTACAAGATGTCAGACGCCTACCACGTGCAGAGGTACAGCCGGGCGCAGTTTGGCGAGAGACTTGTGAGGGAGCTGCTGGGCCTGGAGGACGCCTCTCCGGCCCACTGACGCCGGGGGTCGGGCTTAGGGAGGGACGGGGGGGGGGGGGAGGAGGGATCGAGCCTGCCATTCCCACCTGCCGGCCTGGAGGCGGGGACGCACTGGTGTGGCCACAGCCTGGGAGGGGCGCTCACGGCCTCTGCAGGGACCCAACGGACCTGGTCAGGGGATGACTGCTGTCCTGGTTTCCATTCGAAAGAAGAGCATGTCCTCCCTCTGGGAAGTGGCCACCAGCTCATGGGGGCGCTGTGCAAGGATGGGGCGCCACGCCTGGACTCCACCTGCCACGTGCCGCCAGCGCTACTGCCTCAGCGGGCGTCCCATCCTCAAGACACCCAAGGAGCGCAGGAGAGATCAGCCCGGGGCCTGGGAAGGTGTTCCCACCAACGGTGCCAGGCACAGGACGAGCCATAGCATGTTTTGCTAGAACTGCCTGCTTTGTAAGGCGCTACAGACATTTGTAACATGGTTCCCTTTCATGCCATGTGAGCAAGTAGAGACTGGCTCTGTACCACTGAGATGGTTCGGGTGTGTGTAGACCAGAGGGTTTTCTGGAATTTGCTTTGTGCGAGCGGTTTAGAGCAGGTCTCATGGGAGAAGAAACACATTGGGCGCCATTAAAACGCAGTGACGGGTGGGGGAGGGGTTCCGGTTCTGGCGGATGAGTGAGGCCTCCTGCTCAGGTTGTGTTTGGCCTGTGGACAGGGAAGGAAGGGGAAATGCCAACAGTCGCAGTGAAGTGTGATGCTATTTTTTATTTTTAAATATATCTTCAGGTTATTTTCTTACTGTTGCTTACGATCTTCAGTAAAAGGAAACTGTCTCCCTTCTTGTCCACCCCCACCCTCTTGCCTAACCCAGTCACGGCTCCTTGCATGACCACGGTTCTGTGCTCTGCGCCCTGCGCCTGTGCCAGGGCCAGAATGGGCAGCTCGCTTCCAGAACAGACGTGGTCATCACCAGGGACCATGGGGGCCTGCGGGCCGTAAGCTTTGTCACAGACCTTATCATTGGCAGAATTGCTTGTTTGGAAAAATATGTAGCATTGCTGAAACAGACAGCAGAACGTCTCTACGGATGACCCCTTGCTAAGGCTCTTCCCCTTGTGCGCAGTGAGCAACCGGGGATGGTGTGGCTGGCTTTGCAGACCCCACAGGGGTGGGCTGCTAGTCGGCTGTGTGATTCTCCGAGGGGCCAGGGGCCTGCTCACCGTAGGACGGAAAAGATTACATGACAAGCAGCTGGCCGCCAGGGCCCACTATTCCCCAAAACATCTGGGGCTCTTTCTGAACCAGAGTCCACGTGTCTCCATGGGAGCCATCAGCCACAGTGGCTGACGGGTCTGCTGTCCCCGCAGACAAGAAACAAGTTACATGATCCCCTTTGGTCCAATTTGTCACCCCCTCATTTTTATAAGTGCAGGATCTATTCTACTCAGGCTTTGGGACGTTTTTCCGTGTACACACTCAGTTAATTAACCGTGTTGCTGGCAGCATGCCCCAAACTCCACACCACTCTCGTGTCCTCGGTTCCGATGACGACCCTTGTCCCTGGTTCTCACTCAATGCCACGGATTGTAGGCCACATTTTAAATTGTGTTTCCAAACACCTTTGCCGTGTCCTTTAATTGGGTTGAAAGCACTTTTACCACGTGGAGAAATATATTTTTAATTTGTGATGCTTTTCTACGAGGTCCGCTGTTTCCGAGTTGAATGTGTTCCCAACACTTAGGGAGACTCGAATGAAAGCTGATGACTTTTCTGTCCAAATAAGTAAAAGAAAAAATAAAAGTCTATTTAGATGTTGACTCTTTGTTAGTATGTGAATTTGTTAAAAGGTCATCACTTGTGGCCATGCGCCCAGCATTCAGCTGCGGGGAAGTCTCGGAGCTGGGGCAGCTGGGAGCTGGGGCAGCTGGGACCTGGGGCAGCTGGGACCTGGGGCAGCTGGGACCTGGGGCAGCTGGGAGCTGGGGAGGGAGGGAGTAGGGCAGATGCACCATCATTGGCGAGTGGCATCAGGCACCACCAGCCCCGTCCCTTCTTCTCTAGCCTGTGTTTAGTGCATCTCCATTTCTCGACGGCCCTAGAAGTTGGGGTGAGAGCAACCCAGTGACACACTGATGGTAGGGAGATGAGCAGCCTGGGTGCTCTCCACACACGTGGCTCACTGCAGTGTCCCATGGGTAACGGTGTGAAAGGCGTGACGATAGAGGTGACAGACAAGCCCACTGTCACGTGGCTCAGAGCACTACCTCTGCGCCAGCTCTCTTCACGGGGACCCCTGTGAGGTTGGCATGGGCTGTCATTGTCCCCGGTTTACAGGGGAGAGATTGGACACGCAGCCCAGGGGAGCCGCTAACTCCCACCCAGGCTGGCCTGACGCGGAGGCCACGTTCTCACCACTGCACACTGGCTCCGATTCATCAAGAGGGTTGGCAGTTTTGGCCTTGATTGGTTTAATGTCTCAGTAGGGTCTTTCCTCCCTTCTGGAGCCTCTGTGGAAAGGAACTCAAACCTCTCTTCTGATCCCAAATACCCAGAGAATCGTGCTCCCTCCCAGCGTCCCGCTGGCTCACCGTGTTCTTGTCCTAGACCAGGGTGGGTGCTTTCAGGCTTAACGACTGATAAAGCCCAGTTGACCTGGTGGTGACCAAAGTCTGGGAGGGCATTTGGAGGGAGACCAGTCCGGGCTGCAGCAGGCCCTGAGCCAGAACAGCCAATGGCACCAGGGGAGAAAGGACGGGTGAGGGCCAGCATGAATGTCCTCAGTGCCCAGACGGCTGTCCTCCTGTGGGTGAGGGGCCAGAGCGACCAGTCTCCAAATGCCACAAGTGGATGTTCCTCTAGTCTTTGCCCCGCTCACCAGCTGGTTTCTGGTTCTGTCCCCACAGCACTTGTCAGCAGTTGAGGGGGTTTAGAAAACATAGCCTTACCCGTCAGGGTACCAAAGGAAAGGGAACCCCTCAAAAGACCACCAGTACACCCAAGAAAGTGTCCCCACACCCCACCCCTGTAGCCACAACCTGCTTTGGCAAAAGCTCTGTCTATAGAGTCCCCACTGCTGTGCCGCTGTGCCTGTGAAGCCTGGTCGTGCCCTCAAATGCCTCCTCTTTATTAGGAATTCTGGGACTTGCCACTCTCGACTCCATCACTTGATCTTTCATTATGTGAAGCTTCTCTGAGTCTCATCTTTGAAATTATTTCTAAACCTTTCTAAATATGGCATTCTGTCCTGATAAGAAACAGAAGAGGTCAGGCACCAACGTGGCACTTAGGGCTGTGGCTGCAAACCCTCAGCAGGAAGTGAGGCCGTGCCAGCTGCTCGCGGAGCCCACCCTTCAGCTGTTCGCGCGCACACGTGCGCACGTGGCCCTCCCGGGCTGGGCCGCGCCCCCTTCCTCCACCGTCCAGGGACGTCCCTGGCCCTGACCTCTGTTGGCAGCAACCTGGCAGCCTCCTTTGGGCACAGGCTGCTGGCGTTGGCGGCTGTTTGGACCCTCGCCCCCTCCCCCGGCCACGGGGGAGGGTATTTATGCTTCAGTGCTCAGCCTCCTGCAGCTCTGCGTCCAGAAGAGCCACCTGGGAGGCACCGGCTGTGCGTTTTCGTCTCCACGAGCTGCTGTGCCCGCGTTCTCGGAAACTTTCATCTTGTGACCACATTTGAAGACAAAGACGGGGCAAGAGGAGGGGACCCTGTGTTCTGTGAAAGACCTGCAGGCAAGCAGAGTACGATTGGCAGCTCGCGTGCAGGTGTGAGGGCCCACGCTTCCCTCAGGCGACCCGTATCTGTGGCCGAGGGACGAAAGGTGACAGCTAAGCGCCCCAGAGAAATTTCTCCCCCCCACCAAGGGGCGCCGCCTGGGCAGTGCACCCCCCTGGCTGGTATGTCTGTTCAATCTTTTATTTACTTTCCTATTCATTCCTTTGACAAACCCTTACCAAGCCTGACCGTAACGCAAAGGACAGTACTGTGTGTTGGTTACTTGTGGTCCGGGCTTGGTTTGCAGGCTCAACCTGGTCGTTTTATTTAATCCTTGGGATGGCCCTGTGAGCAACACCCCGCATCGGGGAATGGGGAAGGTGATGCTCTGAGAGCATGGAGGGCTCTAGAAGAGGTGGAGCTGGGGTGAAACTCGGTCCCTGCACTGGTCAGTCTCAACCGCCCCGCTCTGAATTGTTCCTGCCGGGCTTTGTTCTACCAGCCGGCACTAGCTGACCAACGTAACTGACGAAGGAGACGCCGTCGGAGCCCTGGAGGGGCTGTGGTGCGGGATGTGCAGGCAGCTCAGGGCTGGGCATCCGGCTGCCCCCGGGAGAGGTTTCCGCGAGGGGGACCCACCGTGTGGTAGAGAGGGCAGTCGACCTTGATGTCAGATCCAACAGCACGCACCCTCTGAAATTCGGGATGCTTCACTCCCTCAGGCACCTGGCTTGGCATGTCCCCAAAAGGCGGAATCTGAGCCCCCTCAGAAGGCTGGCCCGAGACTGTACCCGGCCAGGACTTGCCAGTTTGCCACGAGGTCAGTTAAGCTTGAGTGTCTTTGAAAAGCTGGGCACCGAGTCCCAGCAACTAGGTAAAAAGTGACCCCAGCTCTTCCAGGGGCCTCAGCCAGCAAAGGGAAGTTTACCGTCTCTTAGACACAATATGCAGTTAGGACATTTGTGTTCCTTTCATGCCCCCAGAGGTGCTCTTTTCTCCAAGGAAATACAGTACCTCCCTCTCCTGCGTGACAATCATGGGGTTGCTAGTTCCCAGGTAACATCTGGTGACCCACCTCCCTCCACTAAGAAGGGGCCACAGCGTGGGCAAAAGTCATGGTAGAAGGAAGTAATCGACTGGGCCGAAGAGATTTTAGCTGTTTAATCAGCTCTTTCCCTGGGCTTGGCTGGCCTTTTGAACGAGCATCTGGCTTCACGCTTGAGAGCTCCTCCCAGACAGAACCCGGAGTGAACAGAGGGAAGGAAGGGGTGGGGTTTCTGTTATTTCAATAGGCTAGAAAGATGGACCCAGAATAGTTGAAGACATTATTTTTAGGTGTAAATCTAAGATCTAGACTTGTGGGATTGTGGGATTTTGATTGAGGCCTTTTGGGGTCACTTTATCCATTTCAGCATAATGACATAGCCTTGATATTGATAATGACCTTATTAGTACTTATCCATACTTATCAGCAGCAGTTCAGGGTCCTAACGGGACAGATGCTCTGCTAGGTCCTGTACCATTCAGGCCACATGTCCATCCCTGGCCCTCACCCTACAACAAGGGACATTGGTGGGGCGTCCAGGAGGCAAGGACAGCGGGTCCAGATAGAAGCAGCTAGAAACACGGGCTGATGAGCTTGGTGAAGCACTGACTTGGGAGGGGACATGGCATTTGTTTCTGGTCTTCCCAGTATCCCACTGCACACATGTGGCCCGAGGGGGACGTCACACAACTATGTTCCCATCCCTTTGTGACGATAACGCAGACCCTCGTGTCCAGATTTTATTTTTACAAAGGTGTATACATGCCGTGACTTCTGAGTTCCAAAACGTGAGTATGGCCTGAAAATATATATGATTTAATTCATGTATCTCATGATTTTTTAAATTTCTTCAACAGGTTGTTTACATCGGCAACTTTGAAATACAGCCGAATGTATTGCATTCGCTTCTCTCCGGTGGTTTGGGGGTGCTGATGAGGGAGGAAGGATGTGACAAAGGACATTCGTGGGAAGCACCGTGGGATCTGTTGCCAGAAGTGAGAAGAGCAGAGGTTGGGCTGGGCTTCCCCCCACGGTGAGGAGCGATGGCAGGTAATGGGGCCCCAGGGGCTGCAGGCCCGTCCGTCCGGCTAACACCTGCGCCTTCTCAGCTCTGTCGCTGAGCCTGGGGAGCCAGAGGGGCCCCCCGGGGGCCTCCTCCGCCCCCTCTGGCCTTGCCCAGTGGGGCAGGAGGGACGGGAGCCTCCACCGGCAGAGGCTGGGCTGCACTGCCCGTAGCTCCCTCCACTGCTGCTGTTGCCCCCGCCCGGACGTCCTCCTGCCCTCAGAAGGTTCTGGAATCAGAAGCATGGAAATGGGGTGAGCATCCACTGTCAGGAGGCAGGTCCTTGTGAGCAGAGGGAGATGGAGAGAAAGTGCCCGCGAGTGAGAGCTGGCGAGCGCGGGGCCGCCACAAGCCAGAGGCCGGGTGCCTGGCCGCAGAGGGGACGGTTTCCATCAACCTGGACAGTCTGATGGGTATTGAGACCCCGGGTCCCACTGTCCAGGGTCCCTTTTACGCGTTTTTCCAGGAGAAAAATAAGATTTGCAGAGGCGTGTGCTTTTCAACTGAGAATATCTTATAGCACACCCGGCAGGGTTTTACTCGCTTCTATAAGCCAAACGTGACCCTCCAACACCCTCGTAAAGTTTTGGTGACTTCAGACCCCTGCTCCTGCGCCTCTGAGTTTGCCTCCCACTTTCCTCCGGGGAGCCGCAGAGCCGTTCCTGGACGGGCCAGTCTCCTTCCTTCCCGTTACCTGGTCCAGGCTCTCGAGTCTCATCGCCCCACAGGCCACAGGGACCCCTCCCTCTCAACAGTGTTAGGATGGGGATGGGATTCTTTGTACCAAAGACATCATGAGGGGACAGGCGCCAGACAAAGAGGTGAGGCTTCAGCACGGAGGAGGCGGAAGACCCTTTCTAGCTGGGACTGGACGGTCACAGAATTTAATTTTCTGCTTCACATTTACTAAGCTTTCGTCATTTCCTCTGGTGGCCTGGGTCTCTGGGGCTCACAAGACTACTCAGAAAATTAACCAGCTGCGTCCTGGTTTGAAGAGAGGACAGCAGTGGGAAGTGGCTAAACGTCATTCATTAAGGAAACTTTAATTGAGGTCTTCCAAGCCGCTAGACCCCGGGGATGCAAGCAAGGGCAGGCTTTGCCATCAAGGACTGTCGGGTAGTGGGAAAGACACGAACACCTCATGTGGCCAGAGGGATGATAGTGTGAAAATAAAGAGCAACGACCATATTTTCTCACCCACCAGTGAGGACACACAGGCTGGACCACGTGCAGTCACTGGGGCAGAGTATTTTTAATGGAATGGCTACAGGACACCTCTAGGAGCAGAGAGGGGTCAGGTGTAGACAGTGCTAAACAAAACGAATGGGCTTGTTTTTTGGAGCAAACCTGTAACACTGGCTCCTCTTGGGCCAACAGGCTCTGAAAGTTGCCACTGGCAGAGCCTTGGGCCCTCGGGCACAAGCCCAGCGGCCCTGCCCCGGTTTACCCACACTGGTGCTGCAGGGCTAGAGAAGGTGAAGCGTGTCCGTGTTAAATTCTGCTAAAAGAAGAAATGAGCAATGAGGAGGCAGGAGCCCTGCTCCTGAGGAAGCCAAGGGCACGTCGCGATTAGGGGGCAGTGGCTGACTCCCCCTGCCCCCTCACCCCTCTCCTCGGTCCCAGGAACTAGAAAACGTTGGAGTGAGATTTGTCCTCAGTGGCCCCCTCTCGGCCTGCGTGAAGCCTGATGGCTTTTTATTAGCACTCACCATCCAACGAGGTGGAAAGTCTGGAGATCGGGGCGGGGGGAGGGGGTAATCGAACCCTGCCCTGGAGACCCCAGCCTGCAGGAATGAGCGGGTTCGCGGAGATAACAGGATGGAGCATTTAAACCCAGGAGGATTGCTGCCTTGCCGTGGACGGCACAGGGCTGGGAGGAGTGGGAAGGTGTAGACAGCACTGTCTGATTTCAACAGTTGGGGGGCAGGGAGAGAAATATTTAACAACCTCGGTTAAATCATCTTCCAAACCAAATTTCTGGGTCCTCTTCTGTCTGCCTTCCCCGAATCCGTCCCTCCTTCGAGACGAAGCCTTTCCCACGTCTGCCCAGCAGAGGGCAGCAGACGACATCTTATGAGCCTCAGGTGCGCAAAACAGCGTCGGTTCAGCACGTGTTCTGAGTTGGGGTCCGGCGGGGTTCTAGGCGCTGGGTACAGCGGTCAGCCAGCCAGACAGGGTCTCTGTTGGTCCCGAGTGAAGAGAGGGGACAATATGCATGTCAGCAGGACCACTTTATCATACTGTGGTGGGGGGCAGGAATGGGGAAGAACTTGCTGAATTTGGGTTTGATGCCCAGCGAATACTGGGCGCTCCCCAGGCACCTGGCCCTGCAGGAGCAGTTGAAGAGACAAGAGGCCTCCCTCTTGGAGCTTACAATGTAGCAGGGACAGGGCACACAGCACACCAAGGAGTGGCTGTGCAGTATTTAAAAAGGCATCGAGTATTATGGGAAAAGGGGAAGTGCGTTTGGGGGGCGTTGGGGTGTGGGCCCGGGATGGTCACATTGCAGCAGGTTCTAAGGACAGCATGGGCCCAGCAGCTCTGGGGACCACGGCAGCCCCTTCCTCAGCCTTGCTGATTGGGATCCTGTGGGGATGCGCGTCCCACCCCAGGGTCAAGGTTGGGAATCCACCTCTGGTCTGGAGTGGCAGAGCCTGGGGCCCTCGAGGAAGAGCAGGGGCCACAGGGCTGGACTGGGCTGTGGAGGGAGCTGATGGCGTCAGAGGTGCTGGAGGCCAGCCCAGCGGGAGAGAAAGGTGACTCATTCCGGGGAACCTGAGAAGGTGAGAGACTGTGGACAAGCCCAGAGCAGAGGGCGGGAGGGTTACCAGGCCTGAGGCACCAGGAAAGGATGTGGTGACTGGAGAGGGGAGGGAGGGAGGGGGAGAGAGGTGGGCGCAGCCTGGAGCACAGCCGACAGGGGGAGCCAGGGAGATAAAGCACTTAATCTCCCCCCACCCCCCACCCACTCCAATCTCCTGCCTTTGCCCCAGTAGCCAAACCAGCGGCAGGCAGAGGACTGGGAGCCTCCCACACAGGCCTGCCCTCAGGACCAGGAGGAGCTGAGTGGCTCTGAGAGGTGGGGGGCAGTGCCCGCAGGCCCCGCACCTCCAGGTGGGGCAGGTGCAGGGAAGGGAGAGGGCGACCAGGCTGTGGGGCCACCGAGGATGGGGACACGCTCCTGTGGTCTTGCCTGGACCAGACTCTGGAGGGGCTTAGCTTCCAGAACCATCCAGGGCCCTACCTGAGGCTCTGCCTGGAAGAACCAGGCAGACCTTGACCTCTGACTGGGACTTTCCAGAATGTAAAAATGAGGCTCTTTCTGCTTCCATTTTGGCCAAGGAGAAGTAGAGACCCTGACCCTGCGGAGCCGGGGGGTTCAGCTCAGGGCCCAGACACCCCACGGGACCTGAGGTGAGGCTGCAGTCGGGGCTGACTTCTACGGGCCAGTGGTCAGGGTGCTGTGGACTTGCGGGTGGGGTCCCCATGTCCCTGAGCAGGTGAAGTAGGTTTCTGGAGAGCTGTGCGGGGCTTGCTGGATGTCCCCTGAGTGTCCCAGCAGCTGGTGGTGCCACAACACGAGCCTTGTGGGATTGGGCAGCCTAGAGCTTCTAGGTCCCCCCAAGGGACTGGGCCCCAAGCCTGTGCTCAGTGTTCAGAGCCCGGAAGGCCCAGCATCCAAGTGACTGGAGGGGCAGGGCAAGCCCTATGGGGGGGCGGGGTAGGAGGACAAGGGGGGCCCTGCAACCTCCCACCCCCGGAGCTGGGAGCCAGACAGGCGCACCCCCTCCCCACGGGCTTTGATGAAGGTCTGGAATGAGGCAGGTGCCCTGGGCTGCACCTGGCCGGAATGGAAACCATATGACTGTGGCTGAGCACGGGCACAGATGGCCGCGGCCTCCAAGAGACTGGTCTCTGTGGGACCTGTCCAGGGCGGAGAGGACTGGACAGAGCAGCCCTACGGGAGTGGGGGCGGGGAGGCTAGGGGCGGGGAGGCTTGGGGCCCAGTGTGTCCTGCTCTGTTGCAACCACCTGACGACGCCTCACAGGCCACTCGCTGCAGTGAGGACGGTTCCCGGGTGCATGAGCTCCGGGCTGCGCTAGGGCCTAACTTCAGATTTCCAGGTACAGGCTCCCTGCCCTCCAGGTCAGCCTCTCTGCTTCCTTCCCACGGTCACAGTGATGACAGGGGATGTGACCGCCCAGCTGAGTGACAGCCCAGGCTCCAGGCCTCCTCCTCTTGGTTACCCACAGTTGCTTGTGCGCGGGCAGGAGGTGGGCGCTGGTGCCAGGAGGGCCCTGAGCCGGCCCTGAGCTTCACTCTAATCACCTGAACGTGTTTGCAGGTGCTTCCAGTGTGGCGCACGTGTCACCTCATTAGCTAAGGAAAGGTGAGAAAATGAGACATGAATTCCCAGTTAAGCTTGCTCTAACTGCATACAGGTGATAGATACAGATTGTGATAGATGTATGATTGACAGATAAGAGATGTGTAACGGATAGATTTGCCAGGGGCCTTGTTGCGGACCTCAGTCCTTCTGAGATTGTGATCTTAGCTCTGCAGCATCTTGTGGGTTGGCAGCACCAAAGGTCCAGCCTGGGAGAGCCGCCTGTGCGGGGGAAACCTCAGGGGTCTGTGTGAGTCCCCCTTTCCCACTGGCTCCTGGCCCACGTGCCCTGCAGGAGGGCTGAGCTGGCCCCAGCTGCCAGGAGGCCGGGCCACACCCTCCATCAATAGCGTCCCCACCCTCTCCCTGTGTCCCCAAACACAACCAGGGCTCTAACTAGGAGAACAGGCCCAGGTGTGGTTTGTGTGCGGCAGGAAGACCCCTGTGACTGGGTTTACTCTTCCCTGGATAAACCAAAACGGAGCCACGTCACACGGGGCGTGGGGCTCCTGAAAGGGCTGAGGGTCGGGGAGACAGCTCTGGGTCCTGCCTGACCGCTGTTTACTGGGACAGCTGTTAGTCTCTGGGCTTCACTAGTCTCACTTAGAAAACGGAGATAATAATATCGATGGAAGAGTTGTTTACACTGGAAGAGGGGGCCACCCGCCCTGCCCCCCTCCTGGGCCAGGCAAACACCATCCCCAAGGCCAAGTGGAGAAAGACCCGTCTCTCAGGAGGGAAACCGGGACATATTCTAGGAAGAGGCCAATCTTTCCAGTGTGAGAAGTTAGAGCCCCTAAAAGATGAGACCCTGGGTTGGGGGCTCTTCCATGTTCCCTTTTCTTCCAAGCCCCCCGCCCCATCCGGAGCAGCACAGAACAGAACGGAGCTGAAGGGCAAACGGGGGAGGGGACATGGCAACTCACTACTCAGCGGACACAGCCTCAGCCATCAGGGTGAGCAGGCTCTAGAGACTGCGCTCCCTGCGGCACGTACTGTACCCTCGGGAATTTGTTAGGAGGGTAGAGCTCACGTTAAATGCTCTCGCCACAATCAAATACAATTTTTTAAAGTTAGGAAAAACAACAATGCCAGTCACCTGGCAGCCGGACACTGAGCAGGAAGTTAGGCTCCTGTCGCTGTCTCTGGGCTCAGTCAAGGACACCAGCAGCCTTGTATCCCTGCACGCGTGAGGTGCCCGGTGCTGGGTCGGTGAGCAGGCCTGAGCGAGGCAGACACAGGGGACTTGGCAGGGGTTGTGTCTTTCTTTCTGGATGTCTTTGGTTCGAGGGTAAATAGCAATCTTTCCAGAAAGGTCCAGGGTAATTTTGCCAGAGCTGGAGGCCCAGATATCGGGACCTCTCGGGGCCTCTTCATCATCTGAGGTGGGCTCACTCCACACGAGTGCATCAGAATAAACAAGCTCTTTCTCTGCTCCTGCGGACAGCAGGCCTGGGGACAGTCTCAGCCGACAGCAGTCTGCAAGGAACCCTGGCAGTGGGGAGCCAAGGCCTTGGTGTGATCTGTCCCCCAATCCCTTATGCTTTTTCCTTCAAGCTTCTTATTTAAGATAAAGTCCCTCCGACATCTTGAGGGTAACAGAGAAATTGTTTTCCATTAGCTGTTCAATGTGAATTAGTTAATTGCTATCATTCGTTTTAATTCATTCAGCCAGTCATTCAAGGAAGATCCTGCATAAAGAAAGAAATGGGTTTTAACCGTTCCCTGAATCTCAGCTTGCAAAGGTCAGTCCTCTCCAAGAGCCAGCAGTCCAGACGGAGAGATGCAGAGTCGGTGGGCTCTGTTCAGGCCAGAGCACCGTGCACAGCTCCAGGGAAGCCTACAGGAATGTTCTGGGAGGAGGGCACGTGACTGAGAGACCAGGGACTTCCAGAGGATGAGCCCCCCTGAAAGGTGAGTGCATCTGAGCAACCGTGAGCCAGGGACCGAGGCGGAGGCTGGAGAGCAAAGGGATGGGGTAGGGCAGGGGTGGGGAACGTTGGTCTGGCCCTGCCAAGGCAACCGCAGGTGGGACTCGAAATTCAATAAATCTAGGCGCTTCTTTCATAGCTAATTTCTTTTTTTTAAATATATCTTTATTGATTTCAGCGAGAAGAAAGGAGAGGGAGAGAGAGAGATAGAAACATCAATGATGAGAGAGTCATTGATCCAACCCGCAACCGGGCATGTGCCCTGACCGGGAATCGAACCCCAATCGCCTGGATCCTAGGTCGACACTCACCCGCTGAGCCACGCCCGGCCGGGCTCATAGCTAATTTTTAAGTTGATAATTTTGTATGGCCCACGAATGATGTTATAAGTATCGAAATGGCCCTCGGCAGAAAAGGTTCCCCACCCCTGGGGTAGGGGCACAGTGAGAAAAAGGACCCCGGAAAGGTAAGGTAAGAGGAGGCGGTGCCCTGGCCGGGTAGCTCAGTTGGTAGAGTGTCATCTGATACGCCCAGGTTGTGGGTTCAGTGCCCAGCCCGGGCTCATACAAGGAGCCACCAATGATGCTTTTGGTCTTTCAACCCAAAAGCTTAGTTTAAAAGAAGGGGTGGTAACAACCTCACGGGCTGGAAAGGTTTTGTTTTGTTTTCACTTCATAGGGCAGGGGCGTGGGCTTTAAAGTAAAATGCTGTTTTGTGTGTGTATATGTGATTTTTATTTTTTTCTGCAAAGGTCGATAGTGTTGATAAGATCTGCAGTGACCTGTAACCTGTGAGGGGTGAAGCACTCCTGCCTTGGGCGATGGCAAGACCTTGAGAGCTTTCGAGCAGGGACACAGCTGTGCTCTGGAAAGTGCTGGCAGACAGCGGTGCAGCCGGGAGCCCGGACGCAGGCCGGCGGCAGAGGGAACAAGAGGATCGGGCACAGACGGGCTCGGGACAGCGGCCTTTCCTCCCTGATCCCAGAATAGGAGCCGCTGGCCCCATTTTCTCCGTGAGAGGAGCCACCTTGAACTGGGGGTTTATGAAGTTGTTGCCATGGCACCGAAGGAACCGGCATCTTTATAAAGAGAGACCCTGGCTCTTCGTCATTGTTGATGATCCGTCTATAGAGCTGACTCCTCCGGGCATCGGGTGGGAAGGTAAATAGGCCCCCGATGTCCCTGTTCTGTGCCTCGTGTGTCCTGGTGAACACACACAAACAGGACGCTTCAGACAGTGCTATGAAAATACAGTGAGGATGGGGAGGGGCCCAGAGCCACCGTGAAGGAAGACTGGGGAGGGGGGGCACTGTGAGCCAAGGCCCCTCTCATGGAGAGGAACGGGTACCTAAGACCTTGGGGAAGAGCAGAGGGGCGGGGGGCAGTGACGGCAGGGGCCTGGCAAGGGACAGGGCTGGGGGCGGTGGGTGGGGCGCAGGGGGCAAGACCCAGACCAAGGAGCCCTGTGCTGGAGGGAGGGTTGCCCACTAATAGCACTGCAAAGTCACTGGAGGGTTTGCTTTTTTAAAAAAAAATATCTTTATTGATTTCAGAGAGAGGAAGGGAGAGGGAGAGAGAGATAGAAACATCGATGATGAGAGTCATTGATCGGCTGCCTCCTGCACGCCCCTGACTGGGGATCGAGCCCGCAACCCGGGCATGTGCCCTGACCGGGAATTGAACTGTGATCTCCTGGATCCTAGGTCGGTACTCAACTGCTGAGCCACACCCAGCTGGGTACATTACCTCTTTTTAATCCTAACAACCCTATGAAGTAGGTATTATCACTAACTACAGATGTAGAAACTGAAGCACAGAGAGGTTAAGCAACTTGGTCAAAACCACACAGCTGGCAAGTGATAAAGCCCGGCGTGAATTCAGGCAGCCGGACTCCACAGCCCACCCCTCAGTTATTATACCTCATTGCTGAGCTGTGGCCGCAGGTAGATTTTAGCCAATTGGGAAAATCTGACTTCACCATAAAGCGGTTTCCATAGAGAAGGGGAAGCTTAGAGAGCCCTTTGGAGGCCTTAAATCTGCTCCCTAGGTCTCCAGGGAAGACTCTGGCAGGAAGCCACCAGACCCCTGCAGTCCCAGCATGCTGAGGTCCTGGAGGAGGTGCCCTGGGCCCTCACTGACTGGAGACACCCCATTTTTAGTCAGAGAGCTTGCAATATAGTGGGGGGTTGTGCCTTCCCAGCATCCCATGCAGAGACCCCACCCTGATGCTGACACCGGGCTAGTCTGCCTGTCATCCAGGGCCCCGAAGGTCATTACTCTCAAAGGCGGGGGCCGCTGGCTCATTCTGGGGCATCTCAGGGACACAGTCCCTGGGCAGCCTGACTGGGTCACTTGACTCAGTATTTAAAGCAGTTCCGATAAAAAAAAATTTAAATTAAAAAGCCCTGGCCGGTGTGGCTCAGTTGAGCACCAGCCTGTGCATGGGAAGGTCACCGGTTCGATTCCAGGTCGGGGCACATGCCCAGGTTTCAGGTTCGACCCCTGGTTGGGGCGTATACAGGAGGCAACTGATGGGTGCTTCTCTCTCACATCGATGTTTCTCTCTTCCTCTCTCTGTAAAATTAATGAAAATATTTTTAAAAATTAAAGCAGCCCTGTCGCCCGCAGGTGGCCCAGCTGGCAGGACCCACGGAACCTCAGACGTGGAGACAGTGCTCAAGTTATCAGGAGCCAGGCCTGGAGGCCACAGCGCTGCTGGGGTCACACCGCAGAGCGGAGAGGAACTGAAGGTCCGGGATGCCTCTCTCATGTCACTCGGTGGCCCAGACACAGTGCTGAAGGGAGCCCATCGCCAGCAGGTGCCCCGAGTCCAGGTGCCACGGTGGGAAAGCAGCATCTTCAGCTTGGCGAGGAGGAGCCGGCGGCTTTTCTCTCAGAACTATTATGAAAGAAAACAGTCACCTGCTCTCTGGACTTCCCCGGCCCTCCTCTCCAGTCACCTGTCCCTCGCAAAGGACGCCTTCCTCCTCCTGAACTTGCCCCCCCTGCGATTGGGTGGTTCATCGTTTATAGGAAGAAGAGCCTTTCTTCAAAGGCGACCGTAAGGGTTTAGTCCTGACGACCGACAGCTGGGCACTGCCCGGGCGCCAGGCTCTGGAAGCACTCACCAGCCTTATCGAGTGGGATCAGGACTGGGAAACGCTCTGTGAAGCGCTTCGTTCATCTCCTAGGGCTGTTGTAACAAGTTCCCCAGATCTGAGTGGCTTAAAGCAACAGAAATTTATTCACTCAGTTCTGGAGGCCAGAGGGTCAAGGGGTTGACAGGGTCACGCTCCCCCCAGGGGCTCTGGGACGGTGCATCCCGTGCCTGTTCTAACTTCTGGTGGCTGCTGGCATCCCTTGGTGTCCCTGGCTTGTGGCCACATCACTACAGTTTCTGCCTCTGTCTTCGTATGGCCTCAGCTGTGAGCTCTATCAGGACACTGGTGATTGGACTGTGGGCCCTACGACAATCTAGGACCGTCTTCCCACATCAAGATTCTTAAATTAATCACAGCTGCAAAGACCCTTTTTCCTTAGAAGGTAACAGTTAGCGGCTCCAGGAACTAGGACCTCTTATCTTTGGGTGGCCGTCATTCAACCTACCACGGTCCATCCTCTGGCCCCAAAGGTTTACGTCCATCCCACGTGCAAAATACACTCGCCTCGACCCAGCACCTCCGAGAGGCTCAGCCCATCACAGCAGTAATTCAAGCTGAAAATCTCATCCCAAGCTCGTCGGCTCAAAGTCCCAAATCGCTTCATCTAAATCGGGCATCGGTAAGACTCTGGGAATGAGTCACCCTGGGGGAGATTCTGCTCCCTCGCTGGAGCTGTTGAACTAGGAAATAACTTTATTCCCAAAATACAAACGGTGGGGCAGGAATAGAATAACAGTTATAGACACTCTCATTCCGAAAGGGGGAAATGAAATAAGGGGTCGCTAGTCTCAAGCACCTCAAAACCCAGCAGGCAGATTCCACTGGGTTTCAGGGTCGGGGCTTCAGGCTCCACCCAGGGCCTAAGGCTCAGGTGCCGGGGTGGGGACCTGATGTCTTTGGGTGGCTACTATCGAGTCTGCTTCATTGTGATACATATGTCAGTAGATACTATTATCAAAGTTTTTTTTTTTATTAAGAACACGTTATAGTGCTTTTTAGCATAATTGTGTTTTAGTTAGTGATGGTCAAGCTCCGACCACCTGGCTCTTATTAAGCTAAACTGGCAGCCCCTTCTCTTCCCCGGCCAGCAGGTCAGCCCCGCTGGTGGGTGGTGTGAGTGGGGTTTTGATGATGACAGAGGCAGAGCTGGACCTGGACTCGCAGCCTCCGGGGCAGATCCTCAGCTGTCCGTCTCCTTCCCTCCCCGAAAGGACCTCAGCAAACGCAGCCATTCCCGCCAACCCCGGCCTCCCCGCGTGCCCAGGAGCAGGAGCGGGGCTGGGCCTGCTCCCGAAGCCTGACGGCTTTGCTCACGGAACGTGTGGGGCCAGCGGCTTCACACAGGGAGGGAACAGCCGGGATGGGCTCCCTGCACTGTCAGGCCACAGGTCTGAGCTCTTCACATTGCTCTGCCCCTCTATCCACGGGCTTTCCCAGGAGGGACCCCACAGGTTTCTACCGAGCCTGCCCGCCGCCTCCTGCTCGCCCCATCGGAAAGGCTTCCCCCCACCGGGGCTTTGGGAAGCCGGCTGCGTCCCTGCAGACCCAGGAGTCAGGTAGGCTGGGAAGTGGCCCCGTGGAGTGAAAGTTCCTGGGAGTAAAGGGACCCCCAGGGATCACAGATCCCCCTCCTGTTCAGCTGCCATGACCCGGACGTCCTCAGGGCTGGCGTCCGGGGTGGAAGGGGCTCTGGCCCAGGGCAATTTCCCCAGGACCAGGCCCCTTCTCTCAGCATCTCCCTTCTCTCTAGATTTCTCTCCAGGGGCCTCATGCTGCTCGGTGCCCCTCATTTACGAATACATTCCCGAGCCTTCTCGAATTCTCTCCCACCAGCCCACGAAGGCTGCCATCCCTGCTCTTCCTTTAGTGACAAGTCCCCCCACGTCCCCCGTGCTCCCAGGGCCGCCTGCCTCCCACCGCCTCCTGGCCCACCTGGGCCCTGCACCTGGCCTTGGGGCCCCTCCCATCGCTCGGACCGTCTCTCCCACTGTACCAGGGAGAGGACAGTCCCAGCACCCGCGCTTCCTGAGCTTAGCTTATCGAGGCCTCAGTTTCCCCACTGTCTGGGCTAAGTCCAGGCAAAGAGAACTTGGAGAGGATGGTTTCCCAGAGGAGGCCGCACTTGTGGCAGACAAGACGCTCCTCCGTCTCCTATCAGAGGCATTGGCAGTCCTGGTGCTGCTTTATTCAGGTGCCTTGCTCGCCGGGAGCTCTTCTGCCCACTTTATTTCCCGTGTGGCTCCAATGCGGGGAAACATTGGTCAGAAAAGTCCCAGGCCCCCCGAGTGCACCTGGGCGGCATCCTTTCTCGTTGCATCTGCTGGCTCGGCCTCCCCCACCTGCCCAGGGCCCCTGCTGGCTCTTATTTCTCACTGTACCTGCAGTTTATGTGGGTCTGGG
Source organism: Miniopterus natalensis (assembly GCF_054644295.1). NCBI lineage: Eukaryota > Metazoa > Chordata > Mammalia > Chiroptera > Miniopteridae > Miniopterus > Miniopterus natalensis. The sequence continues at coordinate 8,225,276 of NC_142101.1, forward strand.
AGCTGGGCTCACACTGGTCCCTCCTCAAGGGGGGATCACTTCCCACTTTGGAGCCCAGGTTCAGGGTCAAGGTCAGCTCAAGCCCCTGGCGGCCTCCTGGACCTGCAGCTTCTCCTCTGCTCTGCCTCTTACACTGATGTTTAGAGATGTCCCAGATCACAGATGGAGGTCACAGGTGTCATCCACACCGAGATTCTTAGAATCAGAGGGTCCAGAGACTTGGGAAAAAATGACATTTATTTTCATGAACCTCCAGCTGAATGTAGCCCATAGACTGAGAGCTTTGTCAGCAATAAAAAATGGGATATTTTTGTATCCCACTGCAGACTTTTCAGACTGTTTACGCTCATCCCTACTTTGAAATTACAGTAGCTGTTAGATATGAGGCCTTATTTAATGAATTACAAAGCGCACATTATAAAATATTTTGATAACTCTCAGTATAATTAGTTGTCCCTGCAATCCCATTCGATGTGTCTTACTCATTTGAAAACCTCTCAGGAGAGGCCCAAGTTGTCAGCAAACATCAGAGGACCAGGGTGGTGGCTTGGGAGACCCTGCAGCTGCAGCCCACTGAGGACGCAGGGATCCTGCGACAACGTGGCTGCCCGGCCCATCCAGTATCTTCCAGAACTTTCAGTGACAGCAAACGTGGTGGGCGCTGTGGCCGCCTGACGGGTAGCTGCCCCTCCGTCCTGGCCAGCAGCGCACTTCCAAAAGGGGCAATGGCACTGGGAGGTGACTGTTGCTGCACCAGCACCCAGGTGGCTGGCTCTGGGCGGTGGGGCCTGAGGTCTGCAGGGTGGGGCGCGGTGGTCACTGGGACAGTGAGAGGAAAAAGTACAAGAGGGGCGGATGGAAGGAAAGTGGGGGGGGAGAGAAGGGAAAGCGCACAGGAGGATGTCTGCTTGTTTTCACCAGGTGTCCCCTTGTGCTTTGGCGGCGGGGGACCCAGATGGGCAGAAAGCAGCTTGTTCACAACACGACACCCCAGGACCGACCTGGAACCCTGCCAGCTTTGGACCGCTTGTTAGGTGAGACAATTAATGCCTTTTATTGAACTGCATTTAGCTGGGGTTTCTGCCACGCATGCCTGGAATTGCTCCGGACGACAATTCCCTGCGATTCAACAGCAACAGGGACAGTTAGGTCCGGAAGTTCCTGGGCGAGCCTGAGTCACTACTGGAAGCTCTCGCATCTCAGCCCCTGGATGGTGACCCCCCCCCCCAAGGGTTCTCAGGTCACCTTCAGGAGGCCGGGGCCTTTCTGGGACCCAATCCTTATCCTCATACCTGCATTCAAGGTCTGGTTGAAAGCGTGACTCCCTGGGGGGTGTCACCTGCGATGAGGACCACGGCGGCCTTTCCTGCAGCCCCGCCCCCCCCCCCCCCCCCCGCCCCAGGAGCCCAGCAGCAGCTGCCGAATCTTCCTCATCACGCCTTTGGGACCTTACGGATACAGTCTTTCGGAAACATGGTGCGTCTCCAAAACATTTGCAGGCACGCGGGATACATAAAATCAAATACATGTACGTTGTATTATTAGTAACTGCTCAGAAATGTGTCATATGTCCAGGAAGACAATTTTCTCTTAGGTCAGCCCATGGACAGAGAGAATGAGTTTTTTTTTCCTGGCTGAATATTTTTTGAAATGTGAAATGTATCACAGAATCAAAGAGCTGAGTTGGCTTAAGTATTTTATTCTAAAATCTGCTCCTTTCTGCTCCAGTCCAGAGCTCCCTTCCCCCAGGACCAGCCAAGTCCTTCCTGAGCACTGGGGACGCCCGCTTCTGTCCCCCCCTGTCCGCTGAGAATCTCCTCCCGTGTCACTCCCACTCTGAGCCTGCAGAGCACTTGGCCGGCTGTCCTTTTTTTGACATTTCAGGTTTTCTCCCTTCTTGGTCTTCAGGACTCTCAGGGCAGCACAGAACATTTCTCAGCAAATATTTATTGCATGAATAAACTTTCCCCCGTTGCCAAAGCAAGAAACACACACACACAGATTCCTCGGGGCTCTGATGGACACTGCACGATTATGTTGAGCTTGTTTTATTTCTCAGATGGCAGGAGAGCCAAACTTGTGGTGGTTTTAAATAAAATGGAGAAAGAAGACGCTTGAACGTGGCCTCCGGAACGTTGAAAACACTCACCTGGCCCGTCTTCGCAGCGCCGGCCCCTCCGTCTCAGTCTGAATGACTGACGAGGACTGGTCACTGTTTCCCGCACGCTGTGGGGGTGTTGAAAGGCAGGTATTTCAAGAGGCCAAAGATGAGGGAAGCACCTCAGGCAGCCTCGGATGGAATCGGAGAGCTCAGAAAACTGGTAAACAAGTGTATCGATTTTAAACACTTTAAAAGCTGTGCTTCCCTCGGCCTACCCGGTTTGGACGGTAGGCTCTGGGTCTGGGTGCCTGGAACTGGCTCCAGGTGAGTACCCAGGAGGGGCATGACCTTGAGCAGGTCAGCCCCTGGCCCTGAGCCAGGTTAAGGGCTTCAGGCACCCGCCTCCTCAGCCAGCTGTAAAACGCAGCCCGACCACGACTCGCCGGTCACGGTGAGAAGACGATGTATTTAAGGGCTTGGCTGCCTGCCTGGCACATCATAAACCCTCCACAAATGGTAAGTTATTATTACAAATAACAAAAAGGCGCAGTGGTAAGAGGTGAATGCATTTTAGAATCGTGGTAAGAAACGGGATTGAGCTGGGCCCCCCGAAGCCGACGGACCATAATCTCTGTCCTTTAACACCAGCCACATGCACCCTCCCCCAAGACCAAGAAGGACCGCAGCTGCCACCGGGGAGCGTTATCTATAAAGTATCTTCTCTTTATTTAAGTTAAACAATTTTCAAGGATGGTTTCCATCTATAAAATGGACAAAGTACAAGCTCTGTACAGCAGTTCTTTTAAAAAATCAACTGGAAAAAAAATTACCAAACTATATTTTGAAATTTGCAAAACATACTCACAGATACCATCATTTTAGCTTTTATGAGGACATAAGAAAGACCACCACAGAGAAGACGACCAGCTGCGCCACGCTGCCCGGCGGGCTCTTAGGATCTTTATTTGTAAAAACGGAGCGGGAGGGGGAGGAGAGCCCCGATGACTACAAAATACAGCAACCGCAGTAAGTCACTTTGGCACACTGTGTCATGTAAACATAGCCCGCCTCCGGGGGGCCCTCCCGGCCACCGCTCACAACACCCACACTGTCCAAGGCCACCGCGCCCACCAGCTCCGGGACAGGAAGTGCCCCCCAAGGGACTGCGTGTACTGGTCCCCTTTGAAACGCTGGTCAGACTTCTGGGTTGGGCGGGTGTGTGGGCGAAGGATCGTCAAGAACCTGATGAGAATTTGTTTTCCGCCTAAGCCAGATTTGTTTTCCTTCAGTGGGATTTTTTTCTAACAGTAGTAATTGCTCGCAGGTGACAGCGTCTGACGTCTGAGGATGGGAGGCAGGGCTCGGGCCCAGCGCATCGGCACCTCCCCCACTTGAATCTGACGGCCTTACACAGGTACGTGACTCTCCCCAGGGGCCTACTTGTAGTCGAGACCAGCCTCTGAAGACTTACGTGTGGCGGTCACCCAGCCTCCGCCTCCCTGGCCACTGACATACACCTGGTTGCCTGGCAGGGGCGGAAGGGAGAAGGCGGGGAAAAGCCCCCAGCCACGCTCCCGTGCCCAATCCACTGTCATAAAGCAGACGCGTGGAGGAAGGGGGCCAACGATGTTCCCTCTCCTAAAAGAAATGAGCAGGGAGCAGTGGCTCGTGGCAGTGTCAACCTAGCAGGGTCTTCCAGGGCCGCTTCTGTGACCTGCCCGTCCCGCCCAGAGGGGCCTGGCAGCTGGTGGGCTGTGGGCGTGGCCAGCCTGAGACTGGCATGAGTGTGGGAGGGGGCGAGGGAAGGGGGGCAGTGGCCAGGCGGCCAGGGAGCCTTCTGCAGGGGGCCGGGGCTGGTCTGTCACTGCAGGTGGGGCCACGGCAAAGACAAGGAGGGCTCCGCGGGCATCCCTGGGCGGCCAGGCAGGCGCCCAGGTATCTCTTCCTGTTGTTACTTTTCGCTTGTAACTGTCTTGTGGTTTCTTCTGACTTCTCCTTCCTAACCCACGGGCTGCTGCCTCGGGCCGAGGCCTCGGCACCAGCGAGCAGGCGGGTCGGCCTCCGTCCTTCCTGATTCTTGACCCAAAGCTCCTGAGGCGCCCCCTGGGCCTGGGAGGGGCAGAGCAGGCAGGCCAGAGTCCAGGGCCCGGTGACAGGGCCACCGGCTCACCAGGACACTCACCCTTAGCCCGGCCCCGCCCGTGGCAGCCTCTGACAGTCACTGGGAGCTGTGGGATCGGGTTTTTTTTTCCTTAGAGAAAAAAAATTCAATTTAAAAAGACCTAAAGCAATATTTGTTAAAATAAGTAACCCGTCCAGGTTTACAGATACCAAGGGCACGAAAAGTGGATTCCAACACAGAGCAGTGGCTCCCGCGCTGAAGTCAAACAAAGACACTTGGCTGAGGCCGGCCTCCGGGCCCCCAGCCGGCCACCGCGGCCCCTGCCCACTGCTAAGGCCACTCACGGGGGGCAGAGGTCACTTCTGCTCCGGGAGAGCCAGGCCCCAAAGGGCTCGTCCACCCCACATGGCCGCGCGCTGCTCCGTGAGAATTTACAAGATGAGGACCTACAGAAACCATAGGGAACTGACCGTACGTTCTTTCGGTATATATATTTATATTTAGTGTCCCGCCATAGAAAAGTTCATATTCAAACGCGGCAAGTACGCTGTGTGCGGGGGTCTGCGGCTGGGAACCGCGGGGCAGGGAAAGGGAAGACAGAAACCTGCGAGGTGGCCATCGGTGCGCGGGCCACGCGTGCTCGCGACGGGGTCAGGTGGAGGTTTCAGAGCTCTCCCCGCTGCATCGGAGCCACGGCGCCCCTCCCCCGCCCGTCTCCCAACCGCAGGCCTTCGTTGTCACATCCCTGTTGTCCCTGGGGATGTTCCTCAGCGTCTGGGCGAGGACCAGGAGGAAGCCGGGAAGGAAGGGGCGGCCGTGGCCTCCGGACAGGGGACCTGGCCGCGTCCTGTGGCTGGAGGGGGCAGTTCCCTTCCCCGCCTCTCCCGTGGCCGCCCAGCCCCGTGCCTTGCGAAGCGTCCGACTTCCAGACCATGATGGAATACTGAGGTATGTAGTTTCGCGGAAAGTTTAAGAACAGAATCCAAATCACGATCATCCGACTCAGGCTGCTGGTGTGGGAGCCGGCCGGCCCGGGCGCCTACGGCTGCAGGTTGAGCGAGAACTTCCACTGCTGGGACAGGGAGGGGCCGCACACCTCCACGCTCAGGCCGCCCGTCTTGGCCGTGCGGCTGTCCAGGCACAGGTTGCTGCCCACGTGCCGCAGCTTGGAATTGCCCTCGATCTGCTCCCATTTCTGCAAAAGACAGGAGAACGCCTCCCGGTGTGAGAGCAAACGAAAGAGCCCGAACGGGTCCATTTACAGGGTCATGGGGCTGCATTAAAAACCAACAAACACGCTTTTCTGGTTTCTGACCATAAAGGATGGGCGTTGGCAAGAGCCCCAAGACGAAGCAGCCGCAGGTGCTGCTGAGGGCCCAGGAAAGAAACCCGTGTCCATGCTGATTTGCAACTCAAAACCTCTTCTCTGGGCCGCTAAAGACCACTCCTCTCGCCCCATCCCATCCCCGCTCTGGGTGTCCCCTCGTCCAAGCCCCAGTGCTTTCCTGAGGGAATCTGCATCCATTCACCAGGAGGCTTGGTCTTGTACTTCACCCCAAGAAAGAAGCCCCAGGAGCCCCAGTCCTGCCCCTGGCTGCTGGAAGGCAGCCCTGCCCGGGAGCTTGGTCTGGGCACTTCCAGGCTCCCACTTAGGGACTATGCTCAGGTGAACCAGAGGCGCTGTGTCAGGTCAAAACACGAGAAGCCTTTGTGGACAGAACATCAAGTTCAAGAACCTACTTCTCTCTTGCATGTCTCCTCTACTAGTGTGTGAGCTCTTAGCTGGGTGCGAGAAGCTGGTCTCAGCTACCCTCCAGTCCCCAGTGCTCTGCGTGGCAGGGACCAAACAATTTTGTTGAGTTCTGAATGTCCCACTTGTAAAATACAGCGTATAATGTCTCCTACTAATGTGTGTCCACATATACCCCACTAACACCAAACCAACTGCCAGCCAAACTCAACGACCAATCAACCCATCAACCAGCCAAATTCAACCTACCAACCAACCAAGCTCCACTCACCAACCCACCCACCTCAGCCCACCAAGTCAGAAGACAAAGCCCATGATCCAGCCTATAGACATCTAGGGACCTCTCACCTGTCGTTTATCCCCATGTAAAAATATCTAATGCTTGTTCATAATAAAAAAGTAACCCACTTCTTTCCCCCAGCGCTCTCCCTTCACTAATGTGGTCTGTGACTAATTAATTTTTTACGCTGTGTGCACTGGCGCTCCTTTCCCTAAGTAGTTTTGCAAATCCTTTCAATGCTGTGGAAGTGAATTTCCTTCCTCTCGCCTCCCTTTCCGCTCTGACTCTGCAAATGTACACATGATACGAGCACGGAGACGTGCCTGGAAACCGAATATTCCAACTGGCGAGACAGTGCAGCTTTAAGATAAAAATAGCTGAGGAGCCTCTTCTCAAAGGGCAAATGGGTGAGGCAGAGAGGAGCCAGGGCCCTAGGACGGGACCTGCCACACCAGGATCCGGGTGATGATGCTCTCAGGGCCCCGAGGCGCTCACGCCCGCTAACCTGGCCTTCCTGCCAACAGTGAAATTCAGAACCCTCAGGTGAGCGCCAGGAGGCCATCCCCTCTCATTCTGGCTCCACCTCTGCTGAGACTGTCACTCCCTGTGCTGCTGGTCTCCATTGTCATGGAAAGTGTGTGCACAGCTGCCAACATCCAACGTCACCCTGAGTGGCCAGCAATCAGCTTGACAAAGACTATGGATGAATGAAGTCTGATTCCCTCTCTGGAAGGGCTGTCTGTCATGTGTCAAAGCATCTGCTCAACGGAGGCCTTCAAAAAGCACCAGCCCCTGCGGCCTCTGGAAGGCAGTCCTGTCAGCTCCGACCGTCACTGAGAGGACTGTCGGGGGGTAGGGCAAACTTCCGAGACACCAAGGACCGACTGCAACGTTACTGGGAACCTTGCTTTCTAATTAGGAGCATTCCTCTCTAATGGGCTGAGTCTCAGGGTGATCACTTTAATGGGTCCTCACACCTGCCACGCATCCAGAAAAGCCACCTGTTCCCATCTGTGCCTGAGCCGTGCTCTCAGGTGTGGCTGGCTGTGGCTGCGTACCTGCTGGGCCCGCCCTGAGTTTTCCGTTGACAGAAAAGCTGCGGGCCACAGGTCACTGCTCTGTGACTGTCCCTCCCGCCACGCCTGTGGTCTCCACATGCCAGAGGTCTGATGGAGCAGAAAGTGATGGGGTCCGGGCCACAGTGCCTGGCACTCAGACACACGCGGGAGAAGCACCAGCCTTCAAGCACTCACGCCCCACACCGCTCACAGCCATCAGGATCCCACAGCCACTCCAGCACTGGATCCACTGAGTGCGCCTCCCACCTGCCGGGAACTCTATCCCGTGCTGGGGTTACCAGCGGAGCAAGGAGCTTAAGTCAAATAAGGCAGCTGGACATCAGTCATGTAAGTGGGCAACGCGGAGCCCGGGGCAGCCGGCGGGTTGGAGTCCGGCACTGGCACCCTCGGGTGCCGAGAAGCGTACCTGTCTGCTGTCGTTTTCTCGGCAGCCCTGCAGCTTGATGAGCGAGCCGGGCGCCCGGTCCACTACTGTCAGACACAAGTCCATGTGCTTCACCGACTTCTCCTTGGTCAAGGCCCATTCCTGGAACATAAAACCGGACTTGGTCAGAGGCGTGCGCCACGCAGGCTGGGAAGTGAGAGAGGTGAAGCGGGGCCCCGAGAGGGAAACAGGGAGACCGCACCGGCTCAGAGCCATCAAATGACTGTGCCTACAACTGGGGGGGGGGGCGCCCGGGGACCCCCATAATCAGCACTCAGTGCTCGGGGAACCTGAGTAAGAGGAACAGTATCACCTATTTTAGCCCCAAATGCAAATGAGATAGCCACACCCATTTCTCCATCACTGAGTGTGAGCTGTAAACACTGCTCAAGCTGGGTCACAGGTGCACTGTTCAGGGTCCACTTTCCAGCCACATTATTTTGGAAAGACTCTGCCTCAGGCAGGTGTGGTTTGCATCAGCATTTGTCAAAGTGGATTGCAATGTGTAAATATTCTACTTGACACACGGCAGGTGTAAGTGAAATGCATAGTGCAGAGCCTCACAACTGGGCAGAGCTGACCTCCTGACACTCAGGAGGTCCTCTGAGCCCCGGGAATGGCTGTGTATCCACACACACACCACACAGCTCACAGCAGGCGCCTGTTATGTGCCAAGTACTCTCTTAAGCCCTTTAGAGAACAGACCCTGGTAGTCTATTCTTAACTCCATTCTATAGATGAGAAAACTGAGCCACGGAGTGAAGTGACTTGCCCATGATTTTTAAAAATACAAACAAACCTATATACATACACACATTCAACATACTCACACGCACCCCTTAAGGGCTGGGAGGGAGGTGAGAGCACAACCATTTATTTTGCATCCTAAAGGAAGCCTGAGAAGGGAGAGGGTAAGTGTGGCTGCAGGCAGGGGGGGCCAGGAACCTGCTCTGGGCAGGGCCGCAGGAGGAGAGGAGGGTGAGGCCTCTGACCGTCACTCCAGGGTTGACCCTTTCAAAGGAGTCAACATCCAAGTGAGCCCTCAGGATCCAGAAACAGCTTCCAACTGAGTCTCCCACGGGACCCCTTTACCCACCCCATCCCCCCTCCTGCTACAGGCCCAGAAAAGCTGCTACAACTCCTCCATCCGTCTGTCCACTCTCCCTCCACCCATCAGTCCATCATCCACCCAGTGACTGTGCCCTGCACGGCCGCAGGTGCTCCCACAGGGCTGGACACACGGCCGCGAACAGACAGGCCAGGCCCTGCCCTGAGCGCGCTCTCCCCGGGAGAAAGGGTAACAGTGGTAACCAAGGTGGTCTGTGATTTCAAGCGCTAAACTGTTTTCCTCTTTTCTGTTCTCAGGGGGAGGGTAAGAGAAGGAATTAACTTTTCAAGAAGCCCCACCATTTAGCACAAAGTCGCCCTGGAACAAACAGCTGAGAAAAGCACCGACACCCAGCACGCCTGCCCTCACCAGCCACGGGGCCGCAGAGGCGCAGCAGCCGGCCAGGGACGGGTGACGCCCCTTCGCCTGCTCCCAGCTTCCGCTCCCTCCTAACGGGGAGTCAGACTCGGGCCAGTCCCCTCACCCTCCTCGACGTCAGCTGCTTATCTTTTAATTCGTGTTTCTCAACGTGCATTCCAAGTCAGACACATTTGGGAAACGCTGGATTGAGGCCCCGTTTCTCTCCTGCAAATTCACAAAAGCAGCCTATGAAAGGGTCTGAAAGTCTGAGAGCAGAGGAACCTGCTGGCCTGTTTTCCTGAGAGTCACCCTGTCCCCACCGCGGCCGAGTGCCGGCTGCAGGTCACTCTCTGGGAGGGCCGCACGCAGGCCTGAGGGTCGGTCCAACCTCCCACAGTGCGGTCACTCCACAGCAGTGCTGCCGAGGCCCCAACGGGCACCCGACGTCACCCACCACCTGAGCTGCAGGACGGCACGCGGGGTGAAGGGGTCCCAGGAAGGAGCACAGCACCGGCTTTCACTCACTGAGAGTCACCAACCTGACACCCCCCCCACTCACGGGTTAGAGGACCGGGCAGGGGACTGCATGGAGAAGGTTCTAGATCATCCAAAGCAGGTGTTGAGAGAGGCCGGAAGGCTTGCGGATACCTAATTAAAGCGTGCGTATAAATGTCTCCACCACCTCGCTACTGAGCCCCTTTTAAAACCGTCTTGACACTGATTCCAGAAAAACTAGTTCAGCGACGCAAACAGCAGAGCTAGTCGCCACTCTGTTCTCTTGTTGCATTCCAATGATCTGAATTTGTAAAGTTCATAAATATTTAAGAAACGCTTTTCCAAGCTGCCGTTCTTAAAGAGCATGGCTATTAATCTTCCCATTTTCTGAGTCGCTGAGGCTCCACCGGAAACCCGAGAGCAGATCTCACTCTTCCAGGGCAGGGCCCCGCTTCCAGTTAGGAAATGCCCTTTACCTGCTCACTTGTCGTCTGCGTGGTGTGGGAGGTTTGCGAGGGAACCCCAAGTGGCGAGCGCGAGCTCTGGCGTCCTGTCCCCTCAGCACTGTGCTCCCCACTCCCCAGACGCTGCCCCCAGCCGCACGTGGCTTTAAAATAAGACCTTTATTTGACATCATCGGTCACACCAGCCACACTCGGTGCTCCATACACAGGCCGGTGGCCACTGTGCTGGACAATCTAGGACATTCTCATACGAGGTCTACGGACAGTGTGGATCTAGAGAGCGGCTCCTGGGCCTCAGGCTGGTCCTTGGAGGAAGGTGTGCCCAGGTGTGGGGGTGAAGGTACACCAGGCCCTGCACCTGTCACCTGCTGACGTGTCCTCTCCCAACAGAAACCCCGCGCTGCTCAGCGGCGCGTTTAGAATCGCCCCCCTCAGAGTCTCAGAAACCCTGATGCCCTCTGGGCCCAGACGAACCAAATCAGGCGGGGGACCCGGCAGCAGCATTTTCTACAAGTTCCGGGGCTCCTCCAGGGCGCAGCCACCACGTGGGTGCTGCCAGCGAGCCCCGGCGGGCTGCCCGGGCCCCACAGGCTGTGTCCTCAGCTCCAGCCGAGGGCCCGGCGCAGCACCCGGCCCAGCAGCCACTCAGCAACGACGCGCCGGGGAGAAGGGAAGGGCCCCTGTGAGATCAGCGAGGGTCTCGGGAGCAACAGGGAAAGGGAATCAGAGCGGTGTGCTGTGACAGGCCACCTCGCCGGTCTCCACGCAGGCTCTGCGTCTGCACACAGCGGCCTGGGCCACGACAGAGCACTGCCACCTCTGTGTCCCAATCCGCTTCCTCCCCCAAGGGCATCCTGAGAGCAGCTTGTCACCGGTGAGCTCCAGGGCCTACAAATTTACTGTCCAAACAACACACTCTGAGACTAAGAGGGAAGCTATCCCACACCACAGGGAGTCAGCGGGTGTGAACAGCCCGAGTGCTGGGCAGGCCAGGCTGTGGCAGGGCAGCCGGCCTGGGGGCCCGCTGGGGGCAGGCTCAGAGATCCACGGCCAGGCAGGGTCGGGGAGCCAGAGCCACAGCGGCCTGCGCTTCCTCCTGGGGGGACGTGGGGGGTCACATGTCCAGCTGCCGCTGGCTTCTCAGCCGTGGGGTGAAGGTGCAGTCTGTTCCTTGAGGCCGCGCTGAATGGGACAAGCCAGGCACAAAGCCCAGGCTGGGTGCCAGGGACCCCGGGGGAGGGGGGGAGGGGAGGGAGGGGGTGACCAACAGGAAACCCCTCAGGAAGAGCGAGCTCACGCCCTTGTTAAAAGCTCTATAATAAGACAGGTCACCTTCCAGTGGAGCTGCTGAGATGGGAAGGATGACCCCTGCCTCACTGAGTCATCAACACTGCGAATGTGACAGGGGAGACCCAAGGGATGAGCGGGGGAGGGCGGTCACCCGGGAGTAATGAGAGGCCTGAAAACACGGATGGAGGCCGACTGGGTTCATGCCACACGCAGACCAGAGGAAGCTGCGCCCGGCCCCGCGGAATCAGCTGCCCAGCGACCAGACCCGGTGAACTCGGTGCCTGGAGGTCAGGCCCACCGTGTCCCCCGTCTTCACAAAGCTTCCATTTTCTTTCTTTCTTTTTCCTGTTAATACTCACCCCAGGATACTTTTTCTATTTTGATTTAGAGAGTAGAAGGGAGGCGGGGAGAGAGGGAGAGACACACATCGATGTGAGAGAGAGGCATCGCCTACGTCCTGACGGGGGCCAGAAGCGAACCTGCAATCCAGGTACGTGCCCCGACAGGGACTCGAACCTGCGGCCCTACAGGGCACGAGCCGGGACTCTCACCACGGAGCCCACCGGCCAGGGCTCAAAGCTTTGATTTTCTGAGGGCGAGATGTCAGTATTTCCATTACGGTTACGGCTGGAAACATAAATTCGATCTCTCCCATCCTCACACTGAGGCCCAAACTGCACAGACACATGCTCCGTGTGGAAGGAACAGCGCCTGCACCGGAGAGAGACCGGTGACAACTGCACCCGGCCCTGCAGCGCTGCCACCACGGGAGAGTCTGAGAACGTCACACAGGCCACCCGGCTCCCGGCAGGAAGCGAGGCCACATTGAACTTCAGTCCTCAGACCACAGGGCAGACACGGACATGGAAGGGCTCAGGGCGGGCTGGCACCCACACACCAGGCTGCGCCCAGAGGCTGTGCTCACCCAAAGCCCACAGCCAGTCCCCAGGGGGCATTCTCAGGAGCCAGAGGGCGTCCTCAAGGACAGAGATGAGATCCTGGGAGCCCACGAGCGGCACGGGTGTTTGGGGCCAGTCCTGGGTGCTGGGCTGACCACCGATGCTGACCCAAAGCTGGATGGGGACTGCCCTCACCCCCTCACGCCACCCTAATTTGATTTAGGATGTCCAGGCCATTCCAGGCAGCCGCTAAAGTGACGTCACCAAGTAGGCAAAGTATCTGGGGACTGTAGCTGCCTACACGCTCCTTGGGAGGGTCTGGAATAGAGAACTTGACACGAAAGCAGGGCCCTCTGGTGAAAACAGTTCTACTTAAAGGAGGTTCTGGGATCAAGGAATCTGGGATCCACTGAGCTAAGTGGATCCCAGATTTTTTTTAAACTGCAAGACCTCTGAGAGCTGGGCTTGTTTTCAAGGAGACAGGAGTACACAGCACTGCCCAAACTTTTTTGTGTACAAAGCCCACATTTTACCAAGTACCCATTACCGTCTCCTGGGAAAACCGCCTTCTGGACCACACGCCACGGTCAGGCCTGTCCAGCCCTCACCTCTCCCCTCCTCCACGGACAGGAGGCTTGGATGCCTCTGGAAGAAGGCGTGTGTGCCAAACTGAGCACGAAAGTATTAATATTTTATACCCGAAGCTGTAATTATCTACTAATGGCCTCAGTGGCAACCCACAGAGAAGCACCTGTGAGGAAGGGACACAGGCGGGTGTTCACAGCACCAGGCACCAGCCTCGGGAGCACACAGCGGGCAGGCACTCGGGGTGAGCCCCACACAGGGGGGCAAAGGTGGCGGGAGACCTGGAGGGGGAGGCCACCAGCCTGCAGCCGTGCCTGGGCCGTGGGTGGCAGTGGGTGACAGTAGATGACAGCGGGTGACAGTGGGATGACAGAGGATGACAGTGGGTGACAGTGAGTGGCACTGGGTGGCAGTGGGTGACAGTAGGTGACAGTAGATGACAGCAGGTGACAGTGGATGACAGAGGATGACAGTGGATGACAGTGAGTGGCACTGGGTGGCAGTGGATGACGGTGGCAGTGGGTGACAGTGGATGACAGTGGGTGGCAGTGGGTGACAGTGGATGACAGTGGGTGGCAGTAGGGTGACAGTAGATGACAGCGGGTGACAGTGGGATGACAGAGGATGACAGTGGGTGACAGTGAGTGGCACTGGGTGGCAGTGGATGACGGTGGCAGTGGGTGACAGTGGGTGGCAGTGGGTGACAGTGGGTGACAGTGGGTGGCAGTAGATGACAGCAGGTGACAGTGGGTGACAGTGAGTGGCACTGGGTGGCAGTGGGTGACAGTGGGTGGCAGTGGATGACAGTGGGTGACAGTAGATGACAGTGGGCGGCAGTGGGATCACAGAGGACAGTGGGTGGCACTGGGTGGCAGCGGTGGCACTGGGTGGCAGTGGACACGGATGTCAGTGCTAACCCGGCCTGAGGCTGACTTGGTCGGACTCTGGAACACCCCGCCTGACCCTGGGCTGGCTGCGGGGGCTGGGAGCAGCCAGGGGCTTCCTCACAGGAGTCTCCGATGACAGGAGACAGGGGCAGCCGACGCTCAGCTCAGGGCCCCTCCCTGCTCCCCTGGGCCTCCAGGCGCTCGCCTTCACCACGTGCACGTACCTGGTTGCCCCCCGCGTTGTGACACTCATAAACTCCAACAACACCGTCCGCAAAATGTCCCAAAGTGTCGAGGCAGTTGGTTCCCTGCTGCAAGGCCCCAAAAGCTATGTCCTGATGGTCAGGAACCCTGGAAGGCAACGTGAGAGCCGTCTGCTTAGATCTGCGGGACCCCAGCTCCCGATGCCGGCCCCTGCTGGTGGTTTCATCTCAGGCAGCAGGAGAAAGGAGGGGAGGGCTCTCATCTCCCCCTCTCCAAACCTTGTTCCCTCTCCCGCACGTCACCCACAAACAGGGCGGTGGCAAGTTTTCTGTAAAACATTTCATTTTTAAGCTTGCAGCCCAGCGCCTACCCTTGGGAAGCTCTGGGTCAATGGCAGTGATCATTACTGACCTAACGCAAGTAGTAAGCGGGTGTCTCCCCGCCCTGCGCGAACAGAGGAGCAGGTTCACCCGCTGGTGTGGTGCTGAATGCTTCAGACGTGGTCTTAAGTGCAAAGGGCCCAACGTCACCCCACATCACAGGTGACCTCAGGTGGAACAGTGCATTTAATGTCACCGTCTGGTGTCGTTACCCACCAAGCCACAGGTGGCTGACAGCTAAACGGGCACCATTAAGGGGCTACAGTCCACTGCTGTGATGCCCCTCGCTGGCCAGGGGAGGGATGGCGACCAGGGGCTTCCCACTGGTGACCAGCACGGTTCTCAATCCCCAGCAGAGCCACCCGTGAGCAGAGGGATAGTTCTGAAGGTGACGCACTGAGGCAGGCCAGGCGGCATCACCCAGCTCTCGGCCAGATCTCTGGGACAGGCTCCGAAGGAGCCGTGAGCACGAGGGACAACGGTGGTGGCTTCACAGTCAGTCGCTGTGTCTGTGTCGGAGGCTGTGCGGTGCTCTGGGAATATGCAGAGTGAGGGAGGGGCCCCAGTAAGGCCAAACCTCCCTGACAGTCCCTCTAAGGAGATGAAGTTCAGGTGGACCCTGAAGCCCGCAGACCTACGGGTCCTGTGGGGAGGGTGCCACGCTCCCCAGGGACACGGGGCTCACGTGAATTTAGGGTGAAAGGCCGGTGCAGGGAGAAGGCTTAGGAGAATTTCTGCGTCACTTTAACTCCTGTGGGAGGCAGGGTGCCATCGTCTTTCCCACCTCACAGGTGGCAGAACCAGCCTGGAGGGGAGGCACACAGGCAGGGTCCCCCTTCCAGCCTCTTGGGTGCCCTTATCTGCTGGCTCACGGGAGGGGCAGCTGCCCCCGGAGAGCAGAAGCGCAGGGAGATGAGAGGGGCAAAGAGGGTGAGGCCACAGGGGCCGGAACAGGGAGGCCGGGCCGGGGCACCTGGCAGGCGGGGCAGAGAGCACGCCCGTGGGAAGGCCGGAGCCGCTCCTCCGGCCACTTACAGGGCCAGTCAGACAACAGGGCTCCGGGTCATCGAGCCCATCATCTAACAAGGGGGAACAGGGGAGACAGGGTGACAACTTGGGATAGTTCCAGGTCTAAGAATGGAAGGGTTACTCCGCTGGGGAGAAGGCAGGTGGGCACGGTTCAGGGAGCATGTTCTCAGCCACGCCCGGGGACAGCTGTGGGCAGGGACACGGGGACATGCAGTTCTCACTGGGAGCCCAGCCCCAGGCCTCTTGCTGAAACACAAACCTCACTTTCCTCCGAGAAGCCTGCCACCTTTCTGACGTTTGTTGCTCCCAAGCCCTTAAAGCCCCAGGCTCCCAGGGAACCTACCTTAACTCTGGATAGACATTTTCAAGGTACCACTTGAACGGCTTGCAGCTGAGTTTCTTCCTCAGCTCCAGTCGGCTCTGAATACTGGGGAAGAGGGAAACGGGGTTCTCTTACAGATTTTAAGAACTTGTAGGCTCTCGACATCAAACCTGGAAGTCGGCCCCTGAGAACAGGGTCAGGGCAGGCGGTGGAGCCTTGACTGACCCTGTGACCCGTGTCCCTGTGACCCCGCCCTGCCCCACCTTGGGTCCACACCCTCCCCTTTGACACCTGGGCGGTTGTTCTCAACTCTGGCCACAGAACGGTTCTCGGGGTGCAGGTTGGCCATAGCCCCCACTCCTTGCCCCTCCCCCAGGATCCCAGCGCGAGAAGGATCCTTGCAGGTGACACTCACTTGCCATAAGGAACGTTCCTGGCAGAAGGCACTGCTGCGTAATAGAAATTTTTGTATTCATCCATCCAGACCTCTGCTGCCCGGCGGGTGTTACTAGAAACAAAATAAACCTCCGTGAGCTGCGATTTGCTTTCTGGCCGTCGGCCCCGCTCTGCGCTTGTCTGCTTGGGGTGCTACTCAGGAGCGGGTGTTCAGCAGATGTTTCCGGAACAAACAGAACTTGCTTTCTTGTCTTTCCCAGAACACATGTTACCAAAGAGCAAAAGTCAGAGTGAGAATGCCAGCACAGGCGGGTATGTCAGAGAAGAGACTGGGCTTGCAGCATAAAGCAAGCAAAAAGGGAATTACTCTGCAAAGACGTGCATGATGGACCCACGGAGAGCTGGGGCCCGGGAGCACGGCCCCCAGCCTTTGGCCCCCACGGCCTCTCTCATGTTGTTACCCCCGCCAGACAGCTCTGGGGAGCTGCCCAGAACAGGTAAGAGTTGCCATGAAAGCGACTCTCTCTTCTGCAGACTGAGCTGAGGACCCTGTTTGCACAGGGAATAGTGACCCGAAGGGGACAGCAGCTCCCTGCCCCACGCCGGGGCTCCTCCTGCGCTGTGGGGGCAGCAGACAGAACAGGCTTTTCTAGAAGGAAAGGAACCCACGTGCCTAACTCACTCATGATCAACGAGGCCCCTGAACAAGCTACTTCTCAAGGCCTGACGTGTTCCCAGCGGCCTCCTGCACAGGCTCCAGGTCTCAGCCTGCGAACCTTCCAGGGCCCTACCACGGAGCATCAGCACAGTGACCCTCTTGGCTCCCGTAGCCTGGACACGTTTCCTAAGCAGACTCGCTCCTCAGGCTCGCGGCCCGTCCTCCTCAGGGACCCACACAGCAGGCATCTGTTCTTCCAAAATACATACGGAGGGAGGCAGTGTTCGCCTTCTAAAACACTTCCTTTTCTCTACCGGGAAGGTCTCTTTTAAATGGTGAGCCCTTCAAAGAACCCAAGTTGCGATGATTAAAATCGTTCCCATTTGGCGTACATTTTTTACACAAAGTGATGTATGTACCTTTTTCCTGTTCGTGACGTGCAAGACGGACTGTTTAGGATGCGATATGGGAGACAGACGGACAAGATCCCACAGTCCCCACCTCTAGAAATTTATCTCAAGGAAATAACCAACCAGGAACGAGAATATATACTACGTGAAAATACGACCACTCAGGCATGGTTTATAACGGCAAAGTGATCGAAACTTATGACCATCACCAAATAAATGGACGAAACTCGGCCACTGAAAATACTGGTGTACATCTTACGCGTTGCTATGGAATGATGTCCTTGACTTGCTGGGTGAAAATAAAACAGATTACAAAACAGCACACAGTAGGTATGTGTGTGGATGGGGAGAGAGAGGAAGGTTGAGAGACGATTTCACCAAATTATCAGAGTGCTATCTTTGGTAATGAGGTCGATGATTTTATACTTTCTGTGAAAAAATACACAGATACAGCACTAAGTATGTAAAGTGCTGGGGATACTGGGTCAGAAGTCTTTTCCTCAGGAGAGCTGTGAAACGGTCCTGCTAAGGGGCCTATGCTTCAGCCTCTCTCCGGTCAACCTCTGCCCTGCTCTATGACTTCAGTCCCCTGGGGCTTGGACTCCACAGCAGTAAAATGAAAGATGTGAGGATCTCCCGGGTCCCTTTCAGCCCTAATGGTTCTAGGTTTTACGAGTTCCAATTGGGTCTTAAATCACTTAAGTCATTAAGTGATTAAGTCACTTCTTAATTCCTAACTGCAAAGCATTTCCTGTCTACTTAACAGAAAGAGATGTGTAGGTCGTCTCAGAAAATAAACTTCATGTGCTCTTCAGTGCTAGTTTCAATTCATTCATTCAAGTATTTATTCGGAACCTACACTATGCCAAACAGTCTTCCAGGTGCTGTAGGTACAGTGGCACCTGGAGAGGCCACGCTCATGGACCCGGGTTCTCCTGGCTTCTGCTCCCCGACCCTACTGCACCCCCACCCCCCTCAGTGCAGATGAAACAGCTCTGGGAAGCAGGCGGGAGAGGCATTTAAGCTGGCCACTTATCCTGCTTGGTGATAATACCAAGAAAAGTTCTATAACAAAGTAAGTTTGAATCACTGGTTTTCTATGTTTAATTTGGTCATATGGTCCATGACCATGAATAAACAGCCTCGCCATTAGTTGCTTAAACCTAAGTCTGATGTCCACCCCAGGGATCTACCCCACAGCCCACGGCTATTCTGCTGGGACTTCTCCTGGCCTCTGGGTAAACGCCAATCAACACACACACTCAAGCACAGCCCCCTCCGAGGGCCGCCACGGGCCCGCGAGAGGCTAACTGGAAATGCAGCTGTGCGCGCAGAAAGGAACCGCCCAACTGCTCTCTACTGGTCCAGGGGATGCGGCTGCCACAACCAAGAGCTCGCAGGTGTGTCATCAGCTTCTTCTTCCTAAAGCAACAGGTGCCACGTGGCACACGTGGGGGTGGCAAAACACGGGGGGATGTGGGTGACCTGCTCCATTCACTCACCCGCCACTCACTCGCTGCCCGACTGGCTGAAACCACCTGCTACGTGCCACTCTGTAGCCAATTTTAGAATCTGAACCCAATTCCCAAGTCCCGGCGACCGCAGGCCCGAGCTACACTGAGGGATCTAGAAAAAGGTCAGTGTATGGTGCTGACTCGGATTCCGGGCCAAACCGCCGGCCTCCATCCAGCTCCGCCACTTTCCAGCATGTGGACTTGGACAAAGGAATCAAGCTTTTCTATCTCATTTGCCCTTCTCTCCAAAGTGGGGATAAATAATATAGTATTTCATTCCTAAGTTCTTACGAGAACTGCAAAAATTCATATTTGTAAAGTACAGCTGGCCACACACAACACTCTATGAATCTTGGCTATTGTTGTGAAGTCCCACATTTTAGATGGTGACATACTTGTACATTTAATGCCAATATTAGAGGAAATTAAAGAGAACTTGGGACTGGAAAGGGACCTCAGAAGTGACATAATTCCACCTATCTTTAGCTGAGTCACTGAGATAGAGGGGAGGGAGGGCCTCGCTCAAGGTCTAACAGATCAGCGCTGCCCCCGGATACTGCCGCGGGGGCAGTTTCCTCTCCAGGTCTCCACTACGCAGCTCCTGGGCTGTAAAACACAATGAGACGGCTTCCCGTCGAGAAGGGAGTGCTCCTGTAAGTGTGTGCAGGGCTACGTCTGGTGTGTGTCACCAGAATTTCTGAAACCCCGCCGCTGGCCGGGAAACACAATGGCTTTGATTTGGGTATTCGGTGTCTATACAAGGTTTCTGGAAAGAGTTCACGTGGCCCCCAGGGGAAAATGTGTGTTTCATTTTGTGCAGTTCATTTTATGAGACCATATATTTGTTTCTCATAAAGAACAACAGGGAGGTTCAGGCAACATCTGAAAAATGACATACTTTCTGAGGTCATTTGGTCACAAGCATTATTTGATATTTGGCTTCTGTTAGAGTTTCCTAGAACTCAGATGCTCTGTGCTAAAAATTCACCTTCTGTACAATGCATGAGCATTGTGCAATCTGTACTTAATCAAAGTTTAAATAAAAGATAAGCCAGTCATTCTGCCCTGCCCCAACTGAACTCCTGCCCGACTCTAACACTCTCGGTCTTCAGCAGGGGCATCAGATCAGCACCTGTGTGACCAACAGCCTGGTGTCACCCCTTGCCCTGTTTCCTGTCTCTGCCACCCCGTGGGTACATACTGCCTGCCTCAGAAAGTAGCTGGAACCTGGCCCCATGGCCATGGCCCTGATCCAGGCCACCTCACCTCTGGCTACAGCTGCAGCTCTTAGAAAGCACCGCCTCTGACCCTGCTGTGGAGGGAGGGACACACGCACCACCTGGTGTCCCCTCCTTGCCACCCTCCACCCAGCCAAAGGGGCCTCTCTAAAGCTTAAAACAGAGGCGGAGGTACTGCCTGGAGCCCCCACTGGCCCCCGCCCACACCTTCCCCGCATTAGAACAACAGCCAAAGTCTCCCACCACCTCCAGGGAGCGGGCCAGGGGCGGGTCTGGATCTCCCGCCCCGCCTCCTGTCCCTGTTCTCCAGGCTCCAGGCACACCTGGCGTCCTTCTGTTGCGCGGGTGTGCCAAAAATCACCTTTACCTCAGCGCCGTGGACCTGCTTATTCGGTCCCCTCATGCCTGACCGCATGGCCACATTTCCTCTTTCCACAGCATTAATTAATGTTTAAAATAATCTTATTTGGCTGAGCAGGTGCTGGGCCGATTCCTCCCCCCTCCTTGACGCCGGGCTAACCGGTCTGTCTTTAGCATCTATAAAATTTCCAAAGACAAATGTGGTCCTGTGGACCAAATATTTCCAAGTTTTCTTCAGAAAGCTCTCATGTTGGCTAAAATATACCAATTATCTGTCACGAATCCTATCTACACATCATGACATCTTTCTGACTTTAACACTGTTCACATATTGTACCTTGAAGAGTAACCTGTAATAAAAAAGGTGTAAGTTCTAGTTCTTAAAACAATCTTTTCCCACCGCGCTTCTGGGGGTCCAGCTCTGCGAGCTTTCACACATGCACACATCCCTCCGGCCGGCCCCACGGGCAGGGGGCACAGGACATCCCCCCCCATGTTGCCCCAGTCGTCACCGCTCCCCAGCCCAACCCCGGCAAGTCCCCAAGTGACAGGCGTGTCCTGCGAGAGGAATCGCACAGCATGTAGCCTTCTGGGACCAGCACCTCACTCAGCACAGCGCCCGTGAGAGGCGCCGCGGGGTGTGGCTGGGCCGCTGTCCCCCGTCACTGCTGCGGGGCGCGCCACTGGACATGTCTCCGTGGATCGAGGTGGCCTCCCGTCCGGGGGGCGGTCAGCAGTGCCCTGGGCCCTGCTCAGCCTCTAACCACTTACCGGGCGAAGACAGTGCCGCTGCCGCCGGGGAAAGTGTAGGGGTGCTGCTTCCGGAACACGTGGCCCACGCGGCTGCAGGGGATGATCTCCAGGCTGCCCCCACACTGCCACACGCGGAAGGAGATCTCTGAGACGGAGAAGAGACGGGGTGACCCACAGAGCCCGGCTGCTCTGCGCAGCCGCGGCCCTAGACGGGTGCAGACGCCCGCCCACCGCCCAGCCAGGGGGCCTCCCTGCTGCGGGAGACACGTGGTCTGGAGCGTTCCACAGTGCAGACCGCAGACAGGCCCTGGGCAGACTGAGGGCCTGTTCCAACGTACATGTAATCAAATAACCAAGCTACACGCCTTCAGCGTCCACAATTTTAAACTGTCGATCACGCCTCCGTAAAGCTGGAGGGAAAAAAGACTGGAAGGAAGCTCATACTTCAGCTCCCTGGGAGGCGTCTCCCCCCAGCAGTGCTGTTTTACAGACACGGAAACGTGGTGCGGACACAAAGCATTCACGCCAAACAAGGCGCCACATCAGGTCGCTGACTATCCTACATTTTCAGCACTGATCAGAATTAGGGAGGCCACGCAGGTCCACGTCACCAAGTCCCATGGTTTTTTGTTTTTGTTTTATTTTACAGAATTCTGTTCCAAGTTAAAAAGAGAAAGAGGGAGAGTCTGTTGTAACATTTTTCAGATTCCGACGAAACGCCTTGAGATGAGAGCAATTCTCTGGTCTGAGGATACAGGGCGCCCGGCATGAGGCCAGCGAGTCCCTGTCACGTCGCAAGTATCAGCCCAGGAAACGCTTGGGCCGAATTCTCCGCCCGCTGGTTCGGGACCGCGGAGGGGTCTATCCCATTCGCACTTGCTCAGTGTCGACGCTGTCGGAAAAGGCAACGCTGAGGGGGTAAAAACATCCTGAAACCAAAGGCCTGACACCCCACGATTAAGCCTCGGCGGGAGATACAACAGGCAAGCATGTGCGCCAGCTCCCCCTGGAACTCACGTCACGCGCGCCGAGCACCGACATGCGCCTGGGTTTTCTCCATCCAGGAAAAAGATCAGTTCTCTTCCCTTAAACTGCAAAAGGGACGCTTGCCCTTGAGGGTCGGCAGGCCTCAAGCCACCTGGCAAAGGTCGCTGGCACCGTGTGGAGTATGACAGTGACCCAGGGTGCCCGGGTACCTGACAGCTGCCTTAAAGCTGCCCACGGACCCCCACCTGGGCGGCTACTCCCCGCCTGCTTCACCACGGACTCTACCCGCAGGAGTAAGGGGCGGGGTGCGGGCTGCTCGAGCTAACTGGGCACGCACTCCCCCTAGGAGTTCTCCCCCTCATTGGTTTTTAGAGAGTAGACGGGAGGGCGGAGAGAGAGAGAGAAACATCAGTGTGAGAGAGACACTGGCTGGCTGCCTCCTGCTCACGCTCCGACCGGGGCTGGGGAACAAACCTGCCACCCAGGTATGTGCCCTTGACCGGGACTCGAATCCGAGCCTCCTGGAGGGGGAGAGGAGAGGCTGCCCAAGCCCAGGTGGGATACGCCCCTTCCTCCCGACCTGCCTCACCCCGAAGGAGCCCCTCAGCCCTTCTGCGGAACCTCGCACACAGCACAGCTACACAAATATAAAAACCAAACCACCAACCAACCAGGTAATAAATAAATAAAATTCTCTCCCCTCTCTCTGGTCTCGGGGTGAAACGTCTTCTCTGAGACTTAAATCAACCTTCGCTGCAGCTGCTGACACAAGGGGCTGGCTGCCGTGTCACTCGCCTAACCCGTGTTTTCAGCTGACGGCACACACTTCCGAAAACCGCGCCGTGGCTGCGGGAAGTGGTCACCTAAGTGACACGCTGTCCCGTTTCCACTAAGCGGGACTCGAATCCTCTTCGGAGGTTAACAATTCTTCTGAAGCTTTTAGAGCTCAAGCAACTTTAACCCATGTCCTGCCTACCTGTCAACACAGCGCTAAAGTCACACAACCAGGATGTGACTCAGGGTCCTTTGTCCCCGTGTCACTGCAAGACCCCTAAAGAAGGACTCCTGACCAAACCAAGGCAGAGACGCCATCCACAGGCGAGATGCCATCACTAACTTTAACACCGTAAAATGGGGGAATTTTTGTTCTTAAACCCTCACCCGAGGGGGGAGAGAAGCATGGGTGTGAGAAAGAAACATCAACAGGTTGCCTCCCGCATTCGCCCCAACAGGGACTGGAACCCGCAACATGGGCATGTGCCCCAACTGGGGACCGAACCTGCGACCCTTCGGTGCATCAGACAATGCTCAACCCACTGAGCCACACCGACCAGGTCTAGTCTTTTCTTTTAAACTAACAAAAAAGACCAGTCTCTGTTACAAGTAAAAACTACTAAAAATGAGAGCGGCATCACCGTTTTCTGCCTTGCCCTGCGCCCCTCCTCCCAGGGTGCGCCCACCACGGGCAAGTGGAATTCAACAGCATTTAGTAGCCAAGAAGAATCGCTCAGAACCCCGAACACTGGAAGGCTTCAAGTAAAACAAAGGAACAAAACAAAAGAAGGCGAGTCTTTTTATCTTTATGTGATACATACGATGCAGCTTCCAATACGGACAAGTCTATAAATTTCACTGTCCCTAAATCCGGCTAAAAATGATCCGTGTGGGTTATTTAAAAAATGAAATCAAATTAGAAGCCTTCACAAAGGAGTCGGGAAGGGATTAAATGCAAGGCCTCGCCCCCTCTGAGGCCAGGATTACAGCCACCAGGGCTCCCTGTCTGCTCTACACGGTAGGAAATGAACCCTAGAGCCCGAGAGGGCCCCCGTTTCTGTAAGCGTGCTTTCCAAACCCTCGGACCCAAACCACGTTGAAGAGTTTGCATTTCCCTTCAAGGGCTTTTCTGTGTTCTGCCTCTGTCCTCGTAGGGCGACATATTTTAATGTCCAACACACGACACTTTTAAGAGTAAAAGGGGCGCTATTTATACTGACGTGGGGACTCATGACGTTGGATGGATGGTCGCTCTAATTTCTTTAACATTTTCCAGCTGGCTCCCTGCATCCCACAAACTCTTGCCTTGACTGTGTCTTTAAAGCTTCCACTTGTCATGTCTGCGCCTCTGGGCGGACAGGAAAAGACTGCGGTTTCCCCAGAACCGGAAGCTGTTTGGTGGCGGAGACACGAGGCGCATACGTACCCAGGTTCTCTCCTCCCCACACATCCATCATCATGTCGTATTTCCCCAGCTCTTCAAAATAGAGCTTATCCATCACGAACAGCCCTCCAGCGATCATGGGGGTCCTAAGGAGGCAGAGAAGGGGGAGGGATGAGCGAGAGGTCAAAGTTCAAGGTTAGCCCACCAGCGTTCTTACGCCAAGGTCAGGCCTACACGCTGACCTCACAAACAACCGATCTGCTTTACCACTGTCTTCAAACGCCTCCCCACTTGCCCTGCGAGGGGCTGGACCGAGTCCTAGCGAGAGTGACCACTGCGCTGGGGGCACTCACTGACTAGTCGCCCTCGGCAAGCCCGCAGCCTTCCTGTGCCCAGTTTCCTTGAAGAGCCACCCAGGAAGCAGCCAGCACACTTAGGATGACACCAGCGATCTCAGCACAGCCGCTGCCACGGGGCAGGTTCCCCGGGTCTGATGGACCCGCCACCGTCCTCACTCCCTTATGGGCTGGGGGAGGGTCAATAGAACGTTCAGGGGCCCACACTAATTCAGGGTCACTGCAGGGGGCCGCTGGGCTGCAGGGGGTTTGAGTCCAGTCTGCTGGGAGGTGCATCCCGCTCCCAGTGGGCCCAGACGTGGCCTGGGGACCTTAACCCAGAGGCTAATGAAGACGAGTCGCCTCCTCTGTGGGCAAACAGGAGAGCGGACCAGGAAGGGGCCTCTGCCCGGCAACAGCCCCCTTTTCCCGGGTCCCTGAGGTCAACCTGGAGGCCCCGCCCTGCTGTGGAAAATGCCCCAGGTTAGAAACACGGAGAGCAGCCAGCTGGCAGGTCTGCCTCGTGTGTGCTTCATCTGGAGAAAGAAATCTCCACGTACTTTACTCTGTGCCCTGCTGGCGGCACCCAGCCCTGAGCTGAGCCGGGGAGTATGGGGTCAAGGGGGCAGAGGGTGAAGGGCTCCACTAGGTCTGTCTCTAGGGCGGGGCCAGAGCCTGGGGTCTTACCTGTGATCCTGGCACTTACTTTATGGGAGCGACCGGGTTCCCCTGCCGGGCTCTCCTCTGCTCGGGCGTCATGTAATCCCATTTGAACACCAGGTTCCAGTCGAAACCTGCCAGCCACAGAGGAGAAACAGCGTGCTGACAAGAACCGGCGGTTTGCTCCTTGACCCATGCCCCTCACAGCTTGAAAATACGGGATATTTTGATAAAACTCACTGAACACTAAACAATGCAGAAAACACACAAAGACGCGGTAGGGAGAGAGCAGCTGGGAGGGTGCAGAGAAATCTGTTCCCAAAAAGCTTACCCAGAAGGGGACATGTGGGCCAGGCTTTTCTAAAATTAAAATGCCTAAGAATAAATGTGAAATAAGAGAAGTGGTCTGCGTGAGGACACCCGGCACATCCAGGGCTGTAAGGAGGTGAGAACAGTGGGGTAAAAAAGTTTGCCACCTGCCTCCAACACCGCCCTAGGGCAGGGGACAGATGCCGGTTCCCTGGGCCTGCAAATGTGTCTCTTCAATGTCTCTCTTTAAAAAAGAAAATCACTTATTTTCTCATTACAGTTGACACACAATATTGTACCAGTCTCACATGTATAACATAGTGATGATGGTGTCCTCAATCTCTCTCCATTGTAACAACCCCATTCGAGGCTAAAATGACCTGGGCGAGGCGGGAGAGGGAAAACTTTTAGAGGGAAAGGAGCCAAAAGTAGCAGCAAAGTGGGCGGGAAGCTTCAATTTCTGCTCAATCTGGCACCTGCTCTGACTCACTTTTAGAATCCACAGGCTGCGCAGGACGGTGGGCCTGGGCCTGGCACCTGGGCATGGGTTCTGGAATCTGCAGGACCCTGGCCCCCAGCTGCCAGCTCTCCCCACACTCAGAAGGGACCGCACCCCGAGCCACTTGGCACGAGCACCCCCACCTGCGGCTGCTCTACAGATGCAGCAGGAGAGCAGGTCCAGGCAACACCGGCTCGTTGCACTGAGTTTCCGAGGGTCTGACAGCCACACCTAATACTCCAGGACCACCCATCAGTCAGCTCGGGCCTCTCAGGCTCTCTGCCGTCAGGCCTACGGTCAGCAGGGTATGTGCAATGCCCGAGTTCGCATTTCTCGTCTGCACACTCTGGATGCAGGGTGTGGCTGCCCCGACAGCCCTGGTGCCTGTGGCCCGAGCAGGGCTGGGTCGGAGGCGGGGCTCTGGCCGCTTGGGCCGGCTCAGCAGGCTTTATGGCTCAACCAGAGGCATGGAACCAAAAGGGTCCCCAGCTGTCACTGCAGAGCCAGGAGCAGGGACAGTAAGTAAAGCAGGAAAGGAAACTGATCCAGGCCCCAGGCTGGCCTCCTGAGGAGTCCGCTCTCCCCCTGGCAGACAGCCCACCTCAAACACACCAACATCAACCAGAAACAATGAACGTCCTGGCTGTGTCATGAACAGAAAATGCAAAGGCCTCCACCGGCAGGTTCTGTAATTTTTGTATGTTCATTATAATCTTATTAATTTGGCCCACAGAGACAAGCTATATTAGATTTTAAGAATCTCCTAAACATGTCATCCTTGGTTTTTTTCTTCTCTAAAGGGATTTTGTAAAATGCTTAGAGTGAATCTGGCCCCCATCCTTCGGATCCAGCAGGAGGCCTGCACCCCACTCCAGAGCATCTCGTGGTCCCTCACCTGCTCTGACATAGCAGGGCCGTGGGAGAAAGAGCCCCGCAAATCTCAGCTCCGGCAAATGCTTGGACGGCAAGACACTGTGGACAGTAAGGCGTCTGGATAGCGAGGGATCTTGTCCAGACCTTCTCACCAGTTGCTAAGAGTCTCTCCTGAATTTTGTTTCTCAGCCTAAGTACAGTCCTCCCAGGACGAATGACCTCTTGCTGACGCCCTGACAAGGGAGCTGCTCAGCCACATCCCTGGCCTCACACTGGCCGCTCTCGGCCCTTCACTCCCCTTGTGGCAGCACCACCATCCCCACTTCTCAGACGGGGTGCTGAGAGCACCGGTGAGTGCCCCGCCCACAGCGACACGGCCTGAGAGCGGCAGGCAAAGGCCCCAGTGTCACTAGCTGGTCCCAGCATCCTGTTTTCTGAGGATGCGTCCAATCTTACAGTTCTACTGTTTTCTTTTCTGATGTTAGACTGTCCGTGTGTCTGCCTGGAATATCCCACCTTCTAATGAGCTCAAAGTGCGAGGAGGTGGGAAAAGAAGCCCTTGTTTTACATAAAGAAATTGGGATGCTGGGCAGCTGGACAAGAACTCCCGGGTTGTGGGTGTAAAGGATAAATAGTGAATATATTACACGAACAGGCAAGGCTGACAGCTCTTTCAGCTGCTCGGAGCAGCCCTTGCTGACCTCCGGGCTCGCAGCCGAGTTCTGATCGGCGAGGCTGCCAACCAGCTGGGTTCCAGAGCACAGAGCGCTCACTCCTGGGCTGTGGAAGAGTCCTGTGGGGCACAGGTCACCCCCGCACACATACGATCGATCCAGGGACGCAGGGACAACTGCTAGGAGCCAGATGTAACAGGGCCAGGTCCTCAGAGGGGCTGGTGTGATCCCTGAATCACTCAGCATCACAGGACCAGAGGTTCTCCAGTGTGGTCCAGGAGCCATGGGGGAGGGGGGGTCCACAGACCCTTTCAGGGGGCCTGTGACGTCAAAACTTTTATATTCCTACGGAGACCTTATGTGTCTCTTTCAAGTTCATTCTTTCAAAAGTTCAAGATGGAATTTTCTGGAGGCTGCGGGACATGTGATGTCAGCGTTCCAATGGACAACAGGACTTGTACTGACAGGACACTGTGTGGTCACTCAGACACAGGTAATGAGAAGTGAAGCAGGACCTGGGTGGTCCAGGTGGGGAGGAGGGGCCATAACCAACCACAGTCAGCTGGGTACAATCAGCAGGGCTTGGTGACTAGTGAGCAGGAGTCAGGGGTGACCAGGTGATGGGTTTGCCACCAGTCACTCAGGCTGTCAGAGGAGCTGGCACGAGGGAGGAGGCAAAGATGGGTCCAGCCCCTTCGGCTCCTCAAAGCTAAGCTCCTGGCCCGGCACATACGGCCTGTCAGCTCTGGAGTCTCCTTACCCCAGATGCCTGGCGGGGAGGCTGGATCTTCTCTGATGGAAATGACCCCAGAACTGTACTGAGCCACATGTCGTAACGGCTCAGAGAGACACGAGACGAGCAGGAAACACGGGAGCTCTTGGAAGAAGCACGGCTACTTCTCCCTTTTATGGGACTGTACTTGCTGAGCACAGACGCCCGGAAGACAGGCACACGGTGCTAAAGCCGCTGTCCCCCGTCACTGTGACACTGAGGTAGCCGTGCTCAGACGCAGGAAGAGCAAGGCAGGGGGATAGCAGCACCTACCGCCTTTTAAGTCAGCAGACGCCCCCACGTACTGGAAGTTGTCCATGTTGATGACATCGATGATGGGCGACACAACCCGAGTCCTATCCTGGAAAACAAAGAGAGACAAGAGTAGGTGTCAAAGCAAACCAAGAACCCAGCCGCAAAAGAAGGCACTAGGCAGTTACTGCGACACCCAGCTGCCCTGTGCCCACGGAGACCCAGCCCTCCCAGCCCGGCCTGCTCTTGGCCGTCACAGACAGGTGCCATTCTGCCCGAGGGACAGGAGGAGCCAGGGTGCAGATGAGATGCACGGGACAATCCAGGCACCTGTTCACTCGGCTGAAGGCCCAGAGGACACCAGGGTCCTTTTCTGTTTTCCCAAATGTCAAACCTTCAACCACGGGGTTGCTTTCATTCTGAAGAATCTAAGCTCAGCTGCACTCAAACGTCGGTAATTTGCGAGCTGCAGGAAACCTCAGGAATGGACTCGGGGCTGAGAGGCCCACACAGCAAAGTGAGAAATATACTTTCATGAGCACACTTAGTGGTGTGAGGTGTGGGAAACATCAATATCATCACAGCACGAGGAGAAACAAACTGATTAGAGGATTCTAGATTCTACGTCTGTCTTATAAACAAATCCATCTCCTCCCAACACTGAGCCATCTCCTGCCACTGTCCTGGTAGGAGACTCCGTGAACATAAGGCCTTTTAACTTTCCTGCCCTCTTTACACTCGGACAGCTGGTGCTGGCGAGAGACGCTGCCCCACGCCGACGGTTAACAAAGGGTAAGTGCTTTCCTGAGCCGTTTAAAGAACCCCGTGTGGCCAGCAGACAGACTTCGAAAAACAAATCAGAAACAGGACCGGCAGAGCTAAGAACATAATACATCAGAGAAACACACTGAGAGGGAATTATGAGGCTCCCACGCCACCCAAGTGCCGACCGGCCACCCTGCGCCCGTCCTTGCCGCCCCCTTGTCAGGTGAGCTCTGCCCTGTTGACGGGCTCCACAGCCAACACCTGTCCCCGAGGCTCCCTTTCCCTCCCCAGCCTCGAGGAGAACCTCGGCTCCAGCTGGGCCTCACCTCGGCCACCCTCTCCAGCAGCGGCTCCAGCCAGTGCTCGTTGCACTCGCAGTGGCTGTCCAGGAAGGTCAGGACCTTGGCCTGGGCCGCATCGGCCCCCCGGACCCGCGAGCGCATCAGGCCTGCAGAAGAGAGTAGACACGCACGTCAGGGGGAGGCGCTGGGCAAAAGGCGAGGACACCCACCCCGCACCCGCATCCCCACCTCCCTCCCGCCGGCAGCTACCCGCAGGCTCCTCTGGCAGGATCAATACTACACCGTGTTTAGAGAGAGAGAGTCCTGCCGGGGCTTTGTACAGTTAATTGGAT
The DNA here is from genome assembly GCF_054644295.1 of Miniopterus natalensis. NCBI lineage: Eukaryota > Metazoa > Chordata > Mammalia > Chiroptera > Miniopteridae > Miniopterus > Miniopterus natalensis. Next base: position 8,255,302 of record NC_142101.1, read on the forward strand.
GCCTGAGAAGACAACGTTCTCAGAAACACTGCCTTCCGAGAAAGGCCTTCGCATTACTGAAGTCTCCTTTACCCGGCAGCTGAAACGTGGAACTTTCAAAACTGTTTCCCTTGACAGAGCAACAGTCTCCTAATTAACTGGGCTAAAGGTGTCACCCAGACACTCTGAGTGCTAATGGCACTGATTCTAACGGCGGTAACAGTGTTGCAAGTACCTTTGTTCTCTAAGCCTCAACCCAAGCCAAATACCATAAACGACAAAGCCCAGTTTTTTAGCTTTAACACAAAATCAGTTACACTATTAGTCAAATTACAGTTTATATATTTGTGATCTGTTAATAATATTCATGTTTTAATCACAGACTGTCTCATCATAAATGGCATATTTATCTGTAGGATGTGGCCATAAATGGCTTGACTACCATTACGTATGTTGGGCTGTACATATGAAGGTGATACGACCAGTCACAACCAGTGAGGACCAGTGCTTTACATTCCTTTATCCACAGTAGCCTAATGGGTTTTCAAGGGTATTTACAGAGCTGTATGCTAGAGCTGGGCAAAAAGACAAAAGATTTCTCTTTCCGGAATTGCAAAGTAGCACGGAAGCTACTCTGGGCAAACCCTCACTCAGAAAACAATGATAAACTCTGAGCAAAACAGAAAAAGCAACTATTGGAATGAGCTGGAGAGCAGTCAGCAGCAGGCAGAAATGAGGGGATTGGACCCTTAAAAGAAGAAAAATCACACAGAGTGAAATCCACATTTATTGGTGTTTCCCTGAGGTTACTCTCCAGTCCACTGAGGTGTAAGGATAGCGCTCAGGGTGTCTAGAGTGGCTAGGCACTGACGGAGCAGATTCTGAGAAGTAAGCCCCAAATCTGATGGTAACTTCCCTTTAAATCCTTGGCTGACTCCTGAACAGGCAGGCACAGGGGAGACCCCAAGAAGTCTATGAAAAGAAGTAATTAGAAGGCAGAGAGAACTGAGATTTCAGCTGGTATCCGCCACAGGGACAAAGTTTGGAACCTCAGTCCCACCAAGTTTAAAGGGTTTCGTAAACACCTTAGTTTTACATAAACTCCAGAAGGAACACATCTAGGACTACAGTCCAAGTCACAGGAATGAGAGATTCACAAGTTCAGGGTCATCGTCCAGTAATTTAACTGCCAAATATAACAGAGATCAACACTCTTCAAAGAAAGGTAACAGAATCCGGTGTCTCTACAACATATAAAAAAGTTACAAGGCATGAGTGAAAATAGGAAAATGGGATCCATATCCAGGAAAAAAAAGTCAACAGAAACTTGCCTTGAGATGAAAAAGTTTAAAGCAGCTGTTAATAATAACTATGTCCAAGAACTCAAGGAAATGATGGCTCTAATGAGTGAACGGATGGAAAATATCAGCAGAGAAATGAAAGCTGTAAGAATCAAATGAATATTCCAGAACTGAAAACTGCTATTATCCGGAATGCAAAATTCACTGACTGGGTTTCATAGCAGTGAACCTGAACATGGGTCAACAGAGACTGAGCTATCTGGTGAACAGACAGAAAGGGGTGAGGCGAGATCTACGGGACAGTATCAAGTAATACAACATCTGTGCAACTGGAGTCCAAGAATGAGGCAGAAAAAAATACATGAAGAAATAAAAGGTTAATAATTTCTCCAAAGTTGGAAGAAAACCATCAACTTACATATTCAATGGGATCAGCAAACCTGAGGCAGGGTAAATACAAAGAAAAATAAATCTAAGCACATCATAATCAAACTGCTGAAAACAAAGATAAAGAGACACTGGAAAGCAGCCAGAGGAAACAATCCGTAACATACAAGGGGATAATTCAGATGACAACTACATCCGAAACAGAAACAGAGGCCTGAAGACACTGGAAGGATGTTTTTCCACCCCCAAGGAAGGACATTTTTAAAGTGGTGAAGGAAAAACCAATAGTTAGTTCAAAATTCTATTCAAGGAAATTACTGTTCAATAATGGACAAAGAAAGACTGTTCAGATAAACAAACACTGAGAGATTCTGTTGCCTACAAGAATAAGAAAATTCTAAAGAAAGTTCTCTGGGTTGAAGGGAAATGACACTAGATGGAAACTCCCATCTGTGCAAAGAAATAAAGACTCAGAGAATGACAAATATAAGGATAAATATAACAGTCCATAGTCTCTTGATTTCTGTAAAGGGTAGCTGGTTATTTAAAGCAAACACCTTAACCCTCCATTGTGAGGTTTAAAATATATGCAGAAGAGAGAAACACACGGTAACAGTACGCGGAGCAGGGGAGAGGAGTGGGATTAAATGCGGCAAGGCCTCACGCTCGCGTGAAGAGGCACGGCACTGGCCCGTGAGGAGACCGTCACGATTTACAGATGCAGGCCGTACTCCTCAAAGCGAGCGCTAATGGGAACGAACGCTGAGGGCATTATGCTACGTGAAGTCAGAGAAAGAAAAATACCGTGTATCTCACATGTGGAATCTGAAAACTCTGAATTCAGAGAAACAGAATAGGTGGGTGCTTGTCACAGGCCAGGGGTGGGTTGTAGGTGAAATGAGTGAAGGGGGTGAAAAGGTACAAACTTCCAGTTATAAGATAAATAAGTCCTGGGATGTAATGTACAGCACGCTGACTATGCTTAAAGATCCTGTATTATATACGTGAAAGATGCTGAGACAGTAGATCTAAAAAGTTCTCATCATAAGAAAAAAACAGCTGTAACTGTGAGGTGATACATGTTAACTGTGGGGATGGTGCACAACATATACACAGATCAAATCATTATGTTATACACCTCAACTGGATACAATGTTACAAGTCAGTCATGTCTCAGTGAAACTGGAAGAAATAAATTAGTGCAAAGGCAGGCAGGACGGCAGGAACAGAGGAAAAAAGGCAATGAGACAGAGAACTTGGATTATGAATAAAGTTTAGCCCTACTGCTGTCATTAAATAGCTAAATGACCTTGAGAAAGCCACTCAGCCTCTTCAGGCTTTAACATTTCCCTCTGCAGAATGAGGATTGGGTTTTTCAACTCTCAGAACACCTCAGAATCATCTGAGTAGCTTTTCAAAATGCAGATGCCCAGGCCCCACCCCTAGAAATCCAGACCTTTTTATTTATTTGTGGGTAGGGTCAAGGCATGGTCATTTTTTAAGTTCTCCAGGGAATGTTATAAGACTGAGAGCTGCCGGCAAAGTAAAACCCCAGCTCCCATGACATCTTATGCAGCTGGCTTTCTTTGTCTTCTAGTAGCACCACTATAAGCCCCTGTGTAGCTGTTTAAATATATGGTACCTACACACACACACACACACACGCACACATGTTGTGTGTACATTTTCTCACCCGACCATCACATACTTCATTGGCTCCACACAGACCCACCATAATCTGGCGTCACACAACTTCCTAACCTTACCCGTCGCCAAAACAATGCATCTATGTGGGTTCCTACCCAAATGAACTGCCTCACATATAGCAAATAGAAAGTTTATATTTAGAATTTTTTTTTTTAAATTTGTAAGTGGTTTAAAGGCACTAATAAGGCCAGCAAGTGATCTATCGGTTATAAAATGCCAACATGAAAAACATCTTTCTGTCCGCCTGCTCTTTCTACGTTCCCTGTGCCAGCACATACTTTGGGTTGAAATTCAAAAAGTCATTATGTAGCTTGCTTAGGGCCAAAAGCAAATACAAAGCATAAGATTTTGGTTTGATCTCAAGATTTTGGTTGATTCTGAGCTTGGGAAGACAGATGTGATTCCAGCAAACAGGGCTCGCTTAGGGGCAAGGCTGATTCCACTGTTTATGCATCTGGAACATCTGGATGGATGATCTTATAGTTGGTTAAAATGCGGTGCTGATGACGCGGCTCTCGTGGGCTCGGTCCCTTTATTGGCTGATTAGATTCTTGCTAAGAAAAACTGCCTTCCTGGACTCCAGCTGGACTGCACAGGGAGCCAAACAGGACACCTTGATAAATAATACAACCACTACTCCGGGACCGACACTCGGCCGCAAACAGCAAGATTGGCCCACGTTTCACGGCTCTGCAGTGTCTCTCTGCAGAGAGATCGCTCAGGACTCAGGAGGAGCCACCAGCTCTCCAACAGCACCGATGCAATGGACGCTAATTACAGTGTGATTTCAGCTTCCTTTCCAGGTGCTTCGAAGTCACACTTTCCCGCTTTGGAGTCACTCATAACTGCCAATGAAGTGGACTCCAGGAGCTCGCCTCCAGCAAGCACAAGGCTGGCCGCAGGGTTTGAGGCTGGCGTTTGCAAGATCCAACAAGCATGTAACTGCGGCGCTCGCCCCCTTTTCTGCGACGGCTCGCCCCCGTCGTCAGGCTGTCAAACTTGACTCTCAGTTATTTTATCAGATGCCTGGAGCATGGAGTCATTAAATTTCCCATTGCTAAACCTTTTGTTTTTCTTCTAAACTCCACTAGTACTCAAGGGACTAATAAAACTTCCTAGGTTGTGAAGGAAGGAGAGAGGCCAATTCTCTAAATACATAAATAAAAATGTCATTTGAACTCCTGCCCTAGTATACAAACAATTTCAATTAGTTAAGCTTTGAGTGTCTTTCCTACGTTGGCAGGGAGAGGCTCCCGAGAGGCCCCGGGAGCAGCAGACAGACAGAGAGCTACACAGTTAATTGTTCCCTTCGCTGAAACATTTAAGTTATTACGGGGCTCAGGAAAAGTCAGAATGCTATGGTCTGGTGCTGAATTAAGAAGAGTCTTACCTTCTCGCCGATCGTTCCTGAGAACACGCACCTTCTCAATTTTCCCCAGGAGAGACCCGTCCTCGGCTAGGAAAGAAGAGAAGCGGAGCGTCTGAACCTCACGCTCACCGAGGGCTCTGCATTCAGTGGAGGTTCTCGGCCACCCGCGGGCGTCCCAGAGGCCCGGACCCCGCCTTTCGCAAACCGGGCCTGAGCAGCCTCTCCAAGCAAGGCTGGCGCCCGGGGCAGGGCCCGCGCAGGGGGGACACCGCCCAGGTACTTACGGTCATTGCTGTAGTCGTCCACCAAGATGATCTCCTTTATGAGGTGGGGCGGGCTTTTCTTGAGCACACTAGGAAAAGACAGAGGGATAAAGGTTGAAGGCCTTTCAGGGGTGTCACCTGGGGTGGGGAATTCTCCCATCTTCACTCAGATCCTTGGCCGGAGGAGCCATTGGCCCCTCCCTGTCCTGCACACTCAGGTGACCTGCCTGCACCCCCGGACAGCCCCGCCTGGCTGTGCTGGGGATACAGCCCAGGTGCAGTGTCCCTGCGAAGCAACGTCCCCGGGACCTGCAGCAGGTGGGCAATGGGGGGCACCTCTGGGCCTCACCTGACCACCGTCCTCAGCAAGGCCGACCTGGCTTCATTGTGAAATGTGATCACCACGCTGGTGGCTGGCAGATCCACGCGCCACTGCTTCCGCTGACACCTGAGGGAGAGAAAGTTCGTCCTCTGAACGGGGGGACCCAGACCCGCCACGGCCAGGCCCCTGGAGAGCAGGGGCGATGGACCTGCCAGGAGGGACGTTCAGGGTGAACCGGGCGTCTGCAGAAGGCGCCGGTCTATTCTGAGACAAAGTGACAGCGAGACATGAGCAAACAGAAAAACACAACCAAATTACATTTAAAAAGATGATTCAGTAACACACTGAGAACATCTTTCTAACGTGTTGAAGAGAAGGGTGGTTTGAAACAGCGAGATCCCGTTTACTGTCACGTGCAGAGGAGCTCGTCCCACGTCCTACTGGCTACTCTCCGGCCTGGAACTGACCGTGTGGTTCCCTCCTTTCTGCTCTGCCTACAGCAAGCAAGAGGGTCACCTCTGCTTCTTCTCAAAGTGTCTCTGGAACCTGGCACCGCCCCCTGACCGCCTGCCCTCACCCTGGACAGCAGGGACGCACGCCCCTCACCCGTCAGTCCAGCTCCAAACACCGCAGGGGACGGATGTGCAGGCTGGTGCGGGAGGGGGACCTGTCAGCCGCGGGGAAGCCCCAACTGCCTCGGAAGACAGCCATTTGGGGACCAGGCCGCACGTCGGGGCTGATCACAGCAAGGCACTTCCCAAGCCTGGTCTCTATGGACGCGAATGCGCAAGGGCGGGGAGTGGCTGTCTGGAAAAGGCCTGTGACCCCTCCAGGCTGGAGACGCTGACGTATTAAGTCACACTAACCATGCAGCTGCAATACACACAGGAAGCCCATTTTGTGATTCTGACCTAGCTGCTTTTGAACTGCACTGGTTTTCTCGCTCTTTTTCAAAATTTGCCTTTGTTGTCCCCCACTAGAGTCAGAAACGGCCAGCGAAGCAGGACCAGGCTCAGCAGGACCCACGAGGGAGCCTTCAAGGCGGGCGCAGGGACCTGGAGAGCGTGCCCGCAGAGAGGTGATGTTCCAGGGGATCCAAGAGCACTGCCCCCGGGCGGGACAGGGCAACTGCGGGCTCACAGCCCGGAAGGACAGCCGGGAGCCATCCAGTGTGGCCTGAGGGCACTGAGTGACCAACTGGGATGCTACTGGTCCAGCTCAGCACAGAGGCTGGGAGCACAGCTAAAGCATCGCTGGCCCCTGGGAAACCGTTCCCAGCGTCATTTTAACACCTGAGGTGGACAGTGAAAAAGTCCTGCTGGGTAGGGACCTGTCTCAGCCCCCCCCCCCCCCCCCCCCCCCCGCCAGCATTTGTGACCTGCAAGCCTCCCGCAGCTCGAGCAGTTGGACACACTGCCGCTGGCGCCAGGGACAGCTCCCATGGGGCCACCGCATTTACAGAAACCGGTCCTGCTCCAGGCAGTTTACCACGCACAGCTGGGAAGGGCGTGCGCCCCGAGAGGAAGGTGCTCCCCTTCAATGGGAAACCAGGCAAGGACTGCGGTGTGCTGGAACCTCTGAGCGTGCAAGCAGGGAGGCCCGAAGCGGAGCCTCAGGCAGCTGGGGACAACGGCCAGCGAGTCCGCACGACAAGCTTAAAGGAAAACCGCCAGTGGATGCCAGTTTTCCCTCCCGACGGCAGAAAAACACTTCTGAGAAGCAAATTTTGAAAATGAGCGAGAAAATCAGTGCAATTAAAAAGCAATCAGGTCAGAATCCCAGGAAGGGCTTCTTTTGTTTATTACAGCTATCTGGATAGCTTGATTTTAATTAATCACGAGGAAACGGCATAATATACCAGATCGCTGCTGTTGGGGGGAAATGCATTCTGCAGTTAATCTCAACCTCCTTGGCGCTCCCCGCGGCTAAGTTTTCAAGGACCCGCAGGCGGATAGGCCAGTCTCGCCCCCTCCCCCTCTTTCAAGAATTAGCTGATTGTTAGACGAAGGAAGAATCTACAAGGTTCAACCGAAAACAAATTACCAAAGAATGTCACCCCCTAGCACTGGTCTGTGATGCTAATGAAATAAAGCTTCCAGTCAGGAGCCGCTGTCCCGGCAGTTAGGTTCCTCTCCGCACAGCGGGCGCACAGTGGGGCGCTGGGCCCAGCAGATGCCTGACGGTTTATTGCACCCCGGGGACAATTAAAAGAGGGAGGAGGAAGCCTTTTTTATGCCCAAATCATAGTCAACGTAACCGACCCGAGGGCGTCCCATTCTCTCACATTCCTCATCTCTGGGGGAAGCCTGGTCTTCCGTCTTCTGTGAGCATTTGGAAGCCGAGAGGGGCTCTGGAAGCAGCTCTCAGGACACTCAGGGTGTCTACGCTCACATCATTTTATTAGAATTCCTCTACACACTGGTTAGGCACCAAGTTTTGCTAGGTATTGGCGATCAGGAAATTTAAGAGGTATCCGATTTTTAAGTAAAAACCTCGGAATACGTTACAGCCCACGAGGCAAGAGTGAGTGTGCGTATGTATGTATATGAGTTCAGACCCCAAGTCCTCACAGTGAGCCAAGGAAACAGGGAGGGACTGAAGGATTTCTTTAAAAGAAACAATAAACCTTGCGTGTAAAGAGCCACATCCCTGCCAAGCAAGTCTCGACTGCTCCAGGGCGGTCGAGATGCCCAATGTAAAAACTCCCGGGGGGCTGGCTGCCAGGGACTCTCATGCTGAAGCTTTCTTTGGGAACTGAGCAGAAAGTGTGGCTGATCTGAAGTCAGCCGAGGAAGAGCCTGCAGGCGGTTTGTTGTCCCTCTGGGCACAGCAAAGTGTAAGGAGGCCGATGCTGAGGACAGAGGACCGGCTGCAGGGTCAAGTTCACTCCCCAGTAAATACTGCTCAATCTCCCCAAAACGCCCATCTCACTCAGATTTTGTAAGGAAAATACTAAGCAACTTATTAGTAATTAAGGTTTCTATTATGGAAGAGAATGGGAAATATACACATTTTTAAAGACTGAAAAAGAAAAGTTAAAGTCAGTGTTGAGCCTGGACGGTCATGTTCTGGCTGCCCAGCAGGCGGAGGGAACCCAGGCCTCTGACGCCAGCAGGGGGGCTCCCAGCAGAGTCCCTCGAGAGGGATGTGAGGGCAACATTACCCTGGGAATTCAACACCCAACCCACGTTCTGATTATGACTTGGAGTCTGACACAGGAGGAAATGTGATGGCAATGGGGACCCTGAAGGCCAGCGTCCCCAGAAACCATTTCTTGCTGCCTGTGCACAAAACAAACAGGCGGAATAAAAAAAAAAGTCTGGGTTTGCAAAAACAAGGGCCAAGTCTTGGACCATGATAAATCCATGATAAATTCACATGTACCAAGTCTCCCATGGCCCCTGGGAAGAGAGATAAGCTCACCACCACGGACCTCATTGTGTGTACATGTGTGAGGAATATTTCACACATAAAAAATCTAGGAACATTATACAGGCACCCATGCACCCTCCACGCAGCCTTAGCAAATCTTAATATTCTGCAACATTGGCATTTGATTCTGTTATTTAAAATGACATAAAACATGACAGGCAAAAGTTACAGTCCCGCCCATGTCCCTTTCCACCTCAATCCCTGTCCTCACCAGGGTAACCCACCCCCCCCAATTAGGTGCTCATTACTCCTGCGGATGCTTTTAGTACGCCACCTGTGTACATATTCATAAATAACGTACACTACTGTTCTTCAGATATTCAAAATTCACATGGATGACACTATCTTGGGATGGATCAGGGTTGATACACACAGCGCGACTTCATTCATTCATTCACCGCCACTGGGTACGACTTTCCACTGCAGAACACAGCACATTGACTCCCTTTTCTGTCATCTGTCTCGCTCTTTCAGGGATAACGCAGTGTGGGCACTGTCTTTTTACACACGTGAGAGTGTTTCTCTGCGTTTACGGACCCACAGGTGAAGCTGTTAGCTGCAGACCATGTATTTCTTCAACTTTACCTGCCGCAGCCCAGCTGCCCCCACGATGGCTGCCCCAATGTCACTCCCACCCACCCACCCACGAGGACGTGTGTTCACACTGCTCCATAGCATCACCTCCTGACAGCGTCAGATTTTTTAATTTTGCCGATCGGACTGGTTTGAAATAGCCTTTTATTATTCTAATTGTCATTTCCCTGATTTCTGGAGAGGCTGCGCATCTTTCCATACTCTTATGAGCTGACTGAACTGTTTCTCCTATTAACTGGCTGCTCATATACTCAGTCCACTCTCTAATTTGATGATGGGAATTTATATCATATTCTGGATACTCTCCTTTGTTAGCTATACGCACTGCAGAAATCAGCTCCAAGTCTGTGGCAGGCCCTATCAAATTTGTTCATGATGTCTTCTGTCAAACACACCTTTAATTTTGATTTTCCAAACTGTGGCCTTGGGGACGCTTCTCTAACCTAAGGTCACTAGTATATTCTTGCAGATTTTCTTCCACACGTTTGAACTTTTATAAATGCTTTTAACATTTAGGTGATCCATCTACTTATATCTGTTCTTTCTTTATTTTAATCACGTTTTTTCTTTATTTTTGTCACTCAATATCCCTAGATTTCTATAAAGACGAAGCTTTATATAATCCTCCCTTGTTTCTTGTTTTCCTCGCTCACTAACTCTCTTCTTTTCTTCCATTATTTCCTCCCTTGTGCTCTGGATGCTTACTCACCCTGTGGTTCCTTTCCACCTGCTTGAGTCACAGCTCGGGCCTGGGCTTGGCCCATGGAACAAACCAGTGGCCTTAAATCCTATCCCCTCTAGAGACAGAGGAACAAGGGTGGCTCTGTCCTACACCCCAAGAAGGGTGGGGCAAAATGCAGACAAGTGCCCCGAGGTGTAAGGATTGGCTCCCAACTCTGAGGGTGACATGGCATTTCCTCCATCCTGTGCCAAGGTACACACCGAGGGCTGGGCCAGGAGACAGAGTGGGAAAGGGAGCCCTGGGGCCACTCTGACCTCAGTCTCCCCAGCATCCCAGCACCTGAAAGTGTGCCTGTCTCCATGGGCACCTGTGGGCCAGGTGAGACAAATCGAGAGAGCCTGTGTGGGGGTCAAGCTCAGGTGGCAGAGCCAGGAAGTTTCAAAAACCTTAATCAACATAAATAGATTCTGTTGATTCCCAGCTCCTTTGTAGCCTGCTTGTGTACAGAGGTGCATGTGTATAGGGGTATGTGTTGACACTCAGGGATGCTGGGATGAAGGCTCTGAACAGCAGGTGACCCAAACGAGGCCCTGGCTGCACTAACACCCGTCTGTCCCCTGGCCCTCACCCACTGAGAGGCTCCCACGGTTTCCACTCCAAAGGGGAAGGGTGGGTCTATGAGTGATTCAGTCCTGGCAGCCTGAACCAGCTGTCTCCACAGGAGCTAAAGTTTCCCATATAAGTTTTGCCCCCTGGCACCTGCCAGGCTGAAGCCACACTGCTCACCTGGGACTCCAGGGTACTCTGGGGACAGGAAGGCTGCCCTGGCATGGACTCCTGATTACCAAGACACTGGGTCAGTCGGTGAGCATCAGACAAGTGAGCTCCCCTCCAGGAGCCTGTTAAAATCAGATCCCAGGCCCTGCCCACCTAAGTAGGTTGGGCGATGCCTGGGAATCTGAATTTGAGGTACCCCCACCCCAAGGAGAGGCTGATGCAGGTGGTTCTTAGGCCTCATTTTAGGAAACTCTTACAGAAGGCTGAGCGACATCATCAGTGACAACGGTTCCCTACGATGGAGCTGGTATTAGGCTCACCCTGAGGAGCTTTGGAATTACACGTGGAATCAGAATATGAACCACACATAGCACAGAGGTTAAGGATTCTGCCTCCCTAAAAGACTTGGGTTTCCTATCCCGTCTCCCACAACCTGAGCCCCAGCATTCAGCACACACGAAGGACCAGTGAAAAAATGTGACCCACCCCCAAATGTCCAGGCTTTCGAACAAGACCTCGCCCACAACTGGAGTCTGGACTCACAATAAGGGGGGGGATACCCGAAACAGGCTGGCCCTGTACCCTCAGAGCATAAAGAACACTTAGAGCCCCAACTGGGGTGGGGGTGGCTCTCAGTCCCACGCACTTCCGCTCTGACCCACCCCAAACCAGGTGAGCAGCCTCACAGGGCCATCTCGTGGTGCACTTTGCTGTGGGGTGTCTGGGAAGGCTGGAAAGACCACAGGGTAGAATAGGAGGTGCAACTGGAACAGGAAAAAAAAAAAAAAAGCTAAATAGCTGCTGTATAATTTTCATGTAATTAAAACACACAGTTAATAATCCTCCAAACAGTGATAATGGCAATAATATTCCACCTAATCAACTAATTTCTGATCAGCCCTAATAGCTCCAGAGCTTATTCTGCAGAGGTCTTTTAAAATGGAAGCGAACCAAATCCTAAGCTATTTAAAAACCTCGGCAGGACCCATCTGAAATTAAGCTTCTTAAGAACGCGCTGGCAGGAGACCTGAATAAGCCCCATTAATCAGCAAAGGTCTGTCTCCCTCAGAAAGGATTCGTCTAAAGCGGTGGCTGCATCCTGCAGGCTCTGCATCCCCTACTGCACGTGAAGCCAAAGCCTGTGCTAAACCAAACCACCCACCCTCCTGGGACCAGAAGCCGGAGCCTCTCCTATTTACTGCATCCCCTCTGAAGTCCCTAATCCCTGAGAAAGCCAAGAGTTCCCAAGGGGGAAGCACACGCCCAGGGCAAGCGGGCAACCTGGGATACTCTCCGTTTGCCCAGCGCTCCCCATGTCAGCACCGGCCACGGAAAAGCTGCCGCGAATCTGGGAGTGTCCTTCCCCTGAGGGGGGATGCAAGGTTTCCATGGCCGCCTCGGCAAGCACGGTTAGATGGCATAAAACTGTTCCTGCAGTCAAGGCGCGTGCCCTGCCCTTTACTGCCTCCAGTTTCAGACGCTAAATTTTAACCAACAACCAGGAGTCAAGAGCTACTGGAAGTCAAGACAGTAACAGCCAGCGTAGATGAAGCCACCTGAGCTTGGCCATCTCCTCCTGCTGCCCACGTGGGGAGTTGGTGCAGAAGGAAAGAGCACTTTATTATTTTATTATTATTTTCCAATCCTCATATGAGGTTATTTTTTTTTCATTGCTTTTTCAGCAAGAGTGGAAGGGAGGGAGAGGGGCGGAGGGAGAGAGAAAGAGAGAGAAACATCGATGTGAGAGAGACACTGATTGGTTGCCTCCCGCACAAGCCCTGACTGGGGCTGGGGATAGAGCCTGCAATCGAGGTACGTGCCCTTGGCTGGAACTGAACCCGGGACCCTTCAGTCTGTGGGCTGACGCTCTAACCACTGAGCAACCCGGCCAGGGCAGGAAACGGCACTTGAAACCCTCAGTCATCAGATGCCCGGAGAAGCTGCCGTCTTGGATGGAAGCGCCTGTCAGACAACAGGAACCCTGTGCTCCATTTCTGCCCCTGGCCTGTCCACCTAACAGGAGCCACCAACAGCCCTGCTCACCACACGCTCTGCCTCCCGGTGCCACCGTCTCCCTCCCTGACACACAAACTCTGGTTTCCAAGTTGTCCAGGATTCCATTTCTATTTCCACTGCTCTGTGAAGAGATGTGCTTTTCTCTGCTGCCGACTGTCTCGAAGAGATTAATCCTTAAGAGCGCTACTCTTTTTTCAGTCCCCCCCCCCCAACTCAGGCCCAGTGATGGAATCTGTGTGGCCACTAAGCAAGGGCTCTGACCCTGACAAGCTGCAGGAGAAAGCGGATGTGCTGTGCGCTAAGGACAGCGCTCTAGGGGACCACCCACTCAGAGATACAGTTGCCTTTAGGGGACCACCCGCTCAGAGATACAGTTGCCTTTAGGGGACCACCCGCTCAGAGATACAGTTACCTTTAGGGGACCACCCGCTCAGAGATACAGTTGCCACTAGGGGACCTCCCGCTCAGAGATACAGTTGCCACTAGGGGACCTCCCGCTCAGAGATACAGTTGCCATTAGGGGACCTCCCGCTCAGAGATACAGTTGCCACTAGGGGACCTCCTGCTCAGAGATACAGTTGCCATTAGGGGACCACCCGCTCAGAGATACAGTTGCTTCCTCTATGTTTCTGCCTGTTACAAAGCTCAACTTTCCACTTAACGACACTGTTACTAGTCAAAGGTTGCATTGGACCCACTTCCACACCAGGATAAAAGGCAAACAGATGGTCTCGTCACTGACAAGTATAAGAAGGCAAACTTGAGGTAGAAGAGTCACTAGTCTAAACCCTCCCTCGGCCCCAGCCTATCAGTGCTCCAAACGCAGAACAGAGCCAACCTGAATCAAAATGACACTCACACACACACACAAGAAAGAAAGAGAAAAAAAAAAAAGAAAGAAAAAATAGGAGGCAAAAATATACCAAGAATCAGCAAAATAAAGTAGGAGATTAACATTATACAAAGTAAATGTACGGCAAGAAAGGAAAACATTAGCTGCAACCCTAAAGGGTAATTTTATGTCAATAAAGGTATAATCCATAATGAATATGTAATTTCTGTTTACCAAATCACAGTATTCAAACATATCAAGCAGATACTCTTAGAAATAAGCAGAAACTCATAAAACTGAAGCAGAAGCTTCAGATTCTTCTGTTAGGTGGACGTTAATCAGGATCAGGAGGTTTTGAATGCAATTAATCAGGCTGGTGTAACATGCAAATTGTGAACTTTGAAACAATTATAGACACTACTGGCCTTTCCAAAAACCCCATCAAGTATTTATACAAATGAGATGTCGCCTCTGGGGTCAGATAGCAGCTATTTAGACTCTGCCAGGGCCTAGTCATGCAACCTCAAGGAGTCTCGGTTTCTTTTATCTATAAAACCATAGGAGCAACAGTCAGAGAACCTACCTTGTAGGGCTGCTGTGGGAACTGCATGAGTCATGCACTTGAAGTGCTCAGTGTAGCGCCTGCAACAAAACCCCTATTATAGGGGCCACTGCTGCTGTCACCAACAGCGCGCCCCAAATAAAACCCTGCGTATATTCCGAGGAAAATCAAGCTGTACTGTCTGCCTACATTGCAATCAAGTGAAAGGAAAAAAAAGACTTAGGTTTAAATGAATAAAAATAGAAAAAAAATCAATTTCCTACAATCTCGAAACTTTCTCCTGAATGAACTTGGTATTAAAAAGGAAACCAAAAGCAGAATTCCAGATGAATGAGTAATTTTGGTAACTTAAAAATAGGTTTAAAAATAACAATCACAGCACTGCACTTAGAAGCAAACATTAAATTCTGATGGGGGGTGGGAAGAACAGAGGGAAGAAAATTTGAAAACATCAGTTGACATGAATACGCTAGAAAAAAGATAAACATTCTGATTCATATATAATTGGCCGGGTGGCTCAGCTGGTTGGAGCGCCGCTCCATACACCCAAAGGTTGTGGGTTTGATTCTCGGTCAGGGCATATACCTAGGTTGCGGGTTCAATGCCCAATCGGGGGTGCATGGGAGGCAATGGGTCGATGTTTCTCTCTCCCCCCGCTTCCCCTCTCTAAACATATCCTTGGGTGAGGATTGAAAAAAACACCAAAACATCAGAGAGACAAACCACTGGCATTTCTAAATAAGAAAAAAGAGACTTAAGTGCATATACATACAACCCTATACCAATAAATTTGAAAATTAAGTGAAATTTATGAACCTCTGGGAAGATATAAAATATCAAACATGATTCACGTAAAACACAGAAAAACTTACACATCAGTATCTATGGAAGAATTTTAAAAAGTCATCAAAGGATTACTTGACTAAGACAAAAAACAGCTCTAGCTTTAGATGACTTTTACAGGTGAATTTCAAGAAACGATTTCTTTGTAAATAAATTTTTCTTAAGCATCTTTTTTTAAAGACATTTGTTCTAAATTCATTTTACAAAGTTAATATAAATATGAAGCCAAAGCCAGATGAAGGAAGGAGGGAGGGAGGGAACCTTAATTCAAAACCCAAAATAAAATAGTAGTCAAATTCAGCAATATATTCAATAAATTCTGGTCGAGTCTCAGGATCTAATAATACACTGACATTTAAAACAGCATTTCCTTTCAAACGAGTGGGCAAAGAGGTTATTCAAAAATACCCCTACACTGTCAGCATTAAACAAGAAACAATCTGCACTTCCACCACCAGAGAACAAGCTAAATAAAGATAAGATGAAACCTATAAAGCAATTAAAGATGAAAAAACGATGTAAAATGTTTCCTACGGATTACCAAGTGAGAAAAGCAGACTGCCAAACAGAGATACAGTTCGTATTGTTTGTATGAAATTACACGCATCTAAGCATAAGAGGAAGAGACCCACCAAGAAGGTGACACTCCTAAGAATGCCAATGCCTATCCCTGCCTAGCGAGACTTTTAGATAAAGTTAAGCTCCTTTTCACTACTCTCTGGTATGACTTCCTCCCCCCTCCCCTTGGTAGACAGCAAACATGTATCCATTTTTTATTAGCTTCTGCCCAAAGAAAAAGAAACAGTTTAAGAAACTGGGTGTGGTCTTTGGGGAGGGTCTGATACAAGATGCATAAGCTGATACAAACTGTTGTAAATTTAAGGTATACAGCATAATGACTTTACTTACTTTGTGAAATATTACCACAGTACATTTAGTTAAAATCCATCTTCTCATATAAATTAAAAAAAAAAAAAAAGAGTGGTTTTTCCCTTGTGGTGAGAAGCTTTGGGTGCCTAACCACCTGTTTGATACAGGACCCTCCACCGAGACCTCTGCAGCACTCCCTGGCCTACAGCCCTGTTTTATTTCTCTCCACTGCACTGAACATTGCCTTATCTCATATAATTTATTCACTTATTGGATTGTCCTCTACCATTACCCCCTCAGTGCAAGTTCTAGGAAGGCAGAGATTTCTTAGTTCTGTTCATCGCTGTGTCCCAGGAACCAGGCAATGCCTTTCACGTGGGAAGCCCCCGGATGCTCACTGAATGCATGCATGAGTGTAAAACCAAGGGAAAGCAACACTGAACACTATGAGACGTCAGGTCCAAGTGCACGATTCCCACTGAAACATTTCCTTCTTTTATTAGACCTGTATTTCCAAAGACATGGATTTTCTCTCATTGTCAGATGGAAGAAATCGTGGTTGACTCAGTATAGTTAAGACGGGTGTTTCTGTACTTTTAATTGTACAGACTGAAATGGGATCTGGGTGCTCACAGGTCCCATCCCAGCAGCTGACACGTGGTCCACGGTGCACAGGAAAGAGCAGCGAGCGGCAGGTGTCTGGTGTGAGAACACAGGCACCGTAAACAGAAAATGCTGCTTCTTTCAGGTTCACCGGAAACGTGACAAGTAATCTCAAGCTACATTGTTTCAGAAAAAGTAAAATACACAGCCTCAATGACCGAGAGAGTTGAAACACATTTTATACTGTCATCATGATTTCCTAAAATATACAAAACCCTTCCATTAAAAGAGGATTTTTTGTAATGGTTACGTGGTTCCACACTGGCTAAGCAGCAATGGGTTAAGCAGACGGCTGAACCAGGATGGGTTGGTCAGACCGAAAGCTTTGCTTGTCTTATTTACCAAGCACCACTCCGACGACCCATTTCTCTTGCTCTCATTTCTTTCTGACATAGGTGGGGTCACTGTTTCAACGTTATTTCCTCAACTGCTTTTGGTCATCCATGACCCCCCCCCCAACACCATACTGCGGCAGGGAGATGGGCCTACCCCTCAAAGTAACAGGGGCATCCACACGGGGGCTGAGGTCTGCCCTCAAAGCCACACACACGCCAAGGGCTGAGCTTACAAGGATCTTCAAAGCTGATTCACATTCACACAGCTGCCAGTCACACGCAATAACAGTCATGGCATAATATCCTGTATTTGTGCCGCTGGCCACAGTTTACAAAGTCCCGTCATAGACAGCTGAGCCCAGCATCAACGTGTGAGACGGGCTGGGCAGGAACTATCACTGTCTGCAGATAAGAAACGCAGGGTGCAGAGAAATTATTTCTACCTTAGTCTGGGAGTAAGCGGAGGAGCCGTTCAGAGGCTGTCCCTCCCGACCTCAAGTCCGCTGGTATCTCTAATGGCTTTCACTTGGGACAGACACCACTGCGCAGAGCAGAATTTATGAACCGCGAACTTCGTGCTGAGTGTGGATTCCAAATAAAGCACTCGGGCTTTTTCCTGCTTTCAGACAGTCAAGTCCCTTGTTGTAGACCACCCTACCCACTGAGAGCAACTAGAAATTCTGGATAAAACACACCACAAAGGCCTATTTGAAGGAACTGGAGAGTTAAGAAGGCAGGCAGGTGGTGCAGGGCCAGGTTCAAGAGAGAAGGGAAGGCCCTGAAAGTAAGGCCAACGTTCTCTGATCCCCTTCTGCCAGCGTGTGAGGCAGAAAGGCTGCAGGAGCCACCGGGGGTGATGCTGCACAGGTGGGAAGCCAGGCTGAGCTTCTGCAGGTGTCAGGGGTCTGGGGAGGCCAGACTGGAGTCCGGGCTTGCGAGGAAGAGGGGCTCGAACACACGCCCCAGACTTCCAGGGAGAATCCCAAAAGACCACTTCCTAGGAGCCAGAGAGAGTGGGAAACTCGCCAGCTCCCTGCAAAAGACCGAAACCCAGCTTTACACCAGCTCAATTCCAGACTGATCGAGGTGATCTGCCCTGTTTTAACTGCCTCCCAGAGGGCAAAGCGAAATCCTCTTTGGAGGGTGAAGACATCTGCTGGAGTCTTTAAAAAGCTCTGAATTTGTTCATACATAGTGAAATATAATAACTGAAGTTAGGAATTCAATAGCTGGATTTAAAAGCAGAAGAGATATTCAAGGCAGAGGAACGGATTGGGGGACAGAAAGAAGGCCAACAGAATTGCATCCAGATTGTAGCACAGAGAATAAAAAATAAATTAAAAATATGGAAGAGAGCACAAGAGGGACAAGGGGAATTGTGGAAACACCTAACGAAGATCTAAGTAGGGACTCAAAGGGAAAGGGGAGAGAAAACGGGGTACAAACAAAACTGACAAAAACCTGAAGCTGCAGATTTAGAAACTCCTGCAAACTCCAAACAGGCTCAATAAAGAAAATCCAGGTGTGTTGTAGGAAAGTTGCTGAAAACCAAAGAGAAAGAGAAATATGTTTCAGGAAGCCAGAGGAAAAAGTCAACATGCCTTCACGAGGCAACAATAAGACTCCGCTGATATTTCACAGGAAACAATAGAAGCAGGAGACAATTGAATGACAATGGAGAAGGGCCATGTCACTGTCAACCTGCAACTCCACACTCAGTGAAGGGTGAAATAAAGGCATTTTCAGATCCCAAAAAAAAGGGGACAGAATTCACTGCCAGGAACTTAGCACTAAGAGAAATACTAAGAGCATTCTCAGGCAGCGAACTGGGAAAGCAATCCCAGGTGGAAGAGTGAAAACATAAGAAATGAGGAAAATGGAAACATAAATATGTGGCCAGATCTAAAAACTATTTACTGCTACATAAAACCATCGATGCCGTCCTATGGATTTACATGTAAACCATATGACAACTCGAGCAGAAAGGGGAGAGGAGAGCAGGGGGAGGGTCTGAGCTC
The DNA here is from genome assembly GCF_054644295.1 of Miniopterus natalensis. Classification (NCBI taxonomy): domain Eukaryota; kingdom Metazoa; phylum Chordata; class Mammalia; order Chiroptera; family Miniopteridae; genus Miniopterus; species Miniopterus natalensis. Next base: position 8,274,254 of record NC_142101.1, read on the forward strand.
CGTCCAGGAAACAATACAAGTTCTCATTTATATTAGACTCGAGTAAGTCAAGAGTGCACCGAGCTGACAGAGGGGTAACAATCCAGAAGAAGCCCAAGAGGCAAAAAAAGGGGCACAAAACAGCTGGGAGAGCGAGAGGCTAGCATTTAACCCAAATATACCAATTAAAAGACAAAAGGGCAGGTCCACCAGGAACACAGTGGCAACTCCCTGACAGGCCTAAAATACAAAGGACACAGTCCACAGTGGGCCACCCTGGAGCTGGCTAGTTACCCCCTGAGGCTGTGTGGTTGCCCTTGCACCGCAAGCCCCTGGGAGACCAAGACGCTCATGCCCATCACTGTATCCCCAGGAGGGTGGTGGGAGGACAGGACCACAGGACCATAAAGAATCACAGTTACACGACTCACGTAGAACCAAAACCCAGGGTTACCGCCGGGGAAACTGAGCCACACGTGCAGGGGCTTATGCTCTGAAAAGACGTCTGCTGACAATCTTTTCAGTGGAGACCGGGCCCTTTAGAGACACTAACAGGCGACCTGCACCTGCGCTGTGTACGGCGTGCTCTCCCCCAGGCCCCGCGCCTTCTTCATTTTAGACACAGCGGAAGCCTGAAATGATCCAAAACGGGCACGTGTGAAGGCAAAGGGCCAGGGGTCTGCTGCTGAAAACCTGGAGTTGGTTTTATAAACACGAAAAATAAAAACAGGCCAAACAAACACAAACCAAACAAGAACTGATGAAAGAGGCGCGGCTCTGGTCCAAACCTCACACCCAAGGAGGCGAGTCCAGGGGCGAGCTGGCAGGGGCCGTGTGAAAGTGTAGGAGAGCCACCTGCTATGGCAAAGGGCCACCTCCGACGGTCCAAGTCCCGCAGGCCCTGCACCTGCCAGCACCTCCTGCGGCGCGGGCAGAGGCCACCGTGACGGGCACCCGCCCAGAAGTGTCACTGCCCCTGCTGGGCAGTGTCCCAAGGGATCGGAAACAGAGTGCCCTCTTCCAGGACATTTCCTTGGGGACCACGAGGCGGGGGAAAGAGAAAGCAAACCTCACGGGGTCGCGTTTCTCAGGATCCCGCCAGCCCATGGTCGCGGGAATGCAACTCCCCTTAGGGGTCTGGCTGCAAGTGCCAGCGCCCAACTCCTCCCGCTTTTTCATGCCTTCAGGCCTTGTGCCAGACTCAGGCTCGACAACCGGCTGTGTAAGACACTTCTGCAGAGCAGACGGCGAGACAGCCGGGTTTAGGGCACAGAACTCTCAGCCATCTAGCTACCTAGCGCTCCAATTCCCCCACTCAGTGCCCTGTCCGACCTCAGGCCAGTCGCCCAGCTCCTGAGGCTCAGCTCCCCTATCTGCCTGCTAGACACACGATACAACTTCACGGCTGAATAACTGTCACATCCCCTGACTCACGGGGGCATAAGGGCTCTAGTTCAAGGTGGGTCCTTAAGCATCCTAGGGCCCAGTGCCTGCCACCCCTCAGCACACTCCCACTGACAACACAAGAGGGGGGAAAGCCTCCTCTGCTCAGCAAGCAGGGGCCACATCCCAGCCAGTGTGGCTCCGGGGGGAGCTCCTGCACGCGCCCTGAACTCAGCCGCGCCTAGGGACTGGCCAAGAAAGCCATCGCAAGAAAAATCTACTTACTTCGCAGGGGTGCTGCGCAGATTAAATAAAGTCACACCCTAGAAGGCTGAGCGCAGGGCATGACACCGATAAAATGCACAACAGATGCTTTGCTATTGTTAATCTGGAACAGACTTTTAAGGCTCCCTGTTAGGCCACAAATGTCCACGAGGCCACCTAAAGCTACGGCAAGTGGGCCCCTGCTTCGAGAAGCCGAGGTCCCTTGTGGCTGCCTCGGTGTGGCACTGGTCCCCTCCCCTGGGACCCTGAAGGGGGACATACAAAGTTGAAGTCGGGTCTGCAGGGTGCAGAGGCCGAGCATCCACACGTCTGAGCTCCGCTGAGTGGAGACGGACAAGGGAAGGCGGACTGTGCATGTTTATAAGATGTCACTTTCATAAGAAAAATAAGAAGTGAAGACAAAGCCCTGGGCCCCCCAAAATGAGACGCCTCTCAGCACCCACTAACGTGGAGCAGAGACCCCCTTCGGAATGAGCTGAGTTCCTTGTTTCCCTATATTCTGCTGCCCTAAAAATAGGACTCTGAGCCCCATAATAACTGCCTTCACCAAAGCTTCGTTCCAAGGGGCCGAGTTTACGCTGAGAACTTTCCCTTGGCCTCAACAGTGTTTACTCTTCCCGGGTCACAATGAGCAGTTTGGACTGTGTCTTTCCCCACAGCCCTTCATCCTGAGCAGCCACTTTTAAAACAGCTGACATCAGCCCTGACAATCCAGCGAGACTCAACAGCACAGCCCATGACTTAAATGCCTGCCCGCCTGTTGGAAGTTTGTAAAAAAAAATAAAATAAAATAACAGAAAGAAAGAAATAACGGCCCCTCGAGTTCTGGCTGCATTAGAGCCAGACATTGAAAAAAAAACTGGTCAACACAGAGTCCTCCATGATTCTTCTAAACAAAACAAAACAAAACCGTACAACTACAATTTATAAACTGAGCAAAAACGGTATGTTCTTGATTTAAGGCCGCCGGATAAATCCATTAGGTGCGTAATTTGAACAAACTTCTCCGAGAGCGGCTCCCTCGTGGGGATGCTTCAGCAGCCCTGTTCTCAGGAGCAGCATTTCCGTTTCCGACGCAGAATGTTCCAGAGCCCTTCATTTTTAATTTAGCGATGAAAGGAAAGGGTGGCAACGTGGGGAGAAACTTTCTAATAATTTAACGTCTGAAACCTGAATAAAATCTGCTCTTCTACCAAGCGGTTCTCATTTGGAAGAGACTAAATAAATAAATGAAAAGGAATGGTGTTTGGCCGATGGGAGAAAGAAAACAGGATAATGTTTTTCCTCCTAAGGTTTATTTGATTTTTCTTACGTAAACATTTGAAAGTAAACCATCTCAAGCTTTCCTCAGCAGACAGAGGAATATCCCATAAACTTCCCAGCTCCCATTCCATTATTTTACTTCACTTTTCTGTCAAATACACTTTCAGGCAAAAAAACCCTCCAAAACATCCAAACCCACAAAGCCTTCTGAGCTGGATTCTGGATTCTGGATTCAGGAATGGCCTTAGCAGGGAGACAGTCGCCTCCTTGACATGCCCGTCCTCTAGGAGGGCAGTGAGAGCGCTTCTCCCCGGCCTGGGCCCCACATGCAACCCTGAGGGATGGTCAGTGTCGGCTGGACCCCAGGTGTTGGCCTAGGCTTTCAAGTCACAGCTGAAGACCTCCGGGTTGGTGTCACCCAGAGCCACTCCTCAGGCCTCCCTTCCTGTTCTGTCTATGGCCTTGGGGGTGATGGGCGATCTCATGGTGTCATTAAACACCACCTGCATACTGAACGCTCCCAAACTTCCATCCCTACTAAGCTCTTTCTCCTGAACACCAGGCACATATTCAATCACCTACCTGTAAAACAGGTGCTTAATGGGCCTGGAACTCAGCACGTCCAGATTTTCATTCCCGCTGTGTCCCCTACACCTGCTGTGCTCACAGCCTCCCCATCTCACACAAGGCAGTGCCACCTCTTCCTGTGTTCCAGCCCCAAGCCTGGGAGCCGTGCCCCAGGCCACACACATTCCTTGTCCAACCCGTCAGCATGTCCTGTCGGCCCCGCCTGCAGAATGGGTCCAGGTCTGTCCATTGCCTTCTGCCAGGACAGTAACAGCAGCTCCCCAAAGTGGGAGGAAAAAAAACAAGCAGTCTGAAAGCACCTTCAAAATTCCCACTGGTTTGATCTGCTTTTAGTTTTGATAATTTACAGGAAACTTCACATAATATTAAATGAGGTAGAAAAGCATTTTTTTTTTTTCTTTTCTGAGTTGAGAAACTCCAATTTCAAGACTGGGATGGGTACCACCTTTCTCATTTCTAAGAGAGCCTAGCATGTCCTGTGTGTCGTATCTACGATGGCATGGCAGGCTCGTCTGTGCCTCCTGCTTGGTGGAAATATTTTTTCTTGGCAAAATTTTTCTGTATACTTAAGAAGACAAATAAAACACAGCCCCAATGTGTGTTTTGTTTTGTGTTTTTTTTTTTGAAGGCTTGGAACCCCAAAGGAGAAACAGTTCCAGCCCTGGGGGAACCCCAACTCAGTGTAGTTATCGGTGGTTCACCCTGGAGTTCAGAGCTCTCCGCTGCAGCACCCTTCCACTCTCCCTCACTTTATCACCCGCAATATATTAATGATTTACTCAGTGTACAGACCCGCCGCACACCCGGCACTGCACTAAGCAATTCACTCACTCGACAAATATTTACCTACTCTACTGAGTGCCATGAGTTGTCCCAACACCAACCATGGGTATAGTAACTCACTAGTCCAATGAGTAGAGATGGGTAAGAACTGCGGAGGGAAGTCAAGGGAAGAAAGCTGAGGAAGGCCGGGATGGGGGCCAGGGGCCACGCTCCACAAAGGTCGTCACGGGAGGCCTCGCCGACGTGCCTGCTGAACAAGATCTCAGGGAGGGGGGCCGGCCCTGTGAACACTGTTCAATCCTCACAGTGACCGGTATAACCATGTTTCACCATCTCACAGATGATAAAGGCCGCAGAATTAAGAACTGGAGTCAGGGGTTTCCTCAGGAGTGAGGGCTGGGTCTACTGGGCAAGCACCCCCCAGGCCTACACAAGGGAGATGCTGCAGAGACAAAAAGAGTGATATTTACATAGGAAGGTCGACTGCTTTAATAGCTCTCTATTAGAGGGATATGGGGGAGGGGGTCAAAACAGGCAACTTGGTTTCCTGAACCCGACCCTCAAGAAGAATGGTTGTTCTAAGGCTTACATTCTGAGGACGGGACGTCCTCAGTTCCAGGCATCCACCTGACGCTGGGTAGACTTTAATTTAGCCCAAACCCAACAAGTGTGGAAGGCGTCCCAGCTGCTCCTTTAACACATGCAAATGCACTTGACAGTAGCTGGCACTAAAATTAAACCCACCTAAAATGCATCCCACCATGGGATGAATATTCAAACATCTGCTTGGATGAACTCCTACTTCAAAACCTGAAAATACACACACACACACACACACACACACAAAAGTTTTGGGAACTTTTAAGGGACTTCCAGTGGAGGCAGACCCCGGCCCACATGCTCACAAGCCATAAGGAAGGACACCACTTGCTCTCAGCTCTAAGGAAACATCTTAGAGGACAAGTCATAGCAGGAATACAAGCTCTTAAACCAGATGGTGAAATGAGACTCATACCATCTCCCAGAGACGTAACTCCAAGCAGTGACCAGGTAAGATCCTGCTGGAACTTTCACCGCTCTCCTGAGTTTGGGCCAGGCCCTCCTCAAAGCCACACCGACCCTTTCTGCCCTTAGGTGAGTTGCTCCTAGTCACTGGGTAAGTTACTGACACCGCAGGAGCCTCGGTTCCCGTTCTGTGCAATAAGGACACCCTTAGTGTCCAGCAGCACGCGAGGACAGGGTGAGCGGGTCCTGGGGAGCCTTTGGCACTGGCCAGCGCTTCCCTGGGAGAGTGGTGGGGAGGCATGCACCTGGGACCCTCTCCTCAGATATGCAGGCATGTACGAACCTGAGACTGGTCACACAGCTAAAGGACTTTCACAGAGTCCCAAAGCCCCTCACGGGTCCCTGGATTCCAGGCCAGCAGCCTTTAACAGTCAACCGTGCTGACTTTAACCAGAAGTGCGGGATTAAGTCAAGTCGCCTTTTAAAAAAAAATGAATGGGTTACAGGAACCATTAAGTAGAGGCAATCTTCTGGACTGGATTTAGAAAAATGATGACAGTCTTAGTATTATGTATGATATATGTCCATATACCTATCATATGTTCCATATGTTAAAAATATCACATACTCACTCTTACTTGCCTGGTCTGAAAGAACTATAAATCTACATACTTACGAGCCGCTATGGGTGCACAGAGCTGCCAGAACCCAAAGAGAGCTGGTAAGAAAGGCACCTGGCCGTTAACTGGTACCTACCCTGTTAGGAAAGTTCCCTGAAACTGTGAGAGAAGAGAAAAATCCTCTTTTAATGATGCTGTTAACTTATAAAACAAAATCAGTCTTTAACCAGTACAGCTGACCCTTGAATGACACAGGTTTGAACTGTGCAGGTCCATTTATATGCGGATTTTTTTTCAGTGAAAACCTGTGCTGTTTTGGAACCATGGTTGGAGTCCACGATGCAGAGGGCAGACCATATGCCCTGATCTACAACATTTTATTTTATTTTTTTAAATGTATTATATTGATTTCACAGAAAGCAGAGGGAGAGAGAGACAGAAACATCAATGATGAGAGTCACTGATCGGCTGCCTCCTGCGCACCCCCTTCTGGGGATCGAGCCCACAACCTGGGCATGTGCCCTGAGGGAATCGAACTACAATCTCCTGGATCATAGGTCAAATGTTCAACCACTGAGCAACGCTGGTTGGGTATCGATGACATTTTTACAGGGGACTTGAGCATCCACGGATTCTGCTATCTGTGGGGGTTCTGGAACCAATCCTTGGTGGATACTGAGGGACAATTTAAGTTTTTGGGGAATCAAAAAGTTGTATGCGGATTTTCAACTGCATGTGGTTAAAGGGTCAACCGTAATTTAGTTGGCTTTTTGTTTCTCTTCAGTGTATCCACCTTTCAATCCTGGGAATGCACGCCCGAGAAACAAGAGCCCTGGCTGGCACTCTGATGCCCTGGGCTACCTGTCAGGGCCGTGTTCCCCCTGGGTGCCTCCAGCTCAGGCCTCGCCCCCTGGGTGCCTCCCCTGACCCTCCCACTCCTGATTGGCGCAGACTGCTCAAGACCCAGGGCACTGCATGCCCTCTCGTCCTGTCACCCCCCACAGCTGGAGCAGTGACTAAATTCCCAGGACCCACGCACAGCACCTGAGCCATGGCAGATGTAACCCGCGCTCCATGACGTGACCGTGAGCGACTCCAACAGTAACCTGGCCAGCAGGACGTCCTACTGAGCACCCAGGAACGTGACTGCCCCCGTGTGTGGCTCCTCATCTGAAACCAGACTAACCCGCTAAGGGTCCAGGTGAACCGCCTCCCAGTCAAAGAACCTCACCAGCAAGACTTGGAGGTAGAGAGTAAATATCACTTTCCTGTCAAGTGGTGACAATATACAGGACCGATGCCTGGAGACCTCCTGAGCTGAGCTGAGAAACCCGGGTTCCGTCCACCCGAAGGCCCCAGGGTGAGTGTCTCAGTGAAGCTGCCGCCTGGGTCGTGGGAAAGCAGGTAGAGCCCCGGCCAACACCCAGCTCAGTACTTACTGGTCGTGTCTGGTGTCAGGAATGGCTCTGTCCATCCGCAGCTTGTCACTTTCCACTTGGTTGAATTTGTTGCGGGCGTAGGGGTCCTGCCCAGAGCGGACCATGGTCCCTCCAACGTAGGCTTCCTGGTTAAAGTCCCGCCACCGCACTTTCCCTGAAAGGAGCAGAGGAGAGGGCGTGGGACAAGGGGAAGAGACTGGCGAGCTGGGCACACACACGCGCAACAGTGTCACGTCAAGAATTAGCGCCCGGGTTGCCGCTTCTGGCGAGTTTAGCCAACAGGCTGGCTGTCTGCGAACAGCCGAGCTAGCATCAGGAGGCACATCTACAAACTGGAAAACTGAGTGCTCACAGCTTATAACACGAAAGACGAAGACCTGGGCTGCGAGTACTTGTCCATGAACAAAATGCCGCCGTCAAAGTACACACGAGTCTGGTACCATTTACACTTCGTAGGAAAGGAGATTATCTGCTTGTCCCACCTTTCCGGGGAACATGGTAAAGCCAAAAGCACCTCAGATACGGTGGACAATGCCATGGACAAATTGAACAGACAGTGTATTGTCACATATCATCAGGTAGCACAAAGTAAGAAACAGAAAATTACCCCCCAAAGAACAAGGTATCAAAGCGCCCCTCAGCGAGGCCTGTCCCAGCGGCACTTCTTGCAGCTGTTACGACGTCTGCTCCCGCGAGGAGGTGAGTGAAGCCATTTCTGGTACACACGCATCCCAGCACACGTATACCCTGGCACACATGCACCCCCCCGACAGACATGCTTCCGGCAGACATGCACCCCCCGCACACATGCATCTGGCAAACATGCCCCTCTAGAACACATGCCCCTCCGGCACACATGCAGCTCCAGCACACGTGCACCCTCTGGCACACATGCATCTGGCAGATATGCACCCCCGGCACACATGCATCCAAGCACACATGCACCCACGCACATGTGTATCCCGGCACACATGCATCTGGCAAACATGCACTCCCTGCACACATGCAATCTCTAGCAAACATGCATTCCCGGCTCATATGTATCCAAGCACACACATGCATCCTGGCACACATACAACCAAGTGTACACATGTATCCAAGCACACATGCACCCCCTGGCACACATGCATCTGAGCGCACACACACCGAACACACTCAGGTTCTCTTCTGGAGGCAATGGAGCCAATGGGGCGTGGCCCGTCCACGCCTACATTGGCCATGACTCAGCTGATCAGATTAGCTGTTGCTGCTCCAGAATGCCACACACAAGGTTCTCTGAGAACCCAACACTGGACCGGGAAGTTTTTACTAGGATCTGGGGTAGGAGCAGTGTTGGTGGTAGGCTGGAATCTGCAGGAGAATGCTGCTGGGTTGGGTAACCCTGGACGAGCCGGGCATTACAAAGACAGAGCCAGAGAAATGAGCAAAGGCCTCCATGCCCAAACCGAAGGAAAAAGTGGGAGGGAAGACAGACTCGAGTCAATGAGAAAAGTCAGGACTTGGTGTCCACCCTGGGTTTAAGTCACTGTTTATCACTTGCCACCGATGTGACCTTGGGCAAGTTACTCATTCTTCAAAATGACATTTCCTAAAAATAAATAAAGCAAAAAAAAAAAAAGTTTTTTTTCATGAGAATTTAATGGCCTACTTACTATATGCCAGTTCGGTAGATATTGCAAATGCAAACAAACCAAACTCAAAAAAGGAGGGAGGGAGAAAAACAGTAACAACAGCCCTATCCCCAAGTGGCCATAAGTGCTGTGAAGAAACATAAGGCAGTAAGGGGCAGGCAGTTCTGGGGTTGCTGTTTTATATGGGGTGGTTTGGTGGCAGGGGGACTGTGAGCAGACACCTGAATAAAAGCGAGAGTGTGGCCTGGCAGCCCTCTGGGAAGAGCACAGCGAGTTACACAGGGAACTGCAGTGCAAAGGCCCTGGGGTAGCAAGGAGCTCACTGTTCAGGAACCAGCCAGAAAACCACTTTAAGAAGAGGGTGAAGGCAGGGCTACTGACAGTGACCGGGAAGAGGCAAACGTGTGGGGGCAACAGTCTAGAACAGCATGTCAAGTGTAGGGTATATGACACTAGCATGTGCACCTACATGTGTGCTTTCAACACAGTCCCTAACAAGCAAAAGAATGTCACATTCCTTTTTCTAGGGCAGAGATGAGGAAACTGAGATTCAGTTATACGTGATTTGTTTAAGGCTGCAGAGGAAATTTTCCATCCAAAGGCTCGTCTGCTGTTGTTACACTGTCCTGCAGGTCACAACCCGCATCTCATCGCAGCTGGTTGCTGTGGGAATGATGCTCGTGGTCACCGAGGTCCAGCCTCTCAAACGAGAAAGCAGCTCCAGAACCTACGGGCTCCCTGGCTGCGGACGAGCCTGTGGCCCTGATAAATGTCTAGCTGGGAGCCAGAGAGTGTCATCATTTTCTTCCACCTAAAAGAAAATGTTTCCAAAGCATTCTTGGAAGCACGTTTTTCCTGCTGAGGCAACACTAGAAATGCTTCCTGAGCCTCTGCTCGCCCCTTTCTGCCTGCGCCTCAGACTCTCACTCAGCGAAGCACGAGGCCCCGCCTCCTCTCGTTAGCTCCGCCCCCAGCCCCTCGCAGCCCCACACAGACCAGGAGGTCAGCTAAAACCTGCACCAGCCGTGCAACAGGATCCAACAAGATGCTTCCAACTAGCTCGTTAGCCTGAGCACTCTTCAGTGCACCAGGAGAAAACCTGGACTATGGAGCCCCATCCACAGCCAGAGTAAAACTGTCCCCCAAGAGATGTTTCGCCTGTATTCTGCTTCTGCCCAAGTCCCTTCTCCCTGGAGCACAGGGGCAGGAAGAGGGGGGGTCAGTCTCGGCTGGTGTGGGTCTGCATTCCGCAGGAACAGCAGCTATGGGGCCTCTGCTGAGCTCTTGGAGCCTGAACCCCTCTCCCACCTGCACATCCCCAGGGCTATCTCACTCCAGCCCGTTTCTGGAATAAGACATGAGAACAGCAGAGGGTTCTAGGGATGGCCCTTGTCAATCACTGTGGGGCAGCGAGTGTCCCTGACTTGGCCCCAAGCCAGGGGTGGAAAATACCGCAAAGATCTAAGACTTTACGTGAGAAGGCAGAAATGAGCTTCATCACCAAAGACAGGAAAACAGAACACGCATTTAAATAACACGCGAGGGGAAAGTGAACATCACCCTAAGGGGGCTGTGAAAACAGCTCGTTTGTTAAATGAGGTCGTGAAAATATTTATGAGGAAATTTATTTCCAGAAGAAAGACTTCTCGTAGAAGGAGGACCTGTGTGACCTTGTTGGTGCTGAAACCTGATTCTGTATAAATGCGATGCCTCCCATGAAGGCGGGACAAGCCACCTGCCTGGGACTTCACGCTGACCTAGTGGGGCCAGGCTTAGGACCCGCCCCATTCCAGCCAAGCCCTCCTGAGGTTCCCTGTCCCCTCCCAGGAACACACACAGCAGGCCCCAAGTATCCCTGCCCTTCAAGGTCACACCCCGCCCTTCAAGGTCAGGCCCCATCTGCCAGAGCAGGAGGGAGCTCCTCCTTGCATGGAGCAAACCTCCTGTTTCTTGGCTACTTCTCACTCTCAGGACCCAACACCCCACACACACACTTAGGTCCCACCAACTAGCAACAGGCTCGTTCAGGCTCTAAGGCCCCCGAGGCTGATCACTGAAAAGCACCCTAATCCTGCACACTGTCCTGCAGAACACAGCTTCGTGCTGACTTTTACAGATGGTATTACCGCTGCGGACGCCCGTGTCTGAAAGGCTCCCGGCTTGTGCTGGACCCTCCTGCCCCTGCTGGACACTGGCTTCCAGCCCTCCTGCCACCTCCCATGCTGATGGGGAAATCAGTCTAACTCACAGGTGGGAGTGCAGGGAAGCTGCGGGCGTGGGGTTCTAACAGTGGGCCATGCCAGTGCCCGAGCCACAGCCGGGGCTCAGGACCACATGGGTCCTCTGACAACCTGTGGTCATGGACACAGCAGAGGGGCAGGTGAAACAACCCTCCCAGGAAGACACAGGTCCCCAGGCCCAAGGCCCCAACCCCTCCTGACTTCCCAGTCTGTATGGAATCAGAGTGAAGTCCCACCTCCCAAGTTGTTATGAAAAGTCAATGAAATGATGACAGAAAAAGTAATTCCTAAGCTACTGACTCCCACACGAAATTAAGGGATCCTAACAGGTAGAACTGGCCAAACAGTTACCCCCACCTGGCTGATGCAACCCCCCTGGGCTTCTCACTCGGGAGGGTTGCTGCGAGTGCTGAGCCCACCAGGACCCTCGAAGGCCTCCACTCGGGGGTCCCATCCCTGCACCTGACCCTGGGGAATGAGTGGCAGGCACTGGAGGTGATCCTTACCACCTCCTGTGAGCATCTGCCTAGGTGAGCATGGCACCTGCCCAGTGAGCATGGCACCTGCCCAGGTGAGCATGAAATCCATCCAGGTAAGCACCTGCCCAGGTGAGCATGGGACCTACCCAGGTGAGCATGGGCAGGAACATGCAGGTGCATGGAGCTCACACCCCATTTGTGGCCCATGAACACCTTCCCCCTCTGGCAGTAAGTGCCCGTGGAAGACAGAAGGGTCCAGCAGATATTTTAGTCTCCACCTCTGTCCTTCCATTCCCACCTGCTGTTCCCAGGGACACCTGGAAAAAATAACAAACTTGCAATGTCCTCCTCTGCTTGCTTGAGGCAGGGGGACGACATGAGACACATCACATTTCAAAATGGGCGAGGAAAGGGCCTTGCTGGAAGCATGACTGTTATCGATGGAAAAAGGACCAGTCAGCATGGAGCCCAGTTTGGATAAAGGAAGTTCTAGTGGCTGATTCTGAGATAAAATCAGTTTTACTGTCAGCATATCAAGGTCTCCGAGGCCTCAGTTTCTCATTTCAGCTGCTTGTAGAATTTCTTAGAAAAGGGAGGCGCCTTAGCAGTACTGGGGCTGAGACACCCCAGGAGTGTCCATAGGCAGGAAGACCCCACCTTGCACCCTGCATGCCACTGGGCGCCTCCCTTCACCTTCCTCCCCTGCCTCCTACCACCCCGGGGCCCAGCGGGGCCACACGGCCTCCAGAAGCTTCAAATACAGATGCCACCCTTCTGCCCCTAAGAGGACGGACGGGTGGGGAGGAAGGGGCTGCCCTGTGAAGACAGGGTGTGTGCTGGATGTGGTGGGAACTCCACCTGCTCATTTCCTATCTCGTTTCAGACCCAGCTCTGTGGCTTACCGAGTGAGGACAGCTCTGGCTCTTGCAGGAGTCCTAAGTGCCCCTCAGGGCAGTTACCAAGGGAAAGCTCATTCTAGGCTCCTAACAACCAAACCTCAAATGCTCTTTGGAAAAGATGCTTTTATAATCAGGGAACTGCTTATAAAAGACTTGTTCAATTAGAGTTAATTGAAAATAATGCCACATTTCCAAACAACGTCATCTCTTCCTGAAAATTTTTGTTTTACTAAACCTCGTGTTTAAAGAAACAATGATGCCAATCTATGAAAATGAACCCTCAAAGGATTAACAGCACAAAACATACGGAAACCCAAGTGCTCAGAGACACACTCATGGTCCTCAGATTAGAGCTCTCAGGTGCTGACATACACCCCTTAGGAGACCTCGTCACACACCTGCCACCACCCGCAGGTGGACGAGGGGAGGGGAGGTGGCTTTGCGGGTGTGGGTCCCATGGGACTAGGGCAGCAGGAGACTCGGGATTCTGCACTCGAACCCTCCCAGGGAAGCTTAAACAAACGGAGAGCCAGCCTGTGTAAAACAGCAGCCTCTTCCGGGAAAGTGGCCAAGAAGGGAAACAGAATATATTTTAAATCAAAGGACAAAGCTCTCAGATTTATTTCAGCCTCTTGGTTGATGTCCAATTGAATGCAATTTCACTATGCTCAAAAGAAAAAAATCCCTAATATTCTTCCTTTGAAAGGTCACGATGCTACAGCATGAGAGAGAAGCCAGGATTACAAACAGATATGTCCATTTAAATAACAAAGACCTGTAAATAATACTTCATTATTTGTCGCTGGGTATCTGGTGAGATGGGAAACTTTGTTCGCCTGGGAGAAACTGACCCCTGAAATCAGGACTCCTACACAATTCATTTTAAAAAAAAATCTTTATGGAAAGGGTTTCTACATTTTAAAAAAAGGGTTTTTTATTGATATTTTTAGAGAGAGAGAGAGGAAGGGAGAGGGATAGACAGAAACATCACCTATCAGCTGCCTCCTGCACAGCCCCTACCGGGGACCAAGCCTGAAACCCGGGCATGTGCCCTGACCGGGAATCGAACGGGTGACCTCTTGGTTCATGGGTCGATGCTCAGCCACTGAGCCACACTGGCTGGGCCACAATTCATTTTTAAGGATGAAAAAATAGGAAATTTAAAAAGTGGTTAAAAGCTACTTAAAAGAAAATATAAGGAAAGAAAACAGATGTTATAGGTTAAATACTATTAATTTATGTAAAATTATTTGTGCCATCAAAATAACTTAAAAAAAACACAAAATGGTCTGATTTGCATTCTGAGGTCTACACCTGGCTTGAAATCAAGGAATCAACATATATCCCTTCTCTAAATTTTAAATAGAAACGCTTCATTTTTCCCCTAGGTGGGATAGTGTCTAAATGTAGTTGTTGCACACGGTCCCTTCACACCAAGTTTCAGTGAAAGCATCACACGGAACCTACTGCCCAGACGGAAGCCGAGACGGGAGGGACAGAGAGACAGGGCAGCTGTTAGCCAGTGGCCCCGAGGCCGCCGCTTCAGACAGGCCCAGCCCACACCGCACAGCCACCCTGTACGATGTGTCTTAGTCTTCCCATTTACCAACCGGGAAACTGACACTTAGGAATGAAACTACGAAAGATGGAACCAGAGCCCAGACCCAGGTTTCCCTCTTCCCGAATCTGCGTCCTTCCGCTGTGGCTGACAACTCACTTTTAAGTGGGTGAAATGAAAACAAAGCACCAAACAGCAGCCCAAACACCTGTACGGGCCCCACTCCCCCTGCAAGCACCCTTTCTAAGGGCGCCAGCCGTGGCCTGGCCGTCCCCACCCCGTCCCAGTCACTGGCGGGATGGAGTCTCTGAGTTGAGGCCGTGTGCCCTTCGGAAAGCTGACATCATATATTGTTGGAGCCAGAAAGAACCAGGATGTCACCTCTGTGAAAATCTTGTCATTAAAGCCCCAAACGTCCAGCCATAGCTTACAAGTGAAGGGGGCTCTTCCTTTCCAGACAGGCCATTTCACCAGACAGCTGGAGAGCTGGCACAGGCTCCCTTACACAATGGCAAAAATGCTCCCCTGTAACCCCCCTCTCTGCCCTGTAACCCCCCTCTCTGCCCTGTAACCCCCCCTCCCCTGTAACCCCCTCTCTGACCTGTAACCCCCCTCTCTGCCCTGTAACCCCCCCCTCTGCCCTGTAACCCCCCTCTCTGCCCTGTAACCCCCCCTCTGCCCTGTAACCCCCCCCTCTGCCCTGTAACCCCCACTCTCTGCCCTGTAACCCCCACTCTCTGCCCTGTAACCCCCACTCTCTGCCCTGTAACCCCCCCCCTGCCCTGTAACCCCCACTCTCTGCCCTGTAACCCCCACTCTCTGCCCTGTAACCCCCCTCTCTGCCCTGTAACCCCCCCCTCTGCCCTGTAACACCCCTCTCTACAGTCTCAAAGAGGAAAAATTCAGCTTCCTTTGAACGGCAGCCTTCCAAATAGCCGGACATCACGACCCCATTCCCCCTTCTCAGGCCTCTGTAAAAACACCCAGTTATTACAATGTTCCTCGTCGGACGCTGTCTCCAGCCCCCTCGCCATCCGAGTCACCATCGCCTGGAACTACTGGAACTCACGAGCACCTCTGAGGGCCCTGTGCCCAGGCCAGGTGGCACCTGGCAGCAGAGAGCGCTCCGGGTGCTACCTGAATTGTCTGGATGTTATATGTCTACCAATAAAGCTCCAGGTAATTCTATTTTAATAGCTCCACGTTCTAGCTGGTGACCTGGTCCATGTCCTTGATGTAGCTTCTTGTTTGTTGGAAGGGGGGACAGACAATGGAAGATGTATTTTTTAATGTTGGCTAGGGTGCAAGGAAACAGGCCCCGCCCCCTGGAAGAAAATCTGACAATTGCTATTAATTAAAAAAAATAAATATTTAAATATCTGTATTGCCATTGACCTGCCATTTCAGTTTCAGGAAATTATGTCAAGGAAACAATTAAGGATGAACAAAGATCTCCTTCTGAGGACCCTGCTGAAACCCTGTGTCTACAGCACAGGGCAAGTACAACGAGCTCATGGCCATGGTAAGTTGCTGCCATTACAAATGCTGTCAGAGATACTTATGACCACGGAAAGGTGTCTAACTTACCCTCAGAAGAAACAGTGTCAACGCCTGTCTCCTGATCCCCGGCCCCCAGGCCGTTGTCCGGGTCCTGAAGTCTAGTGCTTCTCACAGACGGATGCTCTCACATTCTGGCTGCTCCGCTGCCAGGATTTGGGGGATGGGAAAGCAACGGAGGAGAGGATGTGGGGTGTGCTATCCTAACACGCTCAGGGGCTCGAGGCCCTTGCAGCTCCTCCTGACTTCTAGGAAGCAGCAGACTTGGCCCTGGCTGGGTAGCTCAGCTGGTTAGAGCGTTGCCCCAATACGTCAAGGCTGCAGCTTCTGTCCCTGGTCAGGGCACATACAAGAATCAACTGAGGTATTCATCAATAAGTGGATCAACAAATTGATGTCTCTCTGTCTGTCTCTCTGTCTCTCCCTCCTTTCCTCTCTCTCTAAAAATCAATCTATATAAAAACACATTAGAAAGCAGCAGCCCTGAAAGAACATGTCCAGCTTAAGAATGCTGAGCTGCTATGTCCCTGAAGCTGGGAGGGTTGGAGGACTGTCCCTAAGGGCATGACCACAGCCTTTTGGAAACCCACCTGGTAGGAAAGAAATCAAACTGCTCCTTCCTTTCTCTCATCATCTTGCTGAGAACTAATTACCTGGCTCCCAAGCTGCTGTGACCCGGCTGAGGCCTAAGAGTCACAGGAGTCACTAAGCGACCCCTGACCTTGGGGGCGCAGCTTCCACAGAACTCCTGGCCAACGCGGCCTGAGCGGGGACAAGCACAGATCGCTACACAAGCACACCTGGTCCCGCCTGGCAACAGTGGGACTCGAATAAATAAAACTGGAAAAGCACACCGACCAGACTTCTCACCCCGACCGTGAGCCTCCGTTTACCGACTGCGTTTCTACGGAGGAAACCACGGGTCCCCGAAAGGCAAACGCTGGATTTGAGCCGTGTACAAACTCGGTGACAGCCGCCGCTCACACGTGCAGCTCTGCCCCTGCACGCTGCCCACCAAGCCCTTCGAGCAGAGCGTGGCTGGGGCCTCTAGCCCAGGAACTCACTGCTGAACAGGGAAAACTCGGCTCCCAACACACCACGAGGGTGAGGGCCAGGGCCCCAGCTGCCAGGCCCCGGCCCGCATCAGCCACTCTGCGGGTGCACTTTACCGAAATTCCAAATTCTACCCCAAACCAGGCTGGGCTAGGACAAGAAGTCTGGTTAAAAACGATACCTGGGCTGTGGTGGCCACAGCTGACCCATGCGCAGTGGTCTCCAAGGTGGGGCCACATAAAGACAATTTTGGGGGATACAAGGAGGAGAGAGTAGGCATCTTCAAGCGTCTTTCCTAATCCTTCATAATATCTTGTTTAAAATATGCTTTAGAATGTATCAATAGCTGAGGAGGGTGATACGTGTATCATTTATGAGTATTTTAACATATATGGGGGTAGGGTGAGCTCTATTTAAAATACTTTTTCACACAGGGGATACGATCAGAAAAGCTAGGGGCCGCGGGCATCAGCGCTACCTCTGGTCTGGTTGGCGCCTCTGTCCGCGGGCTTTGGGGCCACGCGGAGACATCAGGGTCCTATGCTCCGCTCGGTGCCGCCTCCTCCCACCTCCTCCCACCCATCCGCCTACAGCCGCTAGATGGGCAACACCTGGAACAGAGGGAGCCGCCGAGCTTCCCAACACCCCACTTACACAGTAGGAAGTGCCGTGACCGGTGGTTACTCGCAAACCACAAAGTTCTGGCTGTGACGGTCATTCCCGAAGACAATATATTTCTTAACCCTAACAAAATAATTTCTAAGGGGAAAAATTATGTGTGTGCTGGTTTGGTAAGGAAAAAAGGTTTCCACATACACACAGCAGAGAAAGTCCTTTAGAAAATAAAGGCATGACACAGTTCATGCATCAAAAGTTACAACAACTCAAAAAATAGAATAATCAGGACCTTCTTAGCTCTCTGAAAGTAAGAAAGGCAACTGCACAGCAGTTAAGAATAGGACACTCAGGGTCAATGCCACGCTTAAGTGATTTTAACTAGGGTATGATTCTCAAGAGTCACATCTAGTATATGCTTTGAAGATGGCTTCTCCCTCCCCCTCCAGAGAGGCCGTAAAATCCACCAGAACGTTTGCTTGTTTTTTTAACTAGAAGACAACCCACAGGAAATCTCTCAGTAATCCACACAGCAGAAGTCAATCCTGTTATTATAATAAAGAAATGCTTATTAGCCAGCTAGTCTATCCGGGTGCTCCCCGCTGCGTGGGCAATGCCCGGTTCACCTACGAGAACCTGTGGCTCAGGGCTTCATGACTCACCAGGAGTGAGGGCGTCAGACCAACGGAGCGGGTAATGCGCCTCCTTGCCCTCTCCCCACCCCCCCCACCCCCGTCTAGTGCAGCTGGGACAATGGGGGGGCACACAAAGGAGGGCCTAAATTTCCCTGGGGGCAGTGCTCGTCCAACCCGGTAAGAAACACAAGTATATAAACTCTTTGTCACCGTGAAAGCAAAAAGTCCATAGACCAACCTCCAATCTGCAGTCTAGCATATAGGGAGCTTGGAAGTCGTCCCTCCACCCTAACAAGTACAACGCTGCACTGGCTGAAATCAACCCCTCTTCTTAGGTCCCTCCGAGAAGCGAGGTCGTAGGGCAGACGACTGCTCCAAAACCCGCAGAGACCGACAGGTCACGACTTACAGAGGAGCAACCTCTGCGGGAACCGGGTCCGGGGATGAAGCCGGAACTGCAGCCGATGAACTGCTGGGGGCACAATGCGGACAAGCCCGAGAGATAAAAACTCCAGGGGGCCAGCGATGGAGGAGGGGGGCACTTGTGAGTTTTACCTCCAGGAGGGGAACCAGGTTTCTCACGGGGAAGACAGGTCCCCTCTTGCTTCCAGTAGGGAGAGGGGGAAAGGAACCGCTTTGAAATATACTAGACATTGTTCTCAACAAGGTCCGCCTTCAAGAGAAACTGTTTCACCAGAGCCTAACCTCCTGGGGTTCATCAGAGTCTAACCAACCTGGAGGAAGGTAAAGTCCCCGACTAGAGCTTGTCCTAGCCTTCTACGGGGGGGTAGGGAAACGCCCAATTCCAGCTGACTGTAGCCATCCTGTACACGCTTCTCAAAAATTAACTCAGAATGAATCACAGACCTAAATATGGAACACAAAACTAAAACACTCCTAGAAGGTAACAGAGGAAAAAAATCTAGGTGACCTTGGGCATGGGGATGACTTTTTGGATACAACATCAAAGGCAAGATTCAGGAAAGAACTGATCAGCTGAGCTTCACTAAAATTAAACTTTTATCCCCTGGGAAAGACACCATAAAGAGAAGAAGACAAGCCACAGACTGAGAGAAAATATTTGCAAACAATATATCTGATAAA
The DNA here is from genome assembly GCF_054644295.1 of Miniopterus natalensis. Taxonomy (NCBI): domain Eukaryota; kingdom Metazoa; phylum Chordata; class Mammalia; order Chiroptera; family Miniopteridae; genus Miniopterus; species Miniopterus natalensis. The sequence continues at coordinate 8,293,370 of NC_142101.1, forward strand.
GAACAGTTATCCAAAACACACAAAAACCTCTTAAAACTCAACAATAAGTGAACAATCCAATTTAAAAAATGGGCCAGGGGCCTGAACAGACACCTCACCCAAGAAGATAAACTGATGGCAAATAAACACACAAAAAGATGCTCCACACTGTCTGTCGTCAGGGAAATGCAAATTAAAACAATGAGATACCACCTTCAACCTACTAGAAGGGCCAAAATCGAAAACACTGACACCACCAAATGCTGCTGAGGGCACGGAGCAACAGGAACTCTCAGCGGGAATGCAAACTAGGCACTTTCCACAGACAGGCCGGTGGCTTCTTACAGAAACAAACACAGTCCTACCATACGATCCAGCAGTCGCACTCCATGATACTGACCCCAATGAACTGAAAACGTGTGTCCCCACGAAAACCTGCGCGTAGATGTTTAGCGCAGCTTCATTCACAATTGCCGAGACTTGGAAGCAACCCAGATGTCCTTCGGTGGGCGAGCAGATGAGTAATTTTGGTACATCGGACAATACGATGCTACACAGTGATAAAGCAAACACGCCATCAAGCCGTGAAAAGACCCGGAGGGACCGTCAACGCACATTACTATGTGAACGACGCCAGTCCGAAAAGGTTACACACCGTGTGATGCCAACTATGTGCCACTCTGTGAAAGGAAAAGCCATGGAAACAGTCAAAGGATCAGCGGTTGCCAGGGATTAGGGGGAGGGAGGGAGGGGTGACCGGGCAGAGCATGGAGGGTTTTCAGAGCAGCGAAATGCTCTGCACGGTGCCGTGAAGGTGGACTCATGCCCCTGAATGCACAAGGCCGGGAGTGAATCCTAACGTGACCCATGGCCTTTGGGTGGTCAGGATGCATCAGTGTTGGTTCATCGACGTTAACAAATGTGCGGGTCGGGTGGGGGGTGTTGACAGCGGGGGAGGCTGTGCATGTGTGGGGACGGGGGATATACGGACGTTTCTGTACTTTCTGCTCCATTTTGCTGTGAAACGAAAACTGCTGTCAAAAATAAAGTCTCTTAAAAAAAATTGTGAACGGATACATACCATCCTATATGTCCTATTTCACTCTTTTTTCTTTCAATAAATTTTGCCCCGTAAAATTCACTTCACCACCCACTGATGGGCCCGAAGGAAGCCGGCAAGGTTCTGCGCTCAGTGTCCCGTCCGCCCTATGAAATCCGGCCCCTGCCCCACGGGCCACGCGCTCCGAGCGCCACATGCCAGCTCACGCACAGCTAGTGGGCAGCAGGACTTCCCGGCCCCCGGCCCCCGGCCCCCAGCTCACGCGGAGCTGGCGCCCCTGGTGCTGTTGTACCTGGAGGGAGGGTCTCCACGCCCTGGGCTTTCTCGCCCCCGTCGCTGTGGTGAATCAGGTCCTTCTTTTTAATGGGGTCAATTTCATTCCAGTCCTCCTGCGGGAACAAAGACACCGAGTGAGCGGACTGGGTCTTCAGGGCACCTTCATTCGTCAGTTCAATAAAAACACTGAGTCTTATGACGCCAACGGCCCTGGGGACGCCGTGATGAGTGACAGGGAATCCCATCCTCGGGACCTGCAGCCGAGAAGCTCTCAGCTGGTAGAGATGCAGGGGGAGAGAGGTGCGGGAATGACTTTTTCTAAGGGGGGACCTGCATTTCTCGCCTCACTTTATCACTATGTTGTATATCTATGGGAACCAGAGACTCTGGACACTCCCAGGGCTTTGTGAGGGTGAGGAAGGGAGGGGAGAGTGGGTTAAATAAAAGAATTGAATAGTGCTTAAATTAAAGCCATTGACATCAGGGCAGCTCTCCAGACGTCTTCGATGGTTTAAGGACGGCCCAGGGCCAGACTGTCCCCGAGGGCCCTCCTCAGAGTTTGTTGAATGATTTAATTCCACTGAATAACAGTGGAGAGAGGGGAGAGACCCCCCAAGCTTTTCCTGGGGGGCTTACTTTCTGTAATAGGACCGCCAGTGGAACACAGCTGCAAATTAAGGGCTTAATGTGAAACGAAAATAAGACACGCGCTCCGGCAGAATTTATTCAACTCGTCTGCGCAAACAATTTAATCTATCGATATTAAATCAAACTAAATAACAGCTACATGACCACAGACAGAGCTGAATATATTTTTCAATCACTTGGGATCTAATGCCTGTGACTAAAACAAGAAAGGTTTCTGCATATAACCCAACTCAGAAATACCCCACAGCTAGTCGTTTACCCACACAGACTTCTGTGAGCCCAGCACTGTCGCCTGGCAATCTTCCTGAGAGACGCTGACTCTCAGGAGGGTCTGCAGCACTGAGCCCTCCGTCGGGGCAGACCCAGCCCGCTCAGTATGGGTTGTTCAACTAGCATTCCTCCAGACCAGCAAGGACCGTGTGTTGTGACCACTGGCGACTGTGGGCTCTTTAAAATGTAAAAGGAAATCTGCAAGAAGGGAAATCCTTGGGGCTGGGCCAGATCATACATTTCTCCCAAATGCAACCTGCTCTGCCAATGACCTGCATTGTTACTCTAAAGGTACAGGAATTAAAGCTCTCGCCCTCTGGAGGCCAGCTTTTCTTTAGTTGCTCTGCAGTGAAGGATCCAGCAGGGTTTATCCACCATGGAAATGATGGGCTCCCTCCTCCCCCCCCGCCCAGGATGACTGAGAAGAGCCACCTGCACCCGGGTGGTCCTAGCCCCACACCTGTCACAAGGCCTCTCTCCCAGGCCTTCAAGTACCCCAAGTACTGAGACTTTGGAAGATCCTATCCCACATCCTAACAATCGTATTAAAATGTACCTGTATCCCAATTTAAATATTTGTTCTGCTGCAAAAAAATCTGAAAGATATTTACAATTTGGCTTTTGAGATTATATGCTTACAAATAAACTTTTAATTTACTGTTGCAATGATTTTGCGGCAATCTTGGCGATGGGTGGAGTGAGGGAATCTAACCTACAACTGGCTTTATAGCATTAGGAAATACGTAATGACGATACCGGAGTCACATTATGCAGGCTTTTAATTAAGCATTATTAATTTTTATTTTGTAGCTTGCCTGTGGCATTTTGTGGCTAATAATTTCTGTTTGCAGGCACTTGGCTTCCTACATACGCTGACTAATGGATCAAACCATTTAACCTCGTACTTGAAAAAAATTCAAAGGCAAACGTTGCTGGTGGGGCCCATGACTCTGGCTTTATTTTTTGCATGTAGGAATCAAGGCGTTATCGGTAGTGTTCACCAAATCAACAGCTGCATCAATGTTTTCTCAGACAATGAGTGTTTTTTCCCGTAAACAAGACCGACTTGTCCATATGTAGCATTCCTTAACGTCCCCTCCCGTCCCGATCAACCGTGCCCACCATGAGGCTCCGGGCAGAGACGAGAACATGGGCCCGGCTGGGGCGTGGCAAAGGTGAGCAAGCGGGATGGTGCCCAGGGCCATTACGAATGCCTGCCACGCACCAGGCCTTGTACACAGACAGCTTCTCATGCCGGCAACAGACCTGGCGTTTTTTCATTCCTAGTTTACAGTGGGGCACAGAGAATGAGGGAGGTGACGCAATCAGTCCAGGTTCCATATTGGGCAGAGGTGGCCCTTTATAAATCAGGATGGGATGGCAGCCAGGGGCTCCGTTTAAACCAAGTTACATGAGCCTGAGTCTCACGATGTCATAAAAATCTGGGAATACGTTTCCAGGAGGCCCTTCACAAAGGGGTGCCTGGTCCTGGATCCCAGCGAAGAGCTGGAAATGACCACGGTAACAAGCTGCTGCTAGAGTAAGATGGATGACCGCGAGGAGGGGCGGGAAAAGGGCCACCCGAGTGGCTGTCTGACACCCACCCAGCACTGCTAGGGGCCCAGGCCCATTCTGGACACTGCCCACCCATTCATCTTCCTCTCAGAACGGTTACTACCCCATTTCACAGATGAGGAAGCTGAGGCCCGGAAAGTTTAAGTAACGCAACATACATAACGAGGCTGCATTTGGACCCCAGGAATCAGTACTGGAGTCCACGGTCTCAATCATCTACGGCACTGCCTCCCCTCCACCAACCAGACAGCCAAAGTGAAAGTCCAACGAGGCCCTGACCGAGCACCGCAGAATGTCTGATCGCTGCATATTCCCGGTAGTTCAGGATGACTGACTGGGTTCACTGGCCGAGGCAGAGCCCAGGGACACACCACCCACCTTCTAGTCACTCACAGCCCTTCTTGGGTATGAAGACGGTCCCTAGAGATCCAGGGGGGACTTGGCGGAGTGTGCACACCTGGCTCAGACGAGCGCTGGTGCCACATGCCCTACAAGGGGAGACGCAGGGACGCCAGCAAGAGCACTGGGGAGTCTGTTCATGAGAACTGACACCTTAGCAGAGATCCCAGGGAGTCAAGAACTGGCCTGGCAGGGAGAAATGGTGGGCTGGGGGAGAGCAGAGGGCGGTTCCGGATGGAGGGAGAAGGTGAAAGGCAGAAAATGGGGAGCCGTGGCAGTGGCAAGGTAGCCTGGGACTCGAGACTTGTGTTCTAGAAACACCTCTTTGGCTGTGCTGTAGGGAGAAGACTGGAGGGGACAAGAGAAGCCAGGGGGCCACTACAGCAATGCAGCAAGGGGACTTGGGGCTCAAAGCCCCAGAGGCGCAGACAGGAGGCAGGAAGGCTGTGGGGGGCGGGAGGGAGGAAGGAAGGGGGCAGAGACGGCGGGCTGGTGACGCGAGCATTCCATCGGCGGGAGTGACATTTGCCGATAAAACATGAGAAAGTCGTGTGAGCGGGGTAAGGGGTGGCGCTGGGAAGCAAAGACAGATTTGTTTTGGGAATGCTGAGGTTACTGTAAGACACCAGGAGGAGGCATCTGGAAAACAGTCGGAGACACGTCTGGAGCTCTGGAAAGGCTCGAGGCAGTTACAGGTTCGAGAGGGGGTGTGGGCCGCGAGAACGGGGTCCCGGGGCAGCGGGAGACGCCACCATGTAAGGGACACGTAGGATAGGACACTTGGTGTGCTGGGAAGAGCCCAGGCCTGGGAGCCAGAGCCTTGGGTTCTAGCCAAGCCTTAGCCGATGACCAAGGGGCCGTGGAAGCCTCTTATTAGGACACCCCCCACCCTCACCCCCACCCCACCCATTTACATCCACTGAGGCTTCACAGCGGTCAGGCTCCACTCATAAATGGAACCACCGTGCTGAATGCAAACACACGAGAAGGCTCTCGCCCAGTGGTGTCCAGAATGTGCTACCAGGTGACCTGTTTCCTCCCCATTAAGTGTTGGACAGGCCTCCCTTCAGTGACAAGAATGAACTGCTCCGAGTGCGCAGTAACGATGTGGTTGATGCTGGGTCAGAAGGTGCAGAGAATGCAAAGCCGGCGATCGGCGAGCATGCTGTCACTTCCCAGGGGGCAGACCCATCTCCGCTTTGTTTCTCCTGCCCTCACGGGGGGATGTTGGCACCGAATATACAATGAGTGACTAAGCCACAGAGAGACGGTGCTTCAGACAAACACAGACAAGACGGGTCAGGGTTCTGACCGAGGCGGAGTCGTCAGGGCAGTTTAACCAGGGGTGTTAGGCCTCCGCCAACCGAATCAGGCTCTCGGAGCAGGGGGTGCTGTGCCCGCCCGGCTTTGCCATCGCCCAGCTGCACCACGGGGACCACGGCGTTAGCTCACCCACACCGACCTCAGCAAAGACCAGGGAGCCTCACCCGTGGCTCCGGGGCTTCCCTCCCGTGTTAACTGGCATTTCAGATCATGCGGACGCCAATTCCTGTCCTTACCAACCGACCGAAGCTGGCGGTTACTGTCAGATATGAGAGTGTAGTCGGGTCTCAGAGTCTGAAAGCCCCAAACACGAGACATGCCCACCCTGTTCTTGCAGCAGCAAGTCTATCACCCGAGGCACAAATGGAATTAAGTGAGGCCGGGAGCGAGAGCGGACGGACGTAAATGACTGAGAGATGTCTACGTATCCGCCACAATTAGACAGAACAGCCGCCTAACTCAGCCCATTTCGAGTAGATAAAAGAGCAATGACTTTTAATAAAGTGACATTATTTTCAGAAACAGTAACTCCAATTGGCTGGTTTATTGGATAGTTATGAAAACTCATTAACTGTAAATACAGGCTTAATTATTAAAAGAATATTTCCCATTATATTCGCAATACGACCTGTCTCTGCTTCCAAAGAAGGAACAAGAGTCGGCCTGGCTTCTGCCAGAGATGACGCGCCAGTCGCCGTGGAGGGCAGAGCTGTGCTTGGAAGGCGAGGGGACTGTGGAAGCTGCTGACCGGGTCAGAGGACATGGGTTGGGGGCCCGATGACCCGCAGCCTCCGGGCACCGGGAGATGGCCATCGGCTTGTTCAGGGCACCATTTAGTGCAACCCGGCATTTCCCAGGAGAGCGAAGGGACCCGGAAGGGCCAAGGGACATACTGTGTTATCCACTGATGCAAAGCAAGTCCCCTCAAAACGCAGCTTAAAACAATAAAGCATTACTGTCTTACCCAGCTTCTGGGGGCTGGGAATCTGGGTGCTTCTGGCCCACGGTCTCCACGAGGCTGCGGGCAGACGTTGGCTGGCACTGCCATCATCTGAAGGTCTGACCAGGGCCGAGGGGCCGCTGCCAGGATTGTCCCCTCCGGTGGCTGTTGGCTGGGGGCCCCAGTCCCCCCCCCAGATTTGTCTACGGGGCTGCTTCAGTGGCCCCACAACCTGGCAGCTGGCCTCCCCCACAGCAAGTGATCCCAGAGGGGGAAAGGGAGGGACAGAGAGAGAGAGACAGACAAAGGGACAGAGGGAGAGGGGAGGATGCCGGGACCCCGTCTCTGTCCCCGTCTTGGAGCTCACACGCGACACTGTAGTCGTCAGCAGCAAGGGAAGGGGACTGGACCCACACTCTGCGAGGAGGCCTGTCGGGGCCGGGGGGCATCCTAACACCGCGACATTCACCCACGCAGAAGGCTCACCCGTGACAGAGGGGAGCCGAGGGGACTCCAAAGGCAGGCAGAGCCCCGCCGCTCCCAGTGCTTCAGTGTGGGGGCTGAGCAGTGATGGGAAAACACGGGCCGAGTCACAAAAGGGGCACGTCCCAGCAGTTAAACGTCGTTTCTTCTCACCCCGACCCCCTCGCCCGCAGTCCGATACACAGACGGTCACCGCCCACGGTGGGCAGGCTTTTTAAATCGTGAAACGCCAGCCGGAGTGAAGACGCTTGCACATAAAAAACCAGGTAACACGGAATAAATGCACACTGCTAAGTCATCAAAGGTCGCTTTCACGGAACTCAAACGGCTAACACTATTTGTTAACAAAAACAAAACGATGCCTGGGGGGGGAAAAAGAGGGGAAATAGGCTGTTTTTAATCTCCCCTCGCTCGAACACGCTGGGTCACTGCTCAGTCATTTCGGCCTGACTAGGCCGTAAGCTCAGAGGCAGCTTAAGGCACCAGGGATGCCACCGGAGCTTGACTCCTTTCTCAACGGCCGTCTACTCTCCGCTGTCATTTAACGGCCGTTCAGGAATCAGCACCACAGCCAATCCGCACGGCGACATGAACGTTCTGACGGCGGGGGGCGGAAAAAAAAGCCAGGCCTGTTAGAAAGCTGCGATTTGTGTTTCCACGGCCCATTTATTAAGAGCTGCTGCCAAGCTCAGGCACAAAACTAAGACGTTTACGTGAAAGCAAATTTTTAAGAGTAGACTTGCTTTCCTGCTAAAGACTAAGACCTCCTATAGCCCAACGTCCTCACTATAAAGTGACACACAGGGGAACCGCAAGGGCTAGTTACTGTTTCTAATTATTCGGGGGGGGGTCCCCACCAGGGTGGTGCAGGGGAAAATCCCGAGGTCTTAACAGGATGAAGAAACCTGCCGAGACACTGCCCCTCTCCAAACTTCGACTTCCTAAACAGGGTGTGCGATCTATCAACCACAGGCAAGCGTAACTTAGACTCACTGGGAAAGGGTCCCGAGGAAACGCCAGAACGCCAGGGGAGGCACCCGCAGGTGGGCTGGTAGGTGGCCCAGAGCCACGGCAAAACCTCCCTCCCAGCCGGAAGCGTGTCCTCTGCACACAGGAGCATCTGCGCGTTTGTCAAAGGGAGTGGCTTCTCCCTGGAGAGAAGAGCGCCACCGAAACCAGAGGACGAGTGCTGCCTTCCCGCCTCGCGGGCGTCGGGGCAGGAAGGGGCCTGACGCAGCTTAGGGAACGGAACGCCTTGGCGCGGTCACTCGACCATTTCGGAACACGCACCCGCACAGGGGCGGCAGTGAGGACCCACTCCCCACCCCCCGTTTCATCACCAGGGAGCTGGCCCAACAAAGCGGAGTCGTGGGAAAAGCCCAGGTGAGCGTCCAACAGCAACCTCCGGACAGTTTCCAAACCTTCAACTCATAATAAGACTCAAAAGACAGGCTGGGCTAACGAATCAGGACCTGGGTAGAGCCCCGAGAGAACCGCAATACAGAAAGGCTGTCCCCAAGGACAGGCCCCGCCCCAGCCACTGCACCACAGCCCCTGGGGGATGGGCCCAGCGTGGGCGTTTTCTCACGGATCCCCAGGCAGCTCTAACGCAGTCACGGGGGAGAAGCACTGGCTTTGTCGATGCAAAGTTCCCCCATTCATTACTCCAGTCGGGCTCATGAAACTCAATGTAGCTAAACTGGGAGGAGTGCAAATTTGTATTGTGGGTTCAAAGTCACAGGCTGCTTCACACATAATCACTCGCTGAGTCGCAGAGAAAAAACATGATAAAGGTCACCGCTTCATTTACTTGACTGCGTGCCCCCAGGAAAAGCAGGCTGGTGAGAAAGGCCACGGGGCCGCCTGATATTTGGGGGCCTGTAAGAGTCACTTGCACTGAAATCGAGAGCTACAATAACAGTGCTATTAATCCCCAGTTATTGAACCTGTCTAACAAGCCCGGGGCACCACCTCGCACACTTTTAGCCAAAATCTTCCCGTTAAAACCCTGTGGGCACACAGATGAAATGGGCACCGGTAACCCAGCCTGCCCAGTCCGGAGACTCCAGACACCTGAAAAGCAATGGAAAAGTATCCTCAAGTGAGGATTAACAAATAACAATAAAGTCCTTATAAAATTAAAAATAAAATGTGTGCATAGATCTTATTTACATACAAGGAATAACTATATTAAATACTCCTGGGCCCAACATCCGTCCATGATGTATTTCTAGGTGTCTGTCCATTTTAAATGGAATTTTAAGCCCCCTTCACTCCCTCTCCCTTCAGGGAACTAAGGCGAATCTCTTGATAAATGCTGATTTTAAAGCCAATTTTGCAACGAGACGCAGGCCCAGGAGCAATCTATTTCATGCTACAGTCTTCCCTTCAAGGCCAATCAATCCATCCTAGACTCCTGTGCTCACAGTAGATGACCAAAGGAGTGGGTGGCCCAGAGCACAAGGCGGGCCATTAACACTCAGCTTTTCCTTATTCCTGCTTTTAAATAAGAGTTTATGAAGCCAGACGGCTCTTGGGTCAGGTCGTAAATATTCCTGAAGGCAGGCGCAGCAGGCCCTTTAACGCAGAGGCCTGGGTGACAGAACTGGAGCCCAGGAGTTAGCCGAGCACCTGCCACGTAAGGAGCCACTAACAGTTTCATTCTTTAAAGCCTGCGCTCATTCCACCTCTTTCTGCCTGTAAACAGAGGAACGGCGTCCCCATTAGGGGGTCTAAGACAAAGCCCTCCCTTTAAAAATTTTTTTATTGATTTTAGAGAGAGAGGAGAGGAAAAGGGCAGGGAGGAGGGAGAGAGAAAAACATCGATTTGTTGTTCCACTTATTAATGCATCATTGGTTGCTTCTCGTATGTGCCCAGACCGGGGATCAAACCCACAACCTTGGTGTATGGGGACGATGCTCTTACCAACGGAGCAACGCAGCCGGGGCCACGAAGCCCCTTCTGAACTGTGGCTCCACGTCTTGTTACAAGGGACTCTCCACGTTAGCTGGAGCAGCTTCTCTTACTTTAGAGAAATGATTAATTTCAGCAAACTTGACTAGAAAATGTTTTTACAAAAAGAAAGTACTTGGACTTATGTAAAAATCAATTGTATCTTAAAATTAAAAAATAATTTCCAAGAGATAAGAAAAACACTTGTAGGCAGGCAGCCCAGTGCTGCAGCAGGAGGCAGGCGGCACCTCACCTCGTGCCCCTGTGCTCTCCCCTCCACCTCCGCGCCATGCCACCCTCCACTCTTGGCAGTACCCAAAAGCCCTAGAAGGGGTTGTCCTAAATCTGTTTTCCTCCTAAGGTCTTTATTTTTATTAATTACAAAGTCTCCTTTCACAGAGGACCTGGAGCACCCCATTAGCCCCTGTCACAGATAAGTAAACACCTGGGGAAAGGTGGTAGATGTACAAATATTGCAACATCGCTTATAAGTGGAAAAAAGAAACAAAATATTCACCGGTAAGAGGCTGGTTAAATTGTTACAGCCCCTCAAAAGAATACTGAGCAGCCATTAAGAATTATAATTATATAGATCACACAGCCACATGCAAAATGCTTATGTTAAATGAAAAAGCAGGAGACAGAATTTTATGTATACAATTAAACAACTATATAAAACTATGTATCCATATGGACCGGCTTGGAATGGAATGCACTAAAATAAAAGGGCTGTGTTAGAGTGGAGGATGGCGCGGGCTGTCTCTACTCAGACTCTCTCGTGTTTTTAAATTACCTTCATGAATAATAAACGTTAACACAGACACGGTTAGGCTGGAACCTCAAACCTGTGCAGTATTTCATGTCATCGGGGCATCATGGCAGTCGGCCCGTGTCCAGCCCGAGGCTGCTCAAAGCACCTGGGAACCCGCAGCAGCAGAGGAGCCGTTTCTGGAAATAGGATGAGCCTGGCTCTGCCGTCACGGCGTGAGGTCCAGGCACCGTTCTAGAGCCTCAGGAGGTCCCCCTCGCCCCTGGAACTGGAAACAGGGCCCAAAAGGGCCCTGCTGTCCATTCCTTTCCCTACTGTGTGCAGGATGGCCAACACTCTGGTCAATAAGAGACCAAAGGAGCCACGGCCAGTGTGGCTCAGTCGGCTGAGTGTCCTCCCGCACACCGAGAGGTCGCCAGTTCATTTCCCGTGGGCACCTCACCGAGCACACCAAGTTCATGGGGGGTGTGACCCGAGAGGTGTGTGGCTTTGCCCTCTATGAGCAGCGTGCCGTGGAGCTGCTCAAGGTCTCTAAGGACAAGAGGGCTCCAAAGTTCATCAAGAAAAGGGTGGTGACACACATCTGTGCCAAGTGGGAGAGAAAGGAGCTGAGCAATGTCCTTGCAGCCATGAGGAAGGCAGCAGCCAAGAAGGACAGGGCCCCATCCCGTGTGTAATAAAATCTGTTCAGGGAAGAAAAAAAAAAAGAACATGTGGCAAACAGGCAGAGTGTCCAGTGTCACCCTGGGTGTGACTGGCCCAGAGTCCATGCTCTGTCCACACGCAGGCCAGTTCTGGGATGGGACCGTCCAGGCAGTTAGAATAACTAAATCCCGGGCACCTATGCAAAGCGCCCCGGCTCACAGCGGGTTAACCAATAACCGGAGACCGCAGTTAAAATTTATCTTCCCTCTTATCTCTCTTATTCAACTTCAGAAAAACTACAATCTTACACTAATATTTGTTTTCAAAGGTTGCTTTTCCTGCCCACACGCTTGACCTCATCCAGTCATTAATGGGAAAGTTGGGGGGAAGGTGACTTGCTGCTAGGGACTCGGGCTCCGCAGGCAAATTCAAATTCCTCCCTGCAGCTCACAGCAACGGGAATTGTGCTTTCCACCCACCGTGGTGCTGCAAGAATTAAATAACGTGCCATGACAACGCGGCCAGGAGGGTCTGGCACGCAGTAGGTGCTCAATGAAACGTGAGCCTCTGCCCCACACAGCAGCCTTAGAAGTTACGAGGCATCCATTTCACAGCAGAGAAAACCAAGGCACAGGAACCCTCCTGAGCCTCCCAAGATCCCACAGTTACTGGTAACCGATCATGAGTTTTCTTTCTGCTGCAGACCCAGGGCCTGGAATTCAGGAATCACCAGGACATGTGGACGCCGCAGAGCCTGCCCCCGTGGGCGCTGGTATCTCACCTCTCCTGCACATTAAGCTCTGAGACTGACAGGGGGGTTTTTTTGTGTTTGTTTTTTAACGCTGAGTTCCAAAGAGCCTGTTTACCCGTTCCTTTTTCTCTGTAGGCCAAAGATTCGTGTGTCCACTGGCTTGGAAACTGGAAAGGAATAGATTCGAATCCAGGCTCCAAAACTTTATAAGTTATCAGTCTCTCTAATTCTCAGTAGCATTATCCAGAAGCCTACACTTTGAGAGGATCAGAGAAAGTGTCTGTGAAACGCTTGGGACACAGTCCGTGTTCAGATACAGGAGCCTCATGGCGAACCCCTGAGGATGTCAAACCAGATTGAGTAAGGCCGGGAGGAGCTCACAAGGAAGCTGGTCAGCCTCACACGGTTGTGAAACCAGCAAAGTTCACTCGAGTCAAACCGAGAGAGCCTACGACTCACTTCATTCAGGTCCACGCGAGCCCATGCAACACCACCACGGCCTGTCCTGCGGGCAACGCCAACGAGCTGGGATGGGCGCGCCAGGATGTTTTTATTTTAAATACAATTCTGCCACTGAGTCTTCCCAAAGGTTCACACCCCATGCTCTTCCTGAAGGGATTAAGTAGCTTAAAACGAAATAGAAATACAAAAGAAATGGAACATCAAGACCGCGGAAATGAGGAAGCAATACTGCTGCGGTTGACCTGAATTTTAACTCTGAGCTTCCCAGAGGCAGGAGCAAAGGGGGTTAGAGGAACGACTCAGTCACGGGCCAGGAGAAATGGGTGCAAGTAACCTGCCAAGGCTCTGATCACGGCAGAATCTCACTTCAGCCAGACCCTGAAGGCTGTGCCTCACTACGGCCTCCCTGTCACCAGGAGCCCTAAGGACCTTAACAGAGAACAAGTATCTGGTGTAAAATCCTAAAATGTGTCGTGAAAGTAATGGATTGGAAGTAACAGACCGTGGTAGGTTTAAAAAGGGGCCACGTTTCTTGGCTACTCTGCCCACGGGGAGCTGGAGTGCAAGGCCCTTCCCCTCTGGACTGGGGGCTTGGCCGAGTGACTTGCTTTGGCCAGTCGGGTATCAGCAACCATGAGGCAAGGAGGGGCCTGTGCCCTGGACTTGCCCTCCGGGGATGCTGCCCTGCTCTAAGAAGGTGGCCTAGGCACCCCAGACAATAGCCAGTGATACTGTGGGACACTGGAGTGAGGCCACCTGGGACCAGCCAGCAACTCAGCTGTCACTTGGCTGTGGGGACACACATGAGCCCAGTGAGAGCAGCAGAGGAATGACCCAGCCAACCCGCAGGGTGGTGCGGAGTCGTAAACCACTCGTTTCAGGCTGCCAGGCGGATCACTGGGACGGGGGTGGGAGTGAAATAACACAGCAGGTCCTCACCAGCATTACAGCGAACAGGAAGCAGATTTTCCATGGTGCTGCCCACAAAAACCTTGGGGGTGTGACATGAAAGGGCAACCCAGTCCAAGGATTCTGCAGGGGGCAAAACCAGAACCATGTCCACAGTTTGGGCCAGAGGCCCCCACTGTGAATATGATTTCCCCTTCAGTAAACGTGAAAAAGGGACCTGAGAGAGCCTGGGCATCAGCAGGGGTAAAAGAGCTTCTGAGCTTTAGAAGCCGACTCTGACATAACCAATCTATCACCTAACAAACACCGATCTGATGTCCACTAATGGCTGGCCCTTTGCTAGGAGACAGAGGCAGAGATAACGGCACATGGTCAGGCCCTGCCCTCAGGAGTCTCAGAGATGTGATGCGAGGCTGGTGTGGGATGCTGGGCACATCTCTACCCTCCCTGAGGCTCAGTCCCTCGTCTACAGGGCGGGGACAGCAGTTAACGGTCACCACGCAGGATTTCTGGTATAGAGTCTGATACATGCTACATGTTCAATAATTAGTATTGTTATTAACGCTAAAGTCTTGATAATACTCATAGTATCATCTGGCTCTGATATGGAGAAGCAGTTGGTGGGAGGAGGTGAGGAGATGACTGGCCATCCTGGAGAAAAGAGATGACGGTCTGACCAGTGAGCAGAGACTTGGGGCCCTGGCCCAGGAGCCAGGAGGAAGCACCTGGGTGAGGTGGCTCCCAGACTGAGAACACACCCCGCAGGGCTGTGACCTGGGAATCCTACCCATCCCTCCAAAACTCTCGGCAGTCATTCCTGGGCAAAAGGCAGGAATGGGAGGCATGTCGGCCAACTCCTCCAGAGCCCAGAGCAAACTGCCAGCAGGGCTGGGCCGAGGGCCTGGGAAAACACATCTCCCCAGGATTCCAGTTTGTGTGGAGGCCACATGGTCCCACAGGTCCCTGGTGGAAAAGGGACTGAAGGAAGAGGAGGGCCACTGTCGCCAGAGCCAGCCAGCCCACAGGTGGTGGGGAAGACGCCATGGTTCCTTCTGACCAACATCCACCTGGCCCCGCTCCCCGGGAAACCTCCAGCTCACACCTTCACTACATTCAGCAGGGCAGCCTGCCTGTTAGAACCAAGCTGGCCCCGGGCCATGCGGCTCCCTGAGGCCACAGCACACCCCAGGGTCCCGCAGACTCTGTGTGGTCCTCATGCTGGCCTGGCAGCCTAGAGCCTACGGCCAAGTGCAGACCGAAGTGCCCATCCCTTCCTCTTCCCCTGAGGAAAGTCTGGCCCATGTGGGCCCAAGCTAGGCTTCAGGTTGAAATGTTTACTCCAGACCCAACCAAAATGCAAAGGAACGAAATAACTGGGGGAATTCTCTTGTGGAAGAAAGGGTTGGCGTCCAGGGCAAATACAGGGAGTCCTGTGTATTACACATTTTGTGGAGAGAGGAAGGAACAGCAGATAAGACAAAAGAGACAGTCCCCTTGATAAATAAAACATCCCATGATAGTGGACGGTGCTCTGCCCAGGGCAACGTCAAAGGCGTGTTTACAAATGCAGGTTAAAGAGCGATTTCCACAAAGCTCTATTTCAACGGCTCCTCTGTCTCATGGAAAAGCAGTGTCGCAACCAAGCCAGGCACTCGGATCCGCCCCTTCCCCCACCGCAAACAGCTGACGTGAGAAACTGCTGTTCAGGCCGTGGAGATCGGCGGGGGCTGCGGCCCAGGGCTCTCTGTGGCCACTTACCGCTCTGTGCACACGAACAAAGCTGTCAGGCCGCACTCACCCGACGAGCTCGGGGCCGCGGGGACACCATCTTTATCTCTGGCTAGGATGGCAAAACCAAGAGCTCCTGGGGGGGAGGGCGGGGGGGGGGTGCTAGCAGGATGGTTTACACCCTGGCCTGGTCTATATGAAGGGGGGGATACGGGAGCCGGTAGAACAGGCCAAGCTGCCTGTCCGACGGTGGTCGGGACTCTGCAGGCCAGGCTGGCTGCATCTGCTCTCAAGAGGGGGACACCGGCTAAAATTATTCTGAGAAGAGAGAAAACACTAGAGTTCAGCATACGCTGTAACAGTAGACAGTAGTTTATAAAACATGTTGCTCTGTGTGGACGGGTGCATATGTGTTCATGTCTTTATTTTCTCTATATATTTAAATATATGAGTTGAGTGCTGGGTCTCTCAATCAAATTCGTTTCTCACTGTGGGTCCTGGCACAAAAAAATCTGAAAGTTACTGGCTGGTGCATAGCCAGCCAGGAGAGAAATAAAAGGAGAGGCTCTCAGGGAACTAGCTAATCTGGTTTATAACGCACACGCGTGTTGTTTTGTGTCTGACGAGTGTCCCACTCATCGCCAGCCTTGTCCACTCCACAGACGTCTTCAGTCTGCTTGTCCCCGTGGGGCACAACCAAGTCCCTTCATCGCCCGTTCCCAGGTCCCAGGTGCACTAAGGGGAGGGTGACTCGCCCACCTGTCTACATTCTCGGGCTTCAGCGCCTGACCCTGTTACCTGTCTGATCACCTTCCCCATGGCTCTGGTTTTGGGAAAATCACTCCCATCTTCCTGCGCCTTAGGATTTTTGTCCAAGACAATGAATGAAATCCTTGGTGACTTGACTGAAATGCACTCAGTCCCTCTAAATACATTTAAATGAAATAAAATTAGATGAGACACTGAAAGCATATGCCCAGTGCCATCCCCTGGGACTTGGTAAATATTGTTTAATATCTAAGTAAGCACATTTTAGTGTAGTAGGGAAATAGAGAAAAAAAATACCCATAATATTATCTGCACAGAAACAAGCGTTACAATGACCTCGGTGTTAATTTACCCAGTCCTTTCGAAAAACAATTCTTAGCCAGCGTCCAGTCTTGCCTGAGGACGCCTTCTGAGTTCACAGTCCCCAGTCTCCCAAAGTGCCCTCCCGGCCCCACCCTGCTTCCTTATACTCCAAGGTCCCCTTTGTCCCACAGTGAGCTCAGCCGTCTGGCTGTGGGCCTGCTCCCCACTCCTGTGAGATGCATACGGCCATTGTTCTCCGCCAGTCCCCCCACAGCGGGCAGGAGGCCACGGCCCCCTGGGACCTCCAGCGGGGGCCCTTATCACTCATTCTCTTTCCTGCATCAGAGTCTGGAGGAATCGATATCCTAACAAAAGCTGCCGGTGCCCAGGCCCCTTACCACCCTTTCTGCAGATTCAGTGTGGGGGCCTGTCTGCTTGGCTGTCTGTCTCGTAAAGACTCAGAAATGGTGTCTTTTTCATCCATTATTTGGAGAATAGTAAGTCTCTGTCTGATTAGTCTCTTGGAGGCCGGGCCTTTTTGAAAAGAGCCTGCATAATCGGAGTGTCTGTCGAGCTATGACGCCAAGAACTGGCCCCTGTTGTGCAGCGGAAAGTCTATTTTGTGCGTTTTAAATATTTCACTGTTCAGACCTGTCGGAAATCAAGCTGCGCGCATACCATGTTTGGAGTGGGTGTGGGTCCTTCCTTGCACTGTGGACACTACCTTCCCTTTAGAGAAGGACCAGGGGCCCCTTGCTCACCCGCCTCTGCTTGGCTTTCCCATGGTGGCACAGAGCCCTGCCATCCACCTCATTAACAACAGCCTTGGGCCACATGTAGTGTGAATGGAGTGAACAGATAGCCACAATGGTGGGAAAGCCAGAGGCTGAGTGAGAGGCGTCAGCCTGGCCTTCGATTGTGTATCCGCCCCTCTGGGAAATCTCCGGGAGAGGAAGTGTCACAGGTGCCCCCACCTGCCCCCTGAAAAAAGACCGGGTGGAGTCCTAACCCCCCAGTGCCTCAGGATGGGCAAACACGCGGTTCTACTGGGACACGTCCCAATGCTCTTCCTCTAGGAAGATGTCCTGGAGGCCCCACACGTTGCAGGTGACAAGGGGACAGGAGGACCGGGAGAGAAGACAAAAAAGGCCACAGTATCACCAACTGCTCTGCGATCCTTATGCTGGCGAAGCTACAAAATCCAGTCCGGAGGCCACACAAAATCCTGAGCATATTTTCCCAAGAGAAAGAATATTATGTTCCAGGAAGCAATCCGGGTAAAGTACTTTAAATAGAAGGGAGCTCAATGGGAGTCACACAGAGGCACAGAACACATCTGCATGCCCGCTGCACCCAGCCAAGTCCTGAGAGTTGGGACAAGTGACCCCGACGGGGGCCCTGTGAGTCACTCTGAGACAGAAGGAAAGGCAGAGATGGAGTCTTGTGCTCAGCAGACAGCAGGCTTCCATCCGGAAAAATCACAGAGACGAGCCGCAAAGCCCCTATTTGGAAGGCGGAGGGGAGCCCAGGATGGAAGAGGGCTGTCCTTGTGCCTCCTGCCACCTGGACAGGTGAGGGGAGGGCCAGACATCCCAGGACATCCTTCAGTGGAAGGCAAACAGGGTCACAGCTCCACAGGTGCCTGGGACTGAATTACAAGTAGAACTTCAAGTCTCAAAACAAAACAAAACAAAGACAAAAACTCCCCAGAAAAACTCTGAAGCTACTGTAAAGGGGCAAAGAGGTCTCTATACGAAAGGTTTATGCAACAAAGGAGACTTCACTCTCAGGATAAGATAAGAAACACATCCCTCCACCTCCAGCTTAATCACCGACAGTCGCTGTCCTGGGAAGGCTGCTGACAAATCAAAGCACAGGCAAGAAAAGCTTGAAGCTGTTCAGCACACCTCCAAGTTGCTTTCGGAAACAGGCTAAAAGTTAAAATAAGGATTTTTGTTTGTTTCATCCAAACATAGGTTTCTGGGAGCAAATAAGTCACCTTGGGAAATGTACCAAGCGTTGCCCTTGATCTCCCACCTGTGAGGTCTCTCCCGGGTGCCACAGCTCAGGGGTCCTCGGCGGGATGGAGGAGCAAGCAGACAGCATGGCAGCCGCCCCGTCGGGCCAGCTCGAGCTCAGCAAGGGAGAGCAACGCCGCGGGTCTGGCTCGGCGGCCCCAGGGCCCGAGCGGCCATCACCGTCCTGGGCTGTCATGCCCAGTGGCTGTCACGCTGCATTACGGCATAATTAGGTGAGACACCGGCGTGATGCAAAGTGTTTCTAAGGATTAAGTCAGGAGCGGGAAGCCCGCAGGGGCGCCCCACACGCCAGGATCCATTTCTCTGACGGCCACTGAGCAGCCCCGCTGAGCTCATTCAGTGCTCTGCCCGTCTCCAGGGACAAATCCCAACGAGGCGGGAGACGGGCGGGCGGTCCATCACCCGCACTATCAAAGTGAGGAGCACTTGGTGGCAATGTTCCGCTCTGGACATCAAGTTATTCAGCGTATCTGTCTGTTTATATTTACACGTGTGGCTGAGGTGTAAAACTACAAAACCAAAACAGGCCTACCGCTGATCTCGTTAAGCCGACCTGGGAGGCACATCGCAGCAGGATTCACACATGCACATGCAGGCACATGCACATGTGCACACAGGTGCAGGCACACACAAACATATGCAAATGTGCACACACGTGCACACACACATCAATCCTCTACATACAAGGGTCCTGAACCTTCCCTGTACTCCAATGCACCACCCAGTCACGACAGTGGCCGCCCCAGGATCACTAGGAAGGCGAGGGAATGCCTTTCACTCAGAAACCTCCCTCCTCACAACACCAGACCCAGGAATCGCCGCAATGACACACCGTCCACACTGCTAACCCTGTGCACACCCTGTGGGCAGCCCGCAGAAGACAGGCCCCATACGTCTGCAATGAGGCAGCAAACAGGTCCGAGGCCCCTGCACTGTCCCCTCCTAGCAGAGACAAGATCTGGGCTATAAAATGACCCCAGGAGCCAAAACACAGCAGCAGCAGCTTTTGCCACCAGGCAACCAAAACTCAGACGAGGAAAACCCTTTACAAGGCTGACCCACCCAGGAGGTGCCTCCGAGAGACTGAGGCACACCTTTCCCTAGACATTTAGGGACAAAGAGCCTGGGCAGCAAGGAGGGAGGGCAGGGAGGGGAGCAACCTGTGCTAAATGAGGGCCTTACTGGTCCTGGGGGGCCTCAGGGGCATTGCCCCTGGACTCAGGTTTGAAAGAGAATTCCATGGTCACAGAGACCACGGAGATGGTGCAGATCTGAGGAAGGCCCTGCGGCAGATCAGGGTTCCCGATCTCACGTCTGGGAGCCAAGAGCCTCGTCACCGTAGGGCTCTTGCTCGGTGAGAAAGAAAAGAATCAGAAACATGGTTTAATTACTAACAACAAATCCTGGAGAAGGAGGGTGGTGACACACATCTGGCCACAAAAAGGCGTGAGCAAGGTCTTAGGCCTGGGGCCTCACTCGCCAGGGTCCCCTAACCTATTACACGGAGGGGGTGTCAGGGGGCGGGACATCCAGTCAGCCGTTAGTCAATTCTTCGTGTCTAAGTCCAAACAACAGACAGACTCTGTCTTTTTAATTCCTGCACTTGGTGCAGGAGGAAGTAAAAGGGCTTATTTTTAGCCTGGTGAACAAACAGGCACATACAGGTCAGTGGGGGGGGGGGGGGGGGGCAAAGGGAAGGACCCTCACGAGAGATCAGAACCACAAGAAAGCCCACAAGTAGCACCAGAAACGTATCCAGAGTGCCCAGAGCAGCCGGGCAAGGACGGACCATTTCCTCTCCTCTGTTAATCTCAGAATAATGGAAATGCAGGCCCTACGCTTCTGGAAGACAGCCCTGCCCAGAGGAGCAGGGGGAGTGGGGGGCAAGCCGCAGTGCTGGCGGCTGGCTGCTCCGTAACGAAGGTCTTCACGGAGACCCTGCTTCCAGGGTGCTCTTTCCAAGTCCAGACGGAACCACTGCCACCGGGAAGGCGGCTGTGGGGCTTCCCCTGGTCTGGAGACCCCAGCCCGCTTCCTCCCATCTTTGCTGCTCAGAGGCAAAGCCCCCCACGGGCACCATGTAGGGGATGGCACTCACCACACGCCGTGAGTCAGGTATCTTTTTAAAACCGCCTAAGTGCCTAGGCCCAGCCTCAGCACTGGGAGACTAGCTGGTCTGAGGATCCCCAGGTGATGGCGATGAGCTGAGAACTCCTGACTCGGCTACATTTTCTCACCAAAGTGTTTTATAAAACAAAATATAACGGAAACTGGAAACTACCTTCAAACACCGGATAGGCAGAGAACCAAAGGATGCAGGAGACAAGGCCTGTTTTCCGGGACAAACCACTCGGGAGGGCCTGGGCCTGACTCCCAGACTTTGGGAACCGGGTGGGAATTTAAAATGCTGAGCCACACCCCCAGCTTCTGACTCAGAGGGTCGGGCCTGGAGTCCGGAGGGGGTGAGCTCTGAGAGGTGGTGGTCCGAGGGCCATCTTGGTTCAAGGCAGAGGACGAGTGACAGTCTCTATGCATCACAATGGAACAGACGCCCTGGTGCAGGAGGGGCGGCCAGGGAGCCTCGGGGACCTCAGCCCCTCTCCTGGGCTTTGCAGGTTTCCAAGCAGGAGGAGCCACTTCACTCTGAGACCTTTCCCGAGGCCTGTGGGGAGGCATCTGAAGGTTGCCAAAGGGGCACTGCGAGTTTCCGTCCTCGCACGGTAAGTGAGGAAGCCACCGTCTCAGAAACACTCGCCGTAACCTCTGCACCGAGTCAGCCAGCTGCTCCCACAGCTTCCTTATATTTTATAAATGCGGCTTCCCTCCCGGTCCTCCAGCCCCTAATTAATCGCTCATTCCGCAAGTGAAGACCGGCACGGGCTAACGAGGCTGACTTTGAAGCAAGCATCACAGGAAGAAAAACAAATGCTTGAAAATACACCGGCAGAAAAAAGCATAAAAATATAGAAAAAGACAAAACAAGCAAAGCAAAACAGGACGGGCGCTAAAGAGGGAGGGGGGTTGGTACACAGAGCTCACAGTATCTACTGCTGTACGTTTCTCACAAGAAAAGAATGTTAAAGATACTAAAAGTCCACAGATTTATTAGAATCATGACCATGATCGTAATTCTAGCGGCAAAGAACAGAGCCCGCCCTTCACTTGCAGGCCCTTGGACCTGTGGTCATTTGGTTCTACACAAGTGTCCCTGTTGGTCCTGGTCCACAGCTGCTGTCCCCGTGTAATTTACGCCCCCGCTCACACTCTCAAAGGTGCCCTGGTCGGCACCCTAAACTGCAGGGTCACTCCAGACACAGGCAACAGGGAGCCGCAGGACGGGTCGTCTCTGAAGTGCGGCCCAAAGGCATCCGTCGCACCTACGCCCCACACCCCGACCCAGGTCACAGTCCGGACCCGGTCAGCTTCCCCACGGCGCGGGGCCACTGGGGCAGCCGCAGGGCACGCTCGGGGGTGCTTCTGCCGGGTGAGGATATTCCGGCGGATTCTGGAAACGTGGTTCTGAGTGTTTTAAAAAGCACCCCCCCACCCCCCGTTTGAAAAGGTGCTATTTTTAAACTGCTTAAGATTTAATGGTTAGCAATCAAAGCCACTAAAAACAAAACTCCTGGGATCTGACAAAGGACCCAATCACAGGAGGATCATCATCTGGGAGAAACAGGACGCGC
This sequence comes from Miniopterus natalensis, assembly GCF_054644295.1. Taxonomy (NCBI): domain Eukaryota; kingdom Metazoa; phylum Chordata; class Mammalia; order Chiroptera; family Miniopteridae; genus Miniopterus; species Miniopterus natalensis. Next base: position 8,315,336 of record NC_142101.1, read on the forward strand.
TTTTCTCCGTGGCCGGCGTGGCTCCGTGGTGAGCGCGTCGGCCCACCCACGGAAGGGTCCAGGCTCCAGGAGTACCAGGAGCCAGGCTAAGCCTGCTGCTCTGAAAACAGCTGGGACCGGGCGCCGGCCCTGGCTGCAGTCTGGCGCTCCGAAGAGCGGCTACCGCCAGGACTCAGGCCCCTCAGCACCTTCTCTTGGTCTCTATGGACCGATCTCCACTTTGGGTTAAAAATGAACATTAAAAGGATGCTTTATAAGTGAGCATTCAGAAAAAAACATGAAAACCTGCCTACCCAGGCCCCCAGGTAAGGCAGGTAATGAGCTGACTGTAAGTACCCAGAGAACATTTAGCCGACAGGCGAGTGTATTTTATTAAGGAAGCGACTAGAACAGGCAGGGCCCTGCTTCTAAAAGTTAAACTTCAGGCTTCCAGACTCCCTGGTAGCCTGGCGTGTCTTCACCCACCTTCACTTAAAGGTGCTGACTAGGTCCGTGACCCTATTAACACAGGTGATCCTCGACAGCCCGAGGAGGCAGCTGCACTCTGATTCCCACTTTACAGAGCAGGAAACAAAGGCACAAGACACTCAAGTTACCTGCCCAAGAGGGACCAACCCGCAGAGCTGGAACGGAAGGAAAACTCAGGTCAGTGGCTCCAGCCTCCAGGTCCTCAACCACTGACCACACAGCCTCCCGCTGTGCGGGGCCCAGGGTTCCACACCCACAGGGACTGCGTGGGTGAGTACAGGTGCCGCTTTAAGGAACACCTGGCGTGTCCAGGTGCAGAGGGACACACCGGTGTGCAAAGGAGAACTGGCCTAGAGGGGCCAGCCCACCCACTTCTGGCAGATGGGCAAGGAAGGCTCTCCCGCCCACCGTGGCCAGAGCCTCCACCTTTTCTCACCCCCCACCCACCCCCCGACGGGCTCCAGGTGCTGAGACGGAGCCCAGCCTCTCGTTAGGCAGTGAATGGCTTTCCAGGGCGGACAGACCGGCACAAGCACCAAGGACAGTGATTTTCCAAGTACCAAGTCGTCGCCTCGAGGAAAAGTAAAATTAACAAAAGTCTTTGAAATCACTTGCCAAATAAAGGGAGAGAGCCTGTTTCGACACACAGAATGCGAAGATTTATCCCGTCACAACTGGTCCCGTGGTGACTCCTGGCGCTGACCCTTAGCGTGTGGTCATCAGGAAGGGAGCATTGCACTGCCGCCCAGGGGCCACAAATTTAAACTTGACACAAATCGTTTAGCGAGGTTTGTGGACCATGCGCTGGGCTCTGAGCCCTTTCTTTACATGTGTTAATGCGCTTAATTCTCTCAACAATCCAAGGTAAAAAAGCAGAGTAAGCCTCTGCAACAAACAAAGCAAAAAAACCCCCCAGAAAATAGCAAGTGTTGGTGAAGACGTATAGAAACGAGAACATCTGTGCACTGCCTGCCGGTCAGCATGCACCATGGTGTGGCCACTGTCGGAAGGTAAAAGTGGAGAAACAGATCACCCGGAGAGCCGTTAAGACTCAATCTACATGGCCACGCACTCTTGTTTATAGTCTGTGGTTTGTTCCAAAGTACACACATGGCGAGGAATGCTGACACGTCTCCATGAGGACACAAAACCGGGAAAACAGAGATACACCTCTTTCCAGACCACGAAGGACCCAGGAAAGCAGCCGTCTTCGTTTTTCTTTCCGCGAAGGCATCATTTGGCGATCAGGAAGGAAATCCTCGGAATAATTTAAACACTGGGTGAGTGGTGGTCTGAAGGCGCATCCTAGAGGCAGGGACCTTATTTTGTGTGATGCTAAGTGACTCAGACAATTCACTCACCCCTGAGGCGACTCGAGCCTCTCCCACAGGAGAGGAGAGGGGGCCTCGCAAACAAGACGACACCTAAAGACTGACAGAATCAGGCCGGTGTGTGTGTGTGTGTGTGTGTGTGTGTGTGTGCATGTGAAACCATAAGACATCTGCAGAAAAGCCGGCTGCCCTGGTGGGAAACCCAGCCTGAGGGAGCGGTGAGCTTCCTGAGCTCGGTCACGCCATCCCAGCGACGACTGAACAGGCAGAGGGCTTCAAAGCGAAGTCACGGGCCACTGTGTTTCCACCCACCTGGCCCCTGCTGGCCAGAGACACGGGGCGGGGAGAGGAGCACGGACTTGGCCCTGGAGGCAGAAGCAGCCAGCAGCCGGGGAGAAATCGAACGTATTTACACACCACCTGGCAGCCACTGTCCTTCTGTTAACTCTTGGCTGTCTCCAAATCTGACGCGGAGGGATGGCAGGGATGAACTGTCCCCACGGCCCCCTGCAGCAGACGCGCATGTGGACCGGCCAGAGCTCAGCTCCCAGCTGTGGGCCCCTCCCCCTGCACAGCCCGTCACCCCGCTGGGTGCGGTGAGCTGGTTAAACAAGCAGACGGGACAGGAGCGGGAGGCCTGGGAGAGAGACCCTGCTCAGGAGGGGGGTGGCAGATGGCCCAGACGGCCCGAATCTGGCTGCCCTGGGGACACAGCCGCCCAGCAAGCACAGCCTCTCAGGGCCTGGCTGACCGAGAGTCTCAAGAAGTCAGAGCCGATTCCTCCCTATGGTCCCTCCCAGGGCTGTGCAACTCTGTGCGTCTGAGACCCTCCAACCCGAATGACCAGCCCGCAGGGCAGCGGGCGCTTCCCGGAGCTCCGAGAACCACGTGCGTTGTTTTCATTATAACCCACAGCGAACGGTTCTCCAGAAACCTGAGCAATCGTCCCAGAGAGGAACAAATGGGAATTCCTTTGAGACCCCATGGAATCGGGCTCAGTGTTGTGCTTTTTCTTCCCCAAGATTGTCCTGAGAAAACAAAAAACACAACTCCTTCTCAGTACTGTTCATTCCTTTGGTGCCATTTTCTGAGAATTCTACCAGCTCTTGACTGACAGGAGGCTCTGAGTCCCCAGCAGACGAGAAAGAAACGGACAGTGTCCAGCAAAGAGCTCAGCCAACTGGGGCTGCAGGGCCCTGGCCGGGGCAGGAGCACCGACAGTGGTCACAGGCACTCAGCACACCCCGGCACAGCACCAACAGAGGTCAGGAGGTGTTCAGCACACCTGTGTCACAGCACCGACAATGACCACAGGTGCTCAGCACACCTGTGTCACAGCCCACTCTGAGGAAACGCAGGGACGTGCAGCCAACCCGCCCAGGAGCCGAGGCTGCGGGAGGGGGGGGTCCCACTGTGTTACCCAAGGCTGCCTCCGTCAGCAGCTCCGAGGTGGGGGGCCAGACACCCAAACCCTCCCCACCGCCCCTCAGCCCTGAAAGCAGGTCGCAAATCCTCGCTCAGAGGACGCGGACACTCACCTGCACAGGGCTGTTGTGCCTCTATTTAATTTTCAGTTTTCCTTGACGCTAGTGGGTTTCCCACACCTGCTCCTGGCCTCCAGGGTGGGTCCCACGTGCTGACCATCCTCCCCTCACGTGGCAGACAAAGTGGGCGCTGCTGAAGGCGGAGGCCGGCACCCAGCGCCGTGTCCTCTCGGCCCAGAGCAGGGTCTCTATATGGCCGCTTGGGCTTCAACACAAATCACCACTCTTCAGATTTAGCAATAATACCCAAAAGCGTTCTCACCTGAATTTCTCTGTTTAAATAAAAAAACTCAAGAGATGGGATGAATCCACCCATTTTACACAGGGAGAGGAGATGCTCGGGGAAGTGGGGTGACGGTCAATGGTCAGCTAGGAAAAGCTGGAGGCTTCTAGTTGGTCTCATCAAACTACAGCTCCCCTGGGAGCAGACGCCGGGGGCTGTGTCCCGTCCCCTCATCAGGGGCTGGGTCCACAGCGGATGAAACACAGACTGAGGAAAGGTGCAAGTTCTGAATCAAGCCTTTGCCACTAAACAAAATCGGAGAAAGTGGTCCAAGGGAGGGAGAAAGAATGAGAACAATGCACAGCTACTTATAAAACAAATTGAAACTAAAAAACTAGGAAACAATAATAATGTTGTTTAAAGACCTGAAGGAAACTTTTACTTCCAACAAAAAGTCAACAGACGTCCAAGGAGAATGTGTTTTAATTGTCACTAGTGAAGGAAAATAAAAGCTGAGCCACATCAGCTGATCCCTGGATGACACGGAGGTCAGGGGTGCCGACAGTCAAAAGCCGCATGTAACTTCTGACTCCCCCAAAACTTAACTACGAATAGCCTACTGTTCAAAGGCGTGGATTAACACATCTTTGTATCTTATGTGTATTTACACTGTATCTTCCAATCAAGTAGGCCAGAGGAAAGAAAATGTTACCAATACAATCATAAGGAAGGGGAAATACAGTATCTACTGAAAAATCCTCACGTAAGTGCACCCATGCAGCTCGAACCCTAGCTCAAGGGTCAACTGTACAGCATCACTCCTGAGCAAATCCTATTTTATCTTTATTTTCTCCCTTTTCAGCATTTAGTTAACCGGGTTGCAATCCAGAGCTGGACACACCCAGAAGGAAGCAAATACCCACAGCTGCGGCAGGACGCGGCGTCCACGGCGCAGGCTCCCGGTGCTCGGCCCAGAGGACCCGGGAATTAGGAGAACTTTGCAAAGAGCAGCAGCTGTCCTGCATACAACTAAGTAATTCATGCCCAGCCCTCGGCCTTGGAAGAGAAAGCAGCTCTGCTGGGGTTGCTGGAACAGCCTCGGGGGGCTGCCCAGCTGAGGGTGACCAGCAGGCCCCACTCCCCAGACTCAGCACCTGACCAGGAGCACCTTCTGGGCGACATCTGCCCGACCACAGCCTGAGTCAGAATTAGACTCGGCTCCCAGGGAAGCTTCCTGCTGCGCCTGCCACCTGCGAGCAGCACAGGCCCAGCTTACACCCCATCCCTCCACCCACGATGGAGCCCCAGAGCGCAAGGAAGGCCGCGTGACTCCTTCCCACGAGGCGGTAAGCCTCCCAGCGCCCCTTCCTGCCCACGAGCAAGACCACCCGGCTCCACCCAGGAAGCCCTCGAGGAAGGCCACACACAGGAGGTGGGGTGTAAAACAGAAACCTGCTGACTCGTGGAAGCCGCTCTGGCCCCCAAGCCCCCAACGGCCCCAGGCACGCCCTGAAAGAAGCCTGGAGAGAAAGGAAGCAGAGAGGAGCCGGGCTGAGCTGTGGGAAAAGCAAGCCGCGGGGACGGCAGGCTCCCCGGTCCGAGGGTTATTTCAACACGTTCTTGCGGAATGACCTGGGAGCAGATAAATGACCATTTCAGTTTCCTGTAAAATGGCCCTGCTGGGAACCTCCCCCCGTCGCTCCTCCCCACGTCCTGCGAGGCTACACACAGGCCGTGTTCTGAAGATCCTAATAACGGCATCAAAGCGGTCGTGGCCCCATCGTTTCCAAAGTGACCCTCACGCCCAGGGCCCCAGGAGCGGGGCCTCGGAAGCAGCCCCTAGAGAATGTGACCTGCAGAAGACGCGCCTCCTCTTCACAGATGAACGGAGTCTGCCGGGAAGTCCGTGGCTCTGGGTCAGGAGTCAGGAGGCCACAGTGTGCCAGGAGCCACATCAGGAGGGGAACGTGGGACAGACAGGCGTCTTCTGAAATGCTAGGTTACATGTTAAAAGAGTACAATTCAGCAACTCAGGCAACAAGGTCTTGGAGCCCCCGAAGGGTCATCCGTAGACAGCTGGCAGCCAGGCACACCTGCTGGAGGGGACCCCGGACAGTGAGACAAGCAGCAAACATTTCGATATTTAAAAGTATGTGCAGCTGCAACTGTAGGTACCTGATATAACTCCAAAGGGAGGGACGACTTGCAGCCCCTACACTCTGCAGCGTCGCCCTCCGGCTCCTCAGGGTGCCTGGGGGAACGCGCTGCTTATGGGGCAGCCACCGTCTGCCCAGGACGCGCTGCGGGCTTTACACACATCAGCTCACTGGGTCGCCTGGCAGGGCTCCAGCAAAATTCCTTCCATCCTCATTTTACAGAGGGGAAAACAGCATCATAAAAATGGCACTTGTCTCGGACCCATCGAGCAATAAATGGCAGAGACAGAATTGAAATTCAAAGCCAAGCCAAGCAGACTGCAAAGGGTCTCCTCCCCGCAGCTCTGCAAGGGGCCAGGAGGAACAGTGTTGAGGTCGTCGGGATTCCACGTGCCCACGGCCGCTTCCACGTGGGAGGCACACTCGGGCTGCTGCGTGGCTCGGGCCTGACCATTCAGAGGAGGAGAAGTGGAAGCACCTGGGCTGCATTCGGGGTCGGTGTCAGCACCATGGGAACGAGGGGAAGGATCTGGGAGGACAGCGTCTTCTCTAAGCAGCATCACAACGTGGAATGAGAGAGAAAGATGAACCTTGGGAACTGGTGTGTAAGAGAAAAAAACACGGGTGCATCCACGACTGCCCTCAAAACCAGGACTGAGGCAAGGACACCGGCCCCACCGCTTGTCGCCCCCCAGGTGAGTCAGGTCCGAACACGGGATGTCACCTGTTCCAAGCGGCATGATTTTGCCCATCTCAGCATATCGGAATGGAGATGAGTCTTAAAACTGAAAGCAAGACTTCAATTAAAATTGAAAGTAAGACTTTTTTCCTTAGAGATCATGAAGAGATGAGGCCTCTGACAATCCTTAGCACCTAAGATTAAACACAATATGTTACAAAGCTTTAAACTATGTCACATGTCATCATTTAACATTTGGATGACTCAAAACACTCTCAAATACTTTGTTTCACTTGAGCTTCACAGGAGGTACGCCCAGTAGGTTTTTTAGGAGAAACTGAGGCAGGTTGCTTAGTGATTTGTTCAAGCAAGTGGCAACACCAAGACTGGACTCGAATTCTCCCCAAGCTGGGCAGAGCCTGGGACTGAAGGGTAGACTCCCTGAGGACCCTCGTCTTCTCAATGTCCCACCCTCACCCGGTCACGTAGCAGGGTGGAGGCCGTAACTCCGAGACTTACTGTCTCGGATCTGACGTGGGGAAGAGCTTTGTACACACAGAGCGTCCTGCCTGAGTCAAGGAAGCTGGTCAAGAGCCTGGAATCCTCTACCTGGCCCCAGCTCAGGACGGGGGGTTGGGGCGGGGGTGTCAAAAAAGGTCCCCTAAGAACCAAGAAATAGCAAATGGCTGTCACACCTGGGAAACTAGTCAGCAAAAGGGGGAAGGGATCAACTTAGAGCTTCCCTTCTCAAAAATACCCGACAAATTCAGGTGGATGAAGCGTTCAGTGTGGGAATCAAGCCAGCCACCAAACACCAGAATAATACGCATGTAAAGATTACTGATCTGGTTCCTAGCGGGAAAGGCATTTCTAAGCTTGAAAGCAATGAGAGAAACCACAAAGGAAAAAAGTGAGAATTTACATAAGTTAGGTCTCTCTGTTCAAAGAAAGAAAGCCGGGGGGAAATATGAGCCCCCAGACACAGACAAAGGGGTGTAATTTGTAGTCTTTATCCAACGGCATACACACAGTGATGAGAAAAACGGACTAGAGATCAGCTAATACGCACGGGAAGCCGTCCAACGCCGTGGAACTAAGGCGCCGAAGACGGCAATGTCAACTGCCACCCACACAGGGAACAAAGATTTTATTTGCAGATGTTAACATCTGATGTGGCAAAGGGACAAAAGAGTCTACTGGTCCATGTAGAACTGTTACGACCTTTCTGGAAAGGAGCTGACAACACCTAGCAGACGCCTTAGAAATGTTCAAACTCTGGCCCTGTAATTCCACTCCTAAGAATTGAAAGAAATAGTGGGAAATGCAGCCAAGGTTTGTGCAGAAAGCTGTTTGTTGTAAGTTAAAGGACCAACAGGGAGTTAGCTAGGTAGACGGGGGCATATCCATGCAATGTGATAACACAGAGCTTTCCCGATCGTGTGAAAATACTCAGAATGTACTAAAACTTTCAAGGCAGGAAAAAGACACTGAAACAGATGATTATCTCAAGCATATTAAGAAACAAAGTCAATAAAGCCCAGAGGGGCCGTGGCGGTGCAGCACACGGGGCATGGACTGTGTACCCTTTCTTTCTGCTTCCTCGGCTCTTCCGCAGTTTTGCAATTAATGTGCATCAGTTATATAAAAGGGGGAGGGAGGGGGCAGCAAAGATGCTGACTCTCACCCGGTGCTCAAGAAACACAGCTCGGCCCGGCCGGCGTGGCTCAGCGGCTGGTTCGATTCCCAGTCTGGGCACAGGCCTGGGTTTCAGGCTGAATCCCCAGCGGGGTGTGTGCAGAAGGCAGCAGATCCATGACTCCCTCTCATCACTGATGTTTCTCTCTCTCTCTCCCTCTCTCTGAAATCAATAAAAACATTTTGTTTTTTAAAAAGTATTTAAGAAACACAATTCCAAAGCAAAAGGAGGCTGTTACAAGAGATACTAGAATACTCTAGAGAGGTTCAGAAAAAAAGGGAAGCATCTAATAAGCTGTCCTTTGTTTTGCAACAAAACGTTCACTCAGAACATTTTTTAAACACTGGTTTGATTCTTTCAACCACTGACTTGTATATGGTTCAAGAAAGTACAGCTTGTTTTCATTTAAGGATTACCACCCTCCATTCCCCCCCCAAGTAAGCTCCAAGCTGGTTTGCAAGTCACCAGGCCTCACTATAGTCCTTTCCTTAAGACGCCCCATTTCACATTTATCAGCGAGCCCCAACCCTGCAGCAAAGCCAGAGGAGGGGGCAGGGCAAACTCGCAGGCAGCTCTCCTGGGCCACGGCCACGGCCACGGCCACAGTCACAGCCACGCTGGGGGTCCAGCTAGAGAGGTGTCTGACCCAGCCTCCTGGGCGCTTTCCCCAGGTTTGAGGAGCTTCCATGCACAACCAGGGACCCCCACCAAGGGGCTCCCAGTATCAGCCCCACAGATGGCCACTGGGGCCCTCCGAGGGAAGGAGTTGGTGTGTGTTCCTTCCCTAGAAGCCTGAGTAGTGCTACTGTTCTTGGGTTGGGGGTCCTGGCCGATCCCCCTCTCCCCTTCTGGGGCTATGAAAACCCTATCAGAAGAGGGTTACCACGGAGCCCACACACCTGGACCAGCCCTCGCCTTTTTAGCTCTCCGGTTTCCACTCCCAGGAGAAGCAGAGAGCAGCTGGGTGAGGGAGGGGGTGGGGGGCCCCCATCCGCTCAGAGCTCCTCCTCCCAGCTTCGGTCCTCAGTTACCCCAGGTCCACTCTGACCTGGTCTGCTCTTTGCTGGTGGCCCACAGGCTCATTAAAGAGGTTCAGCCATCGTCAGCCAAGCTCCACTGTGAACACGGGAGCCAGAGCCGTCGATGAGCCTTTTAACCCTAAGTGGAAACTGCAGAGGTCCAGTCCGCAGAGGTCCCCTGCCGGGCACAGCAGGCAGGAGCTCCCTACTCGGGGAACAAACAGTGGACTTGGGCCCGCTGCCTCCCCAGTGAACCCCAACACGCCTCCCTGTCAAACCTGAGGCACCCCACCCAATAGTGAAGGCAGATGCACGACTTCCAGACCCCTCACAGCCGGGATCCCAGCGGAGCCAATCTTTCGCGTAAATCAATGCATAGCAGCGTCCAGAAAGGAGCATTTAATGAATGTTTTCCAACTGCCAGACCCCGCGTAAGCGCTTTTCCAAAGCCACTTAGTCTCCTTCACAGGGAGAGGAGCAGTGGCCCTGTGCTCTGCGCTGACAGGAGCCACAGCAGCAGCTCTGACTCAAACAAAAGGAGCACAGCTTCGGGTAAGAAGCTGCAACGAGCACACGGCGGCTGGGACGGCCGAGCGGGGCAGGTGAAGGAATTTCTCAGAGCCTCACGCGTGAAGGCATGGCTGACGTGCAGCTTTCAGACGCAAGACCTGGGTGGCAGCAGAAGGGGGTGTGACGCTAGGGGTCAGATTCCCGGGGGGCCTTCTCCACGCTGGTGGGTATCAGCTAACCAGGCGCGTCACAGACAGAGACGGCTTCGGGGCTGTCCACCCTAAAACTCTGCATTTTACAAAGGAGGACACTCAAACCACACAGACCCTTCTGCGTGGCTCAGCGACATCCTGGAGCCGCAGTCCTGCCTGCTGGAGGGAGCACCTGGACAGGGGCCGCCTGTGGTCCCCTCAGCTCTAACACGCCGACGCTGAGGGACAGGATAAAGGACCCTCTCCCGCACCCGGGCATCGGCCACTCCTGAAGGACACACACTCTCCTCTTGAAAGATTTAGATTTGTGGGCTTTCTCCCCAAATAGCACACGGGCTAGAGGACAGGAGAGAGAAAAGTATTAGCACAGAAAACTTCACAGCATGTCTGCAGTCAGAATTTGGCTTTAAATCGCGGCAACATAATCTATTTTGAGCATGAGACAAGTTTGCCAATTCCTAATGAGCCAATTAGAAACAGACTACGAACCAACAGCAAACTCATCACAAAATTATGACAGTGCCCAAAATACCCTGCATTCCTTATGCACAGCTAACAGTGGCATGTGGCTACCGAGTGCGGCTGGTGTCACGGGGCCTCGGGAAGGACTGCTGACCATCTAGACGTCCCCCGCGGACTCTGACGCCCAGAGCCGGCGGGGCCGGCCTGCTCTGAAGATGCTGAGGGACAGGGGTCCTGGTGGGGGCGGCCCACATGCTCCGGGACAGAGCACGGAGGTGCAGACCCAGATCTGGGAAGACGCGGGCTGGAGGGGCTGTCCTGAGCTGTGCCCTTCGGGGCACACGGAGGAGCCGGCAGAGGGAAGAGGGGATGAAGGGAGAAGGGAGCATGGAAGGGTCTAGAAGAAAGACCCCGCCCAGCCCCAGCCCAGGTACTGGGACCATTCAGGCCAGACACACCCAGAGGAGAGAAAAGCCCCACTCAGATGCTCTTACCAAGTTCCCTTCTCTACTCTAGGGCAGTTTCTGCTTCCCCTCCCCACCCAAGAAGGGGCCCCGCTCTAGAGACAGACCCAGAAACCAGTGATGCCAACCCCAGCACACAGCAGCCACCTGGGATGTCCATTTAATAGCGGGGAACGCGGCCGCCTGAGCTCCCTGCCCACGGCTGAAGGTGCGGCTGGGGTGGAGGCAGAGCCAGCCAAGTCCCAGCGACTGAGCGGCCGGTGCTGACAGCCACTGCGGCCACCGCCTCGGGCCCGGCCTGCCCGTCAGTGCCACAGCCACAGGCTCCGCAGGAAGCTCTACTCCAGAGCCCGGTGACACACGGCCAAGTGCACCTGCCGGCGGGCCACCTGTGCGTGGTGGACGGTGCGGGAGAGCGTCCCAGAGCGACGCGGGAAAGCGGGGCCCACGGCTCAGGTGGGCGGGCAGGGCCCGTGGGGCCGGCACGCTCCGCAGCCCCACGGGCACCAGAAAGGACTGAGAGATCATTCTTGCCCCCGTCAGGCCTGCGACGAGAAACTAAGAAAAACTGCACCTGAGGCACACAGTCGGGGTCCATTTGTTCTCGCGTCTCCACTGCAGCCCCCGGAGGCCACGGGGGTTAGTGGCTCTCAGGACGCCGAGGCCCACGGTGCCCACTTCCAGGGCAGCCCACGAGGGCATCCTGGTCTTCGCCCGCACAGGCGTCTGTCGTGCCACAGACGCAATGCTGGGTAACGAGGAATGAGTTACAGCCCAGCAACGTGCCCCTGGAGAGAGGGGGCGGGAGACCGGCGTGCTGCTGGGTGTGCGACGTGAGCACGCCCCGGGACACTGAGGGACGCAGCAGGTGCTCCAACACATGCGATTCTTCTAAAGCAACTTTTCATCATGAACTTGAAATCCAACTACACGGACAGTCCTCCAAAGCAGACAGTGGGAAAGCCCCAGAGATGAGCAAGGAGGGGTCAGCTGGGCAGGCTCCCAGCAGGGTAAGGAGGACCTCTGACCTTGTCCCCCTTTCCTAACGCGGTGCCACCCGACTCAGCGAGCAAGGAGCATTTGTTTTATGCTCTTTCCCAGGCCCCAATGCTGAGGCAGATTTAACATCCATCCAAACCGGTGAGGGCGCCTCCCATCAGCACCACTGGCGACAGGAGACCCGGCTGAGCACCAGGGAAGGCCTGGGCGGGGAACAGCCAGCCCCGTCCTCTGCTCCTCTCTCCAGCTCTGCAGCCCCTGGTGCTACTCACCACGGGCGTGAGGTCGTCACCCTCGGCGTGCCCCCGGACAATGCGCCACGGAAGCCCTGCGACACACAGCCTGCGACCTGACAGCCCCACACACTCACAACTCAGCCTGGGACTATGTTCAGCCTGCCCAGGACCTGGTCTCCTTCCTGCTCTTTGCCCCAGTGGCAGTGACATATTTCTACCCACTGTGGGGACAGGGTGGGGAGGGTCCTCTCCTCCTCGCCCCAATCCTCTCAAAGCACCAGCATCCATAAGTCCTCAACTGCAGCTCCCCACACAACCCAGTCAGAGAGTGACACCGTGCCCTGGTCTGCAGGCTCCACGCCCCGTCACACCCACTTCCTCACAGCACCCGGGAGGCCCCGGCCATGGCTGACCACCCTCCTGGCTACCGTCTTCCCCAGCCCCTCTCTGCAGTCCGCAGAGGGGAACCTGCCCTGCCCCACCCCACCCCTGCACCCCACTCCGTGAAGTTCCCCACCTCGGGGTCTCTGTCAGGCTGTCCCATAAGCCAGGACTATCCTGTAAATCCACTCCTGCCTGGGTAACGCCACCCCCCTTGGGGTAAGGCTCAGGTGCCCCCCTCCCCAACAGGCACCGGGGGTCCTTCCTCTCTCCTGTAACCCCCTGCGTACCCATCCCCCACACCCCGCGTGACCACACCACAGGGCTGTCATCTGCTTGCATGCGGGCGCTTGGGGGAGCTACTACCCCACAGCATCTGGCATCTTCTGGTCACGGAAAGAAAGAGGAAGGGGAAATAAGAATCCTGCGAAACCCTCTTCAGAAGGACGTTCCAGTTCTGAAGAAGTGAGGTAGGAAGCCTGGCCAGAGGGTTTAAAATGAGCGGAACTTTGTGCTTGAAAGGAAGGCGGAGCACCGCTGTTGGGAAAGCTCTCAGAACCCGGTCGCCTCACACAAAGTCGCCGGTCATCCTTCACACCCCAATACAACCTCTCCTCGCCTGAAGCAGCCCCCCGCCCCCCCGCAAATGCAGGGCTCCCTTGCCTGCCCAAATCTCCGCTCCAGTGAGAAATGCCCGCTCTCCCTTGACATGACTGTGGACGCCCCCCCGACATTATCGACACCTCCACAGGGGCGACATTAAATTTAAGACACGATCTTGGCCGGGAGTCTCACAATCCAAACACAGTCAGTAAACATTCATCTTCCATTATTCCATCTGCCTTTAAGACACGTGATGCCATCAAGCTCCAGCGGGGCATGGCACGCCCGGGGGTTGCCTAGCAACCCGCACCACTGGGAAAACGGGGACCTTTTACCAGCGGTTCCTCTTCCGCCACTTGGCTCCCCCACCCAGCCCCACAACTTCCCCAGCCCCATCTCAGTTGTCTCATTGGGGGAAAGAGGCCCTCCACTGTAATTACGGCAACGGGTTATGGCATCGTCATCGATCAATGCTCTAATCTGGCACCGACTTCCCACGTTTCACAGCCAACAATGCATGGCCAGGCTAGATCAGGTCACAGGACTCCTCAAGGCTCTTCAACTTGATCAGCAAATAAAGCAAAAGTGACGTAGGGCTGAGGTCTCTGGTGGTGGAACAGGACAGCACCCATGAGGACAGATGGGGGTGCAGACGGCTGGTGTGATCTTCCACGGCTCAGATGGCTGATCAGGGCACAGGAACCTTTCTCAGAGGGAAAGACCATATTCCAGACCAAAGAGACCCTACCCTGCCAGGGGGGAACCGGGGTCCTGCCCCACCCCATCACCCCCTCCGAGGACCTGAAGAAATTCAGCCTAGTCAGTAATCCTGGGCAAGTACCTTCCAATCTCTCTGAAAAGAACTGCTACCTGGCCCCCCATCGTACCTGGAGCCCCGACACTAACTCCCACCATGTGATACTCCAGCGACTTCCAGACATGGCTCGACCAGAGAGATTTTTCATTCCGTGGGCAGATTTGGGAAGGGCTCCTAATTATATTTGCTTTGCTTTTTAATAACACTTAGTAACACTGGTGACAAGGGGACATTCCATCTTGTCACAAGCCCAGTCAACCGCAGGCTGGCTCAGAGGCTCTTGGTTGAGGGACAGCGTTTCAGTGTGTTTACCAACAAACCAACAACTTTCTAAAGAGTTGGTGTTTCCCCCTCTCCCAGTCTCCACATCTACAGCAAAATTAGAAAGAAGGAAATAATAAAATTAACTCCAAGAAAGTCCCTGCATTAATTTAACTGCATCAGAATCTACGCTGGGTAATTATTTTGATATTGTACAGATCTGACAACATATTTTTTCTTTTTAAAGTGGAGCTGGGCATGCAATTAGTGTCAGTGCCCCGGAAGCCCGGAGGACAGGGAACGGCACCTGCAGCGCAGCTACATGTCACCATTTGCGGGTTTTAATTGCACGGTGGGACCACAACGTTCACCAAGTGAACAGGAGAACTCGGGAACCGATCCCGTGGTGTCCGCACATTTCCAGACGCTCCCACAGTGTGGCTTTGGGGTTTGCTTTCTACATCACATCTGCTAAGTGTACAGGTCACTTTCAAAACTGCAGACGCAGAGAAGTGACGAACAGACGTCGCGATCTCGGAGCTGAAGTCGGCAGTTAAAACACTGTTCCCCGCAGGACAGGGGGGCGGCCTAAGCCCACCTGCCGCCTTACGAATAATACGTGTGTTTCCTGTTCCGTGTCAGCAGGAATCCAGGAAGCAAGACAGGCCGCCGAGAAATGAAGTAAATTCTACGCCAACGTGGGCTCGGGCAGGACAACAGGGACAAAGTGAAAGACAAGGCTGAGACAGTCCCCCGACGTGCCATCCCTCAATATACCGTGGGACCCCTCTAACGAACCGACTCCCCACAGAGCCGACAGCAAAATTTTCACTCCTTAAGGCATATCTGTTTTTTGGAAACAGCTAATGATCGCTGAGAGCCCTGAAAAGCTCGGCAGCCTCCCTCTGGGTCAGGAGCTCAGCGCGGGCCCAGGTTTCCCACACGCTCGCCGACTAGCCGTGACGGCCGTGACAAAGCGGGGCTCGGCGACGTGCCAAGCAGGGGCGGCACCAGTGAGAACGGGGCAGCCTCCTCCCCAAACATCCTCGCAGGCTGCGCACGTGCTGATGAGCCCATGAAACCCAGTCCTGTGACTTTGCAGCCATCCCGATACGTCGCTGCGGTGCACCCCCAACTCAACGTAACCCCAAAGGAGCCCTTATTAATGAGAGGACCCGGGGAAGTCCAGCAGCTGATCGAGAAGCTCACGAGCCACGGCCCTGCAGAGGCGCTGGCGTTCCGCGGTGCTCGGCGACACCCAGAGGGTGCAGACAGATACACACCCCAGGTTTACAGCTCACCCCCAAATCATCTTTAGTGGGTTCATCCTAAACGTAGACAATAAGTTCAGTGTTAGTCATGGGTGAGACCTTGAAAATCCTCTGGAGGGAAACACACACAGCACCACCTTTCACAACCCTTCATGCTGACTGACTGGTTTTCTGTCCGTCTGTCTCCCCCCCCCCCCCCCCCCGGGCCCCAGAAGAAAAAAACTGCATCACAAATGCACATACAGCTAAGAAACAGAAGGTAAGCACAAACACTAAAGCAGCCTTCCCCGAACACCTGCTTCCCGACGTTACGACTTGCAAAGGGGTGGGCTTCATCGGGAAGCCAGTGCTCCTGGTCTAAAGGCAGCCCAGGGACCCCCATGTCCTCACAGCCTCTGCCAGCACACACAGGCGCGTGGACGACCAACGCTGTAGCAGGAAAGAGCCAGCAGTGGGCATCCAGATCTGGGAGAGTATCCAGTGCGCTGCTTGGCAATCACCCCTGTACATGGCACACGAGCAAAGGCCCTGTGGCCACCACGATGCATTGCTGCGGAGAAATACCTGCTGATACCCATCCTAAGGGGAGCCTATTAATAAACCTGGAGAAACATGAGGTCCTAAAGCAAGGTTAACCAACTTTTAGCTTGGTGTCCACATCAAAGTTTGCTTACGCGCCACTCAGCCTATCAAAAATGTAAGGAAGTCATTGGAAATTTTATTTTAATCACACGGGAAGCTGTGCTAACATGGCCTACAACAGCTGCGTTGGCATGTGTGATGACCTGGGGCCGTGGCCCCCGGGCAGACATTTACTGAAGGGTGTGCTTGTGTGCACTGTGCGTGCGTGAGGGAGGGGGAGAGAAGCTGTCTCTCCCAGGCAGCCTGGGAAAGAGAGCGCGTTGAGTCACTGCAGGGAGGCAGAAGGAAGGCTGAGGACCATTTCCTGTCTGGCTCTGAGCCACGAGGCCCTAAACAGTAGTGTCCAGCTGGCACAGTGACAAGCGGGGTGAGGCGCAGGGGCTCTGTTAAACACAGAGCAGACTCTGAACACACTGATAGGGCAAAGGCTCCCGGAGACACACCCTGGGCAGGACCCTCATTCTTCCCAGGAAAAGTCCTGGTCAGGGCTGATCTGGCGCAGGCAACGTCCATCAGGCAGGCCAACACCTAACAACGCCAAAGGGCAATTCCTGAGCAGGTGTCCTGGGACCACCCAGCACCCCGCGACCAGCTCCACCTTGGAGGAGCAGCTCCCGGGGCTGGGAGAAGCGCCAGCAGGGTTTTCACACATGAACAAACTAACATTTCCCCTGACTTTCCCCACGTCTCCTGCTTCTGCATTGACCCTGGGTCCACTCCCTGGATCCCTCCTTCCTTTTGTTCATGGTTTTCTGACTGGCTACACTGGTGAAAAGGAGAGGTCTGGCCCTACCACTAAAAGTCGAGGCGGGGAGTAGAGAAGAGAGGCTGAGGCAGATGTGCATAGAGACAGGACTTTGGCTCGGCCGGGCGTGGCCCAGCGGCTGAGCATTGACCTAGGATCCAGGAGATTGCGGTTCGGTTCCCGGTCAGGGTACATGCCTGGGTTGCGGGCTCGATCCCCAGTCAGGGGCGTGCAGGAGGCAGCCGATCAATGACTCTCTCATCATTGAGGTTTCCATCTCTCTCCCTCTCCCTTCCTCTCTCTGAAGTCAATAAAGATTAAAAAAAAAAAAAAAGACAGGACTTTGGGGGAGACTGGTTATCACTGCTACATATGTATGTCACCTCATGAAAACACAGGCTGGGGGCTGGAGAAACTGAGGCACTGCCTTTGGAAACCCCTTGCAAACCTGATGGAGTTTTAGTCAACAGGTGTTTGCACTCAGATGTGACAGGACCACAGCAGGACCACTGCTGGATGCAGAGAATCCAAAGACAACTAAGCAGACACTGGCCCGGACACTCCCATCTCAGGTAACGGACAGGACCAGGGGATCACAGATCAACTGCAATTCACGGCAGCCAGGTGCTGAGAGAGCACAGGGGAAAGCCAGCTGCCCCAGGGCCCAGGGAGCCCTGCAAACACCACTTTCTAATCAAAGGAACCAGGGCTTTCCAAGAAAACAGCCGATTCCAGGTCTGGGGCAGGACATACACTAAGCAACCGGGACACTTTGTCACGCTGGATCGCAAGACAGTGATCGCAGGTGCCGAGGATCACACCAAAGGCATTTTTTTAGGTATAATTTATGATACTATAAAAATTTTGTAAAAGGCCTTATATTTTAGAGATGCATACTAAAATATTTACAGGTGAAAAACATGACTTCTGAGGTCTGCTTGAGAGGGCACAAGTTGGGGACGGACTGACCACAGGCTGATGGTGGCTGGAGTAGGGTGAAGAGTGTGTGGGAATCATAATACTGTTCTGTCCATTTAATGTAATTCAACTTCTCCATAGATTTTTTTTTTAAATCAGGCTGGACTGAGAGCAAGGGCCTTTCAGAGGTGAGAGCTGAACCAAGTCTTGCAAGGTAAGAAACACAAGGTTGGGATGATATTCCCACAGAGAAGGCTGAGCAAAGGCCCTGAGGTGAGTAAAAGCTACACAAGGCGGCGACCGCCAGCCGGTCTGCTACGGTCTGAATGTTTGTACCCCCCGAATTCTTATGTTGAGATCCTAATGCCCAGTGTGATGGTGTTAGGAGGTGGGGCCTTTGGGAGGTGACTCGGTTACGGGGATGGAGCCACCGGGGTGGGACGAGCGCCCTCCCAGAAGAGAGATCCCTCATCCCTCCCACACGTGAGGACACAGTGAGGAGCCTGCGACCTGGAAGAGGGTCCTCACCAGGACCCGACCGCACTGGGCCCCCAATCTCAGTGTCCAACCTCCAGAACTGTGAGAAATTAATTTCTATTGTTCATCTGGTCTGTGGAATCTTGTTAGAGCAGCCTGAACGAACTAAGACACAGTCCTCACAGGACAAAAGGAGAGTGAAGCTGAGGCTGAGAGGTGGGGAGAGGCCCGGTTACACAGGGCCGCTCCTCTCAAGCCATCAAGCTGAGACTCTGCGGGGGGGACGCTGGCCATATTTGTGATTCAAACACTGCAGGTCATTCAGATGGGGGCACTGAAGGAGACAATAGGGGGGGAAACACCCTGGAAGATGCTCCGAGAGTCCTGGTCAGTACCTATGACTAACCACCCTCATTGACAGAAGGTCCACACACTTGAAATAACACAGCTCTCCATCCTCACAGCTGTCACTGTTACACCACATGTTCACTGCGAAGATCAAGCTCAGTCCGATGTTCTGGATGACACTGAAAGGCAGGCTGAGGGCAGGTGTCCGGGGTCAGGTGCGTCATTTCCGCCCAGCAGGCCAGCTCACCGTGTGGCACCCAGAACTCGCCAGGTCAGCGGATCTCCCACCCACGTGTGGGCCCAGCCCCGTCTCTAGTGGCCACGTCATTACCAAGCCTGGTTAGGCCCAAACACCTCCTCTTGCTGAGAAATCTCTCCAACCTCACTGCCACTTAAAATAATCCTTTCGAAGATAAAGCGGTGACCACATGGAAAATGTCTGTCAGCTTAGCAACCTCAAATGCCCTCCTGGATCCCACGGAGGAAGACTCGCTTGGGGGAATTCTCTCCCAGCCAGTCTGAGGCAGAGCAGGGCAGGCGTGACTAAGCCTCTCGCCAGGGCGAGGAGGGAAAACATCAGGAGCTACACTGAAAACCTGATACTCAGTGTGGTCAGAAAGGGATCACTGTGGCCCATTTCCCGAACCTCGGATGACCAGGGACACGGCTGAGTGCGTGGGAACCTCCCATTCCAACCGAAGCTGGCTCTGAACTTAAAGGCAACACACTTCGTAACTCGCTCCCATAATGTGAGAGCCTGACACCCACGGCTCGGACCCCCGTGGCTTTCATTCTGTCCCATCGAGGGCTGCACAGAGTAAGTCCCTCCTCTCCTGCCTCATCCTGTGCTGCAGACACACGGCACACGGTGACACTGTTCTGAAATAACAAAAGAAACTCAGGGAGCCGTGGCGATGAGTCCCAGCAGTGCCAGAAAGAGGCTCCCACCTCCCGATCTGTGCCCCCCACAAATCCAGTGGCACCAGGGTCCTCCTTCCCTAGGAGCGCCTCAGAGAACACGGACTCGTCCACTCAGACACCAATAAGCTCATGTCACTCACAGGCTCTGAAGGCAACGAGAGGAGTGTCTGAAATCCCGCATGCCGTCTGCACTGGGGAAGGTCCCACCAGGCTCCATCCGCCGTAAGGCGCTCTGAGCTCCTCACCCCCACGCAGCAGGGGTCCCGCCACATCCTCAGCACTCCGCCGGACACTGCCCTACAAGTGGCCTTAGCGCAGCGCTTGCCCCAAGATGGTCCTTAACCAGCAGGCCTGTCGTCCTGGAGGGAGGGTCCCGTCCCCCAGGACCCACAGCCCCTTCCCCAGGCTGGTGGAACAATAACAGCCTCCTGGTGCCCTTGGCTCGAAGTGTAGACTGGACACAAATGCCAGGCAAACTGGACTGCAGAACGAAAGGGGAGAGAAGAAGAGAGCGCGACTGGTGTAAAGGTGGCTGAGGTCCCCAGGAGAGAGCTAAGCTCACCCGTGCTCACGGCCCTCCCTCTCCCGGCTGCCCCGACAGGGCGAGACCGGCCATTCCCGTATCTCAGCTCTGGGGCTCTCCCCTCCCACCACACGCTTGCTCCACGCACGGTGACCACCTTGTGCACAGCTTTCAAGACGAGAGGGCCAAAGCCTGCACAGGCAAGCTCTGTTTGGTCCTTATGCCCGGCTGCCACCCAATGTGGGCACAAAGCACCTGGTCAGGCCAGACGGGAAGAAATCCCACACACGCTCGCAAACACGCGCACAGAAGGGCAACTGGGCAGGTGCTGGGGACACCCCGCAGTCTCGCTTTCCCTCTGCCCACGTGATCGGGGAAGGCCTGGGTGGCAGAGCTCAGAACAAAACCCAGAGAGAATGCGACTATCCTGAGCACTTCGTAAGGGCGTGAGGACATTCAGTGTAACGGGGAGGATGCTTGCTCAGGTGAGCCGACAGCCCAGAAGCAGACCACAGCCACACCTGGGCCTCCGAGTGCCACCTGCTCCCTGGGCAGGACAACAAAGGACAGTCTGCCGCCCAGGAGCCCCCCAGTACAGCTGCGCTTCTCCCTTCCTCACCCTCACACCCACAGACAGGGACGGCTTACACCGAAGCCACGCAGAAAGGACAAACACGCGCCAACATGGGAGAGAGCGCCCAGCAGGGATCCTCGGAGCACACTGCGGCTCCTCTCGGGTAACACATGCTTTGCACCCGGGTCCTAAGCTCTAGATTCTTTCATATTCAGGATATTTTTCTTTCCTCGAAGAGACAATCTTCCATTTCTGATCTTGCATAAATTTCCTAAGTGAAACAGTTTTCATTTTAAGAAGCTTTGGTTCCAGGCAACCTGACAATTAATTTAATGCAACAAGCTAATCAAAGTGAGAGTATAATGGCAAACTCGTTTCCATTCAAGTGCTGGCTCTAGGGTTTAACAGAGTGAAAATCATAAGTTAAAACTGTGAAACAATCCGATGATTTTGGCTGGCAAGAGAAAGTCACCTGGTTCCTGCCCCTGAGGGCACAGTGCTTGTCAGAACACTGCCCTGGAGTATCATCATCAGAGTGTGTGGGGAAGGCTCATCTGTGAACATGCATGCATAGGCACATGTGCATACATGTACACACATGTACACACAACCGCACATACGTACACATGGTGAAGATGCGTGTGCATGCACAAACATGCAGACACACGTGTGTGCGTGCATGTACATAGGCATGGACACACAGGTAAATGTGCCTAATACAGCCACATGGACATGTATGAACACAGTGTGCATGTGTGTTGGCAGGCGTGTGCATAAGTACACACATGTGAGCATGCACACAGATACTCGTGTACACACATAGCCACGTGTATGCATGCATGTACAAAATACACTCGTGCATGGGTACACATGTGTACAAATGCATACAGGCACACATATGTACACCTGGATACACTCATACAAGCACGTACACCCACACAGACCCGCGTATTCCCGCACGCCAGGAGCAGCCAGCACCTTCGGCCCATCCTTGACGAGCTCCCGCCCGGCGGTGGTGCTTCCTGCACTCAGAGAAGAGCAGGCGCTTCCCCCAGGGTCCTGTGGTCCACCGGCAGCTGCCCAGGGGAAACGGCGCCTGCGGCCTGTCCCGCTCTCCCAGATCACACTGACATCCAAACCCCCTCCATGCACACTCAATGCACCTACATTCCCTGTCTCACCTTAACCAGAAAAGCCCCTCCAAAAAGCTGTTGTAGACAAAAGTAAATAAAAAAATAAACGTAGAAAAGCACAGCTGAGAGGGACCCCCAGGGCCGATGCAGAGAGGAAATCTAAAAACCAAATAAGTGACAAAACAGCAGCGGTGAGCAGCTCACTGTCAGTTACTGTGCACCACAGGCTGTTTGTTCTAAGTGCTTCCATCACATCGCTCAGTCGGTCCTCACACCAGCCGCGTTACCCCCACTGTGTAAGTGAGGAGCCAGGGCAGAGGTCAAGCACCCCACCTGACAGGGCTGGGGACCCACGGTGGAGCCACGCTCCAGCCACTCCACGCCTGTCCCTGCGTGGCGCTGGTGGGCACCTGGGCCCCGAGAGTTCCTGACGGCTCAGTGGCTCAGACAAGAACAGCCCAGAACATCCTGCTGCGCCCTCAAGCCCGCAAAGAACAAAGACAGAGATCCTCCTGTTCCCCCCCAAAAATGTCCCTACAGCAAAGGAAAAACACAAATGAGGCAGCGAAGGAAGAGGGCACAGAACTTAAAAACCACCAGAGCATCCTAAGAACGAGCAGTAAGCCAGAGAGGACCTGGACCGCGCCATCTAAAGGGCGTCCAGGAACCAGCACTTTCTCCCGGGGTCGGGCTTCCTCAGAGGCCCCTAAGCCGCTCGGCTCGGCGCTGCACTCCAAGGGGGAGGCCCGGGTCCGTGCACAGAGCTCTGCCCCGGGCACCCCCACCTGGCACCGCCTGCCGCCTGGAGGGCACAGACCGCACATCTGCACATCTCAGAGACAGAAACAACCCGGGAACTACAGACACCATGGCCAAAGGACAGAAAGATGGGACACCTGTGAAATGGGTGGCCTGCCTTCGGGCTTGCTGCCTGCGGACGTGAGTGCACGTCTATCCCTCACCCTGCACCCGTCCCCCAGCTCCAGGATCAGGCCACGCGCCATAAAATTACTCCACCCCCACAACCTCCCTCAAGACCTCCCGTGCTACTTGCTCCAGGTCCTCTGTGGCCTGGGCAACGCCATCCACCAGGCCCCCTGGCCAGCCCTCCTCTCCTGTCACTCTCCTGCTTCCATCCCGATATCACCCAACCTCCGTGGTCCCTCCCCATCACCCGTTTCAACCACTGCTGACCTCTGTGACCACAGGTGACCACACAGAAGGCCGCCAGGCACGCTGCCCGGGGAAGCTTTCTGGATCATTCTGTCTCATGATTAAGCGGGAAATGGTCCATGTGGTCCAATCGTTCCCCCAGTGCCAGGCTGGGGGTGGGAGCCAAGCAACAGAGTTTCGAAGTGTAACTTCACTGTGTTACTTGAGACGATGTCCTTCACATCACATCACTGAGGGGCAGACCGCGGGTAAAGGGGCCCAGGAGACGGGGCAGTTCTCAACATCCCCCTGGGGCGCTCAGGGCCCACAAAACCTGTCACCACCTCCCCAAAACCAACCCCCAGTCTCCAGTGAACACTCAGTGGGGTTCCTGCTGCTTCTGGGCAGTCTCCCACCTCTGGCCACCACCTCCTACCACATTAGGTGGGGAAACACCCACAGATCCCCATCACGGGGGTGGGTGACTATTCCATGGACCCCAACTTCACATCTGTGAAGCACTAAAATTCTCTAGCGTGTTCTGCCAGTGAAAAAGCACTTGCTGGGCAACCGCTGAGCACCAGAAGCACTGTGCTGGGCATACGGCCCAGTGGGGGACAGGAGGGCCCCCCAATGCCGACACTGCTGCAGGGCTCCTCCTGTCCTGTGGACGGGTGGGGAGGGGTCAACTGGGGAAGAAGTGGGTTTTCAGACAGGAAAACAGGAAGTGGACAGGATGCAGGTAGCAAGGGTCCTCCTGCCTCTCCTTGGGCTCTCTTCGGGTCAGGACTTTGGGGGTGTCAAGAAAAACAACTAGCATTTCCTGTGCTTGGTCAGGGCTATACAGCACAGTCAGCACACATCGCGGGTGGCTGATGTTTATATTTTCCGCCCTTCAGAAGTAGGGACACCAGGGCTGAGACAGATGGGATGCCCGCTGAAAAAGCATCCACGCCAGCCTCGGGCACAGCACACCAGGCTCCAAGTCCCCTCACAGGCAGGACAGCGCCACCCCAAGGAGGAAGGCTCCAAGGAGGCGGACCAGCCACCCCCAGCAGCAGGAAGGTGGTCAGATCCAGCTGGACTGGATACCCAGCTCAACTGGCTGCACAGCCCTCGGTCAAAATCCCCAGACGGGCCCCAGCAGAGCTACAAGAACTTGAAGCAGGCGACCTATGCTCATATCTGGGTAGGAAAATTCAGGGGCAACTCTCCCACCACAGGCTGGTGTGACTGTAGCAGTGACTGGGGGCCCTCCAGCCATGTGAACCTCGAAGGTCATTTGGGGCTTCTGACCCTGGCTGCCCCCATGCCGGTGCACCTCCGCATGCCAGCCTTCACCTCCCAGCGTCTAAGTTTATTTAGAGACAAGATGTCCTTGCCTTGAAAATTTTCTGGGCGGAGAACAAACAGGTAAACAGCTATGTCAGGAGAAAGGAGCCAAGCGTTAGAAGAGACACAGAAAAAAGCTCTGGCCGCGGCAGAGGGGTGATTCATCTCAGAATAATGGTGCTTCACCGTGGCAGCCGATGCCTGCCTGCCTGCGCCCACGAGATCCTGAGCCCCAATGAGGGCTGAGCGGGTGTCAGGCCTTCCAAAGAACAGGTCACTCTCCGCTCCTCACGGGTGAATGTGGTCTTGGCACGTCCTGCACCTCCCACAGAGCTTGGCACAAGCTTTTAATAAACACCGGTTGGTCTCTGACGAATTCTGCCAATCAAAAGCACATCTCCGAAAGGGAAGCGCTATCTTTTGGTAAGCAGGGTCTGTTCATGTTTCCATCATTAACCATTTAGTGTCGAACCCGGGCATCTTCCACCTGCCCGTATCAACAGCGTCTCTCAATGTCAGTGCGTCTAAGCTTTACAGGTGTTGGAAGTTCACAGTGTTGCAGCCAGAGTCTTGGCCTAAATGGTAATCAAGCCACAGCACATCCATGGCAACCAGCCCAGCAGGGCCAGAGTCCAGGAGCAGCCCTGGGCCCGAAGCATCAGCAGTTCCAGACACAGACACAGCACAGAGGGAGAGCCATGCAAACCAGAGCACACGTCAGGGCTGCCGTCCACAGCACCGGTGGCCCGATCCTGCTGACCACTGACCGCCCCGGCCACGCCCCCACGGGAGCCTGTCTGGCCTCGAGTAGCTGCTGCAGCTCCCCACCCACTATTCCCTCCTGCCTGCTCCACAGTGAGAAGCAGCAAGAACCCCAGCGTGCCCAGGCACCGGTCACCGCACCCACTATTCTCCAAGCATCTGGTCCAAACTCACCCTAAGAAAATCTCCTTAAGCAACTAGACCCCATTTACAGGATTTCAGAGCCACATCTCCTAGGGTTGTACTTTCAACTGCCAGGCAAGACCCACCTCTGGGTGTGAAATCAGTGCAGTGGGTGGAACCGGCACATCCATTCACAAGATCAAAAAACAGCAGGATAAATAATCCACCCAGAAAGGATCGGGGTTAGGATGGATGGACAGATGGATGGATGGATTTGACCTTCAAGAAAATTACAAAAACTCCTCCTAGAATATCTTTATTTTGAGCTTATTTATGTTTGATTAGAGATGCTCTTTCAGGACTGTCCCCATTGCTCCACAGACACGATTTCATGTGTCTCGGAGTGACAGCTCCTGGTGGCCGTGAGCCTGCCTCTGTGGCTGGAAGCGGCGTCCATCCTAGGCAAGCCAGTGAACCCAACCAATGAGTCCGTCCAGACCTCGGCAACACCTCCCACAGCACTTTACAGTTTGCACGGTAACATCCATCCATCTGCACCTGCACGAAGAACAGAGGCCCAAAGCCGCAAAGGCGGAGGGAGAGCTGAGTGCAGGGCTCGAGGTAACAGCACCCCCAGCACAGCCCCCCGGGGGACTGCCCAGGCTCTGCTTCTCTCTCTCCAACTTCTGATTCTGATTTTTAATGTCTCAAGTCTAATAAACATTTTCTGGAAGATTGTTTGTTTTAATTATTCACATAAACCCTCTAAAAGTCCTGTTCCAGCCGCAATATGTAAACCACTTCTGATCATAGGAAACCTGTCTGGAAGTTGAAAGAGCTCGATAATTCTCTTTTCTTTAATCAACAGCTTAAATCATACACACGCACTTCGTATTTTCCCCGCTGGGGTCCCCGCCCAGCAGGAGGGAGGAACCAGCTGCATTTCTCAGTCCCTACCAGAGCCTTTGCCAATCCCTACCTCCAGCTCAGCAGTCACCTCACTATGAAGGTTAAGACTTTTATGCCCCCAGAGCACCCGTTCTGCTGACAGGATGCAACTTTCCCGGCACTGCAGGCTAGTTTCTGGAACCAGCTTCCTTTTGATCAGCCCCGAGCGGTGGGCTCAGGGCTCAGGCCGCCTGGAGCCTCGGAGACTCCTGCATGGCTATGGTGCACCCACCGCAAGGCTCAGGAATGCCGAGCCTCTCTCTGCTTTATCACTGAAAATGGGTCCAATATCACTGCCTTTTTCACGGCGTGTTACAAGGATTAAATGAGAGGACGCACTGAACAAGATGAACTCACACGGAATCATCCAACTGGAGCACTGGTGAGAGGAGAGGGGACGTGTCCATCACCACACTGGGCAGCAGACCCACCCGGGACTGTCCCAGGACACTGGCAAGTCCATCCGACTCCTGACTGAGGACTCGGCACAGTGCGTGGCCAGGGGACTGTTTAAATGAGAGCTAATGACAGGAGAGACCAACAAATGCACCTCGGGAAAGCCCGGCACACAGTAAACACTCAACAATGACTCCTTACTGCGACGTCATCCTGTTCCCATCTCAACCCCCCAAAAGCCTTTGATGGAAAATAAAACGAGCAGGGACTAAAGCTAAACAAAAAGCACTGACGTCATCAGCTCAGACAGTGGGGCAAATCACCAATGGTTCCAGCAAGCTGCAGGTACACGGCGTCAGGGGCGCCTGGGCCACATGGATGTGCCAGCTCCCTCCAGGCAGCCAGCCCTCCACCGTCCTCACCCAGGGTGCCGCTCCTCACACTGAAATCTCTGGCGCCCGCCCGCCCTCCGCAGCCACGGCCAGCCTCAGGGGGACAGGCCAGCCGCTGGGAGACCGAGGCTCATCCACGTGGAGAACACAGACCGGTGTCATCACTGGGAAGTCCAGGGAACGGAGCAGATGACGCGTGGAAACTCCGCAGCGCACAGCCCCGAGCGGCCCCGTTCGCAGGTCGCGAGGCAACTACTGCACACACGGGCTTCCAGAGTCAGGTTCAACGCTGGGCTAAAGTGACACCTCGTCTTCCCTGCGTCCGCCCCAGGGCTCCGACCACTCGTGGGCGTGGGAAGGGCTGGGAGCAGAGGTGGGCGGCTGGCAGGAGATGGAGCTGGGTCTCTGTCGCTTACTACCTGTCTGTCTTGACCACGTCCTTCAGCCTCCCTCGGGGTCCCGGTGCCCCAGCATGAACACAAATAAAGTATCGGTCTCCTGGGAAGCCACACGATGGTGACACCAGCACAGCCACACGGTGGTGACAGCCATACTTCCGTACGCCGCTGTGTGTGTAACTCCCACACCGTGTGTCCTGACCACCCCCAGGTGTGAGGCGACCACAAAGAGCAAGTTCCCACAGGAGCTTAAGCGAAGGTAAACGGGTCACTGGACCCACGACACCAGGCTGGCAGGGCATGCCACTCACTTCATTCCACTCAGGAAAAAAGTCCCCACTGAACCTCGAGGCACCATCCGCTGTAAGATGTGACCCCGATTTCAGAGCCCTAAAAAGTGAGGGGAAGGTGTGCACTTTAGAATCAGTGAGACCCACTGTGACGAGGGCTCCCCGCTCCGGGGAGGGGGACCGGAGGCAGGAGCTCAGGGTCCGGTCCTAACTGGACAACGCCCAAGGCCGGTGTGAGCCCACTACGCAGTGGCCGTCGGTGGAGGCTGCCCTAGGGCCTGTGTGAACCCCAGACTCCCGGCCCTCGTGGTGACGCTGATTCAGAGGATCTGGAACAGGGCCTGGGACCCTTGTGTCCAAAGCTCCTCAGGCGACCTGTTTCGCAGGCCCCCCACTCTGAAAGGGACGGATCACAGAGGGCTCCTGCCCCCGGGCCGGCCCTGGGGTGCCCCAGCCCACCGCCATGCCCTGGGCTGAGACAGTGAAGGATGTTTCCACACCCCGGCGAGCTGGGGAAGAAAGGCCGGGTCAGCTAACAGACAGATCTGCCCACACGGCAGCTGCCTTTTCCCGCTTGCCCCCTAGCTTCTGGCATCGGGACTCAGCCCCGATGAGAAACGACCGAGCAGAGGCGAAGGTGTGGGTCTCACGCGGGGCGCCCAGCAGGGCTGCCCACACTTCCGGTTCTGTCTAGTTTCTCTTGCACCCTTTCCTCCACGCTGATCCATTTTCTGAGTGTGCACTGCCAACCTCTCTTTAGAAGAAGGGGGAACTGAGAGCATCCTGTGTGGCATTTCCCAAGGCGGCTGGGACTCAGCTGGCAGAGCCCAGCGCTTCGGCGGCTTCCTGCTGACCCTCATTAGCTCCGTGAGCAGCGACGGCCAGCGAGAAGGGGCCAGCGGCTGCTCAGGGCGCACCGGCAGTGCCTCCTGGGGCCCGGGGAAGAGCAGGAACGCGGCCCTTCCTCCCGGCTCTGCAAATTTCAACTCCATTTGAAGCAACAGGGGCCAGGGGTGGAGGCCCGGGGCCGGTGAATCATGCGTTCCGGGGTTTCTGAAGCCCATTAAGAGAGGAGAGCCCAAGTGGGTGGTGAGGATGCAGCAGCTCCCCCTGCTCCCCAACTCCCCCACGCTGCACATCACACTTACTTCATGGCTCAGGGCAGGGGGTTTAAAGCTTCGCATTTCTGATGCTAGAGAGCCGGGGAGCCAAGAAGGCAGATCATCAGGCTCAAATGACAGCCACCGCCCTCTGGGGCCCACCAGCGGGTTCTGACGACCTAGTACACAAAGAGAGAAGAGCGTTCCGGCCGGCTATGCCCAAACCCCCCAGAGGACAGGATTTCAGCTTTTCAGACAGCGAGCCCATGAAGCTTCGGGGAAAGGAGCAGGGGAGACACCGGGTGAGAGAGCCCTGTGCAGAGGGGCAGAGCCCAGCCCCTGCCTCCTCGCCACAGGCCCGCGCAGGCCCAGCCTCGCCACGGCTCTCACGTCATCCGCGAGCATCTGCAGCCAGGCAACCCGCAAGCACCCAGGAAGCGAAGCCGAAGGACGCCCGGGGTCAGAGGCACTTACCCAACAGGAGCGCAGTGTGCGCCCAGCGGGGCAAGTACGCATGAAGCGCCGGCTCAGTCAATCAGTTAAGGAACCCCCTACGCGGCTCTTGGGGGTGAGCTCCTACACCCTGAGAAAGGGGCGCGCCGGAGAAGGAAACCCTCAGTCTGGGAGACGCCGAGCAAACACCAGCAGAGGGCCAGGCGGGAGCAACTCTCGCTGAGCAAACGACTGCGCAAGGGAAGAACACATCGCCGACCATTACCTAATGAGGGGTTTGTCCAAGGCGGCTAACTTGTTCCAAGATTGAGGCCAAAACCAGGGTTAACTGCAACAGTATCTACAGGACAATTACGTGGTTTTGTTTTTTCTGTGTTTTTTTTTTAAGCCTCCTACTCCTCTCCTCAGAGCCACACACAAAATCCCGCAAGACGCTCTTTCCCAGAAGGAGAGGGTCGTCCTCGGAGGGCCTCGCTGGTGCCGACAACCTGCGCCCCCGACGCCCGCCCGGGACCCGCAGGAGAAACGCCGGCCTGCGTGTCTTCCTCACCTGAGGCTGCGGCGGGGCCCTGTCCTGGCTGCCAGCGTCCACCCAGGAGAGCACGCAGCCACGGGAAAGCAGCTCGGTGCTCAGCCTGCCGCCAATTCTCGAGGAAAACAGATTGTCACCGCCGCACCGTGGCTCGTGGGGA
Source organism: Miniopterus natalensis (assembly GCF_054644295.1). Lineage (NCBI taxonomy): Eukaryota > Metazoa > Chordata > Mammalia > Chiroptera > Miniopteridae > Miniopterus > Miniopterus natalensis. The sequence continues at coordinate 8,344,987 of NC_142101.1, forward strand.
AGAGACTCAAAGCCACACGGGAGGTCACGCGACGAGCAACCCGAGATCCCACGAATGCTATGAGAATCCATCACGGGGACTCTGGACTCCCGGAAACCTAAGGAACAATCATTAACACCGAAAGGACCACAACTCTCTCACTGTTTCTCAGGACAGCCTCGCCCAGGAGGAGGCAGAGGCCGTTCAGTTTCTCCAAAAGCAAGCTGGACTAGGGTTGTAAGACTCCCTTCGTGCAAAGTGATACCCTTAACAGCGCCTCGGGGAGACAGGGAGCCTGTGCTCAGCCTCCACGGGACCGCGGAAGGCAGTGTCACTCTCCCTCCTCCCCGCTACTGCTGAGAGCTCTCCACTGTCCCGGGGGACGGTCCCTCACGGGGACAGTCCCTCACGCCCACTGCCAGGGCCATGGGGAACTTTTCAACACCCCCACCACCCAGATTCTGCGGAACCCATGCTCCCATCGATGCCCGTGAAAAAACTGGGACCGACTTGGTTTGTTCTCTCGCTTTTAAAAACAAAAGGCCACAGCTGCTCCGAGTGGGGACAGTGGACGCGAGCGGTTCCAGCCACACGCAGAGGCGTTTGTTACAACAGCCCGGGCAGCCTTGCAGACCAGTGAGCAACTCCCACCCGGCTGAGGCGGATACGAATATTTCAGCGACCCCGACACGGGACCCGTGAGGCGGCGACGTGCCCTGCAGAGTCGTATCTGCGGCAAGCTCGGTCAGAAAACCACCGGGATTCCACCCCAGGTGACCCATGTGCCTCACAACGTCAGGGGGTCACAGCTTCACTCCTAAGACCAGAGTCACTGCGTTCACACTGAGGCTGCACCTGCCACCAAGCGGAGGCCCCCCCCCGGCGTGGACAGCGGGGAAATCCGAGGGCAGCCAGGGTCGGGCTCCGGAGACTCACCCTGGATACGATGCATCTGCCTCGGGGCGTCGTCCAGTCTCCCCTTTCCTGGCTTCAAAGGGATGAGTCAAGCTTGCTTTTCAGGGGGGAGAAAAGTGCTTCTCCAAAGACCAAAAAAGAAGTGTTGAGCCTCAAAAGCCCTTAAAACTTCACTGGCACCAAAATCAGCTCCTCTGACGGACAGTCCGTCTTTGCACGTTTGCACAGGGCAGCCGCCACCGGGATGGGCGTGCTGTGCCTGGGTCGGCCAGTCAGGCCATTCGGGGACCGAGCGCTGACTTTAGAAGGAAGCAGTTTCGCTCCGACTGAGCTCTGTGCTTCTGACCGGCAAGGGGACAGAACGGAAGATAAGGAAGCTGTCCCTACATCTCTCCTGTGGACTTCTCATGCTGCACCAATCCTCTGTCCCAGGGAAGCCCCCCCAGGACCAGGAAAGGGGTCCACATTTACAGAGCTTCGCAGGAAAAGAGAGGAAAGTTCTCAGGAGGCGCATGAGTCACTACGCACAAAAGCAAGACTAATATCACAGAGGCCGCAGCTGCACTCACGAGGCGTGTTTTCCCTTCACCGCCCTTACGCCGTTTATTAAACATTTACTCCCAGTGCAGAGCCTGGCTGACCAGCACCTGAAAACCTGCTGGAAGCGTGATCAGGATCATTTCGGGAATCGGGTGCGTGGCCTGAAGACGGCGTCTGCTCTGTGTCTCGTCACATGGGAATATGCTCTGCAGGCCTAAGTATCTCAGTTCAGCAAACACATCCCGGCACCTGGTGTGCTCAGGAGCAGGGAGACGTGAGGGGGAGACGGTGCGCCCACGACCGGGACCCGGGGACCACTGACAGGCGCCAACCACAGGTCCAAAGGTTCCCAGCCACCCACAGGAAGGGAAGGGCTGGGAGTAAATTGATTGCAGAAGCCAAAATTGCAATGAGGCACCCAGTGTAAGACACATTTAGGAAGTGTAAGTGGAGGGAAATATACATGTTTACACTCACAGACACGTGTGTATAAATATTTCCACACACATTTCCTAAATGTGCCCTCCACCAGGGGTTTGTGTGGGGGTGTAGGTATGTGTATCTATATACAGATATGTTGCCCCCAAACGCTTTCTAAACGTGTACATATACTTCTATGTACATGTATGTACACACACGTGACGATGGAGCGAGGCAGCTCTGAATTTTAGTTACACTTCTCTAACTTTGTGCTGTGTGACCTTGAGAAGGTTACTCAGCTCTCTGTGCTGCCCATTTGCAGATGTCCCACCCCGCACAGTAGCGAAAACTGAGGCACAGAGCGATGCTGCCTGGAACAAATTAAAATGACTTCCAGGACGTGGTCTTTCATTTTTTAATCATTCACTGAACAAACAACACGCAGGACTCCTGCTCTTTGCCACAGACTGCAAAGAAGCTGGGACACGTCGGCGTCACGGGCCCAGGTCCTGATGGAGAGGAAACGAAGGCTATTAACTGAGCATTCACACGTGCAGTGTCTGCGACACCAGGCCCCAAATAAAGCAGCTCCTTCTAGCCGAGTGTCTCACAGCCCTGGGATGGAAGGAAGGTGAGAGCATGGGAGCCAGACAGGCCCTTCCTACAGGCGGCCGGCCCTCTCCTCCCAGGAACAAAGGCCACAACATGGCTCAAGGGCCCACAGTGAACCCTCTGAGGGCAGGGGCAGGTGCTCTACTCACTGTGACCACAGCAATGTAGCATGTGCTACCCCAAAAGCTGGTGTCCTGGCTGTATCTCCTGAGCCGGGGACATGCGGAGAGCTTGGATGAGGGGACAGCAGTCCCCAGTCAGAGCTCCTGAGCTGCACGGACTTGCTGGAGATTCATGAAGCACTTACAGCTAAGACTGTATTCAACTCTGTTTACTGTCCTGGGCTCCAGAGACATGTGACACGCGGTGCTCCTGCCACTCACCCCACCCTGGGGCTCAGGGAACCTGGACTTGCTGCTGTAGAACAGCGGACTGGCCTGTCTACACGACGGGAATCAGCCAAATGGACAAAATGTGCCGTAAAGAAAGTGACCCTGGGCCAGGAGAGGAACAGGGTTAGCTCAGGTCCCTAATACCCCTACTCTGAACTATCAAGGTGTACAGTGGGCAGGGGCCATGTGGCCAAGGGCGGGACACAGCCACATCCCTTCTGGGGTACTGTGAGGAGCCCTCCTGCCGGGGAGCTTGTCCTCCTGAGTGTGCTGGCCCCAAAGTGGCCGCAGTCAAGCCAAGTGCCCCCACCCCACTGGCCTGGCTGCAGGGCTCTCCCTTGGGGGAGGGAGCCACGCCCCACCCTCCTTTTCCATCCTCTGGATTTGTTACTATTTTGTACTCTTAACACCTGCTGATAAAGACTGTCTACACCGAACCTTAAAAAAAAAGTCATGTGCATGCAGCCTTAAAAGGCCACCACACAATGCGGCCCTCGCAGCCGTAAGAGCAGACAAAGCCGAGGAGGAGAGGAGATGACAGCGATTCCACGGGAGAGCAGCACCTCCTGCAGCACTGAGGCCAGAGACGCTGCAGAACACGTCGATGTGGCCTCGAGACTCATAATCCCACCAATAACCAATAACCAAGTGTGTGCTCAAAAGAGTATAAAGAGTCCGAAGTCTCTAGAACTAAGTTATGCCAAATCTCCACTATACATGTCCACCTACCCAGAATGTAGACGAGAAAATTCATAAGTTATTCTGGTTACTAACTAACATTTATATCTGCCTTTTTACAAGGTACACTCATACACATTAACTCATTTTTAATTCCTGAAGCCAAAGTAGAATTAGTATCATTATCTATTCTACAGAGACCAACTAAAGACTCAGAAATATATGTTGCACTAAATTGCCAGCCAGTTAAGTATTAACGATACAATGTATATCTGATGCGTTACTATATATGTTACCATAATTCTCTGCTACTAGAAAATTTTTCAAAATTTCCTGATATATCAAAGATTGTTTCATTTTTAATGTTAAAATGTAAGGAAAAGCATTATTCACAGCAGCCCAAAGCCCAAAGCAATCCAGGTGTCCACCTACAGATGAATGGATGAACAAAATGTGGTACATAATATAAGGAATATTATGCAGCCTTGAAAAGCAAGAAAACTCTGACACATGCTACAACATGGATGACCCTGAAGACATCCTTCTTAAGTGAAATAGTCGGTCACAAAAGGACAAATATTTTATGATTCCACTCCTATGAGGTCCCTAGAGTAGTCAAATTCATAAAGACAGAAAGTAGAATGGTGGTTTCCAGGGCCTGAGGGAAGGGGGAATGGGAAGTTTTTGGTTAATGGGACAGAGTTTCAGTTTTACAAGGTGAAAAAGTTCTGTAGGTGGATGTAGGTGATGGTCACACAACAATGTCAATGTACTTAATACCGCTGAACTGTACGTAGACTTAAAAATGGTTAAGGTGGTTGGTTTTGTTAATATTTTACCACAATTTTTAAAAACATTAAAAACAATTTTAGGAAATAAAAACAGGGTAAAAAGATATACTTAGTTCACTGAAAATTGGTAACCTCAATATGATAAAAATGGTATCTCCTGAGCAAAGTAGCTAGTGTTTGAACAATCTAGGTTAATAGTTCATTAAGTTAAGAGTCTGACGTGTAATGTGCCTGACGTCTCCCGTGACCCTGGGTCTGAAGCTTGAAGCGTCCCACAAGCCCATCCCCTCTTCCAGGCCGTAGCTTTGGACGCAACTCGGTATGATCCTGCTGTCCTCACGACAGATTTAATCGGAAGAGGGAATCATTTTGTTTGCTTCTAAACAAACCATCCAGACAGAAACGCAGGAATTACTTTCTGCAGAATCGATTTACCATCTGTTGCTGAAGGGAGAGGAGCCTGCCCAGAACGAGAGGCTGACTTGCAGGGCCTCTGAGTGAATTAAATCGGAAGAAAATATGCTTCTAGGTTGCAAGTCTCTTTGATCCTGTGACTGTATATAATTCAGACAAACTGATTCTATCCTTGAGAAGAAATAAATGAAGGGATATTAAGGAGATTCGACATGGCCAGCAGTTCCCAACCCGGTGCCCCAGGCTGCTGGGGATTACAGGGGAGAGGTGGGAAAAACAGAATTAATTACAAATTAAGAAAGGCTTTGCCTAATGGATAAAAAGGGCTTTCAGATAAGATGGGGATGAGATGCAGAAACATTAAAGAGGTCCGGGAGGGAGGGAGGGAGGGAGGGGGGAGCTGCCGTGGGACCCTCAGTGATAATCGGGCAGCATTTCTTCTCACTCCCTCCGGACTCCCTGTGATGAAATATGCATATTAACAAATATCACATGGAAATCACTTAAGCAAAAGACTACACTACGTTGATAAGGAATTCTTTAGTCATAATTATCACAGAGAAGTGCTTATTTCATGCATTCAGTTCCGTAATTAAAGTCTTCTTAAAGGGGGAAATGTTCTTTCGCGGCTCAGCCTCCACTGGCAGGCCCCAGAGCGAGAGAGAGACGCCACAAACGCAGGCTGGCTGGCTGGCAGTCCCCAGTGCCGAAGGCAAATCCAGCAGCAGCCGCTGTGGCTCCGTGAGAACGACAAAGGCAAGTACCTTCTGACCCGCTGCTGAGCGAAGGGCCCCCCTCCAAACGCGGTGGCTTCAACGGCGGGGGGCTTGTTGTGTGTCGGGCCCTTCGGGCTAGGGTTGCTGGGGGCAGTGCTTATACTCCAGGAGGTCTGGGGGGGGGGGCCTCACCTGTCTGAGACCTAGACCTTGCGCCCCCCCCCCCCCCGGCCCTCTCATCCTCCAGGGCGGCTCACAGGCCTGCTTCCCTAGCAGAGCAGCCAGGCGTCTCAGTGAGGCTGGGCCCGCACTAGCTGGTGTCACAGCCAGAGTCCCCTGGTCGAGGCCACCAGACCGGCCCTGATTACAGATGGGGCAGACACCCCAGGGTTCTCCAGGATTGGAGAAGGGGCGTGCAGAGTGTACAGGTCGGAGAAACTGCTGGGGACATCGCAGGAGACCCTCGACCCCAACAGGACACTGGAGTGCCCATCTCCCCGGAGGCCACTCACTCCAGACTCTCCGGTCCTGGTCTGAGAACTGGACGCTGGAACCCGTGACGTGAGGAGAGCGGGGGAGTGTGACGGTGAAGGGCAGGCCTGGCTGGTGTCAACTCCAGCTCCGCTACCCGAGGCACCTCATTTCGTCTCTCTACCTGACAGTCCCTTTATCCAAAACTGGGGGTGTAAAAACGCATCGTGGGGTTTTATAAAGATTAAACAGGTTAATACGCACAAAGTGCTTGAAAGAGGGCATGGTGCGGAGTCATTCCTCCGGTGACCGTTTCTATTCACATCCAAGCCGCAGAAAGGACAGTCGCAGCCCCGCGGCTCTGCTGACCCGGCCACGTCCTGCGCCAGCTCCGAGGGCTGGACGGGGGAGGCAGGGCAGGCCCCAGGTGGCCGGCTCTCCGATGGCGCTTACGCTCTCAGCCTGTGCCAGAGCCCGGTGGGGACGACGTGGGAACCAAACCTGGAGAAGGGCCAGGTAATCGCCATGAAAACCCAGTGACCATGTGGCGCACGCCCAGTGCCGAGAGCCCTCCCTACAGCCCTTAATTCTGGTCACTACCATGGGAGTTGCGGGCTCACCTAACACAGGCTGGGATTCCCATCTCAGTCTGTTCCCTGGTCTCTAAAGGGGGAAATCACAGCCCCGCTCAGTCCTGGGGGGACAATGAAAGGAAAGTGCCTGGAGGCGTCTAACAGTGCTCCAGGCGGGTCCCCACCCGCCTTGCTCTGTGGCTCCCTTCCCCAAACTGTCTGGCTCTGTTGATTTCTCTTTGGATAATTTTTAGTTCTACTATATATAGGGTATCCCCCCAAAAATGTATCCACACTTTAACAGCTGATTTCTATTACATTTTGAAAATGAAATGTAGTTTAATAAGCACTGCCTTTATAATTATTCAAAGTGTATATACATTTTTGGGGGGGGACACCCTGAATATTCCTTTTAACATAGGCTCTCCAGATGTTTGGGGGAAAGCGTGTGAAGCTATATCAAAAGAACAGGAACGCTGTTATTACCCCACTTAATAAGCGACAGAGCTCAGGCTTAGAGATTAAGCGCCGGCCCAGGTTTACTTGGCAATAAATGGCACAGGGTGGATTCTACCCCACTTATCAAAAGCTTAACCGCTTAGCAACCACCGTCTGCTGCCTGCGGGGAATGGCGTGGCACCGAGGATGAAGATCGAAGCCCAGCCTCTTCAGCGTCGCCCGTGACCAGGTCCAGCCGTGGGGCTGGCTACAGACAGAGACCATGGTTCCCTCCCCCAGACCCGCCTTCACACAATGACGATGTCACCTTCCTGCTTCAGCCGCAGGTGTGGATTTAAATCAATGGCCACACGAGCATCTCTGCATTTAGTTTTTGATTCATTTTTAAAAATATATCTTTATTGATTTCAGAGAGAGGAAGGGAGAGAGAGAGAGAAACATCAATGATGAGAGAGCCGTTGATCGGCTGCCTCCTGCATGCGCCCCGCTGGGGATCGAGCCCGCAACCCGGGCATGTGCCCTGACCGGGAATCAAACTGTGATCTCCTGGATCCTAGGTCGATGCTCATCCGCTGAGTGACGCCAGCCGGGCTGGTTTTTGGTATTTTTTCCCCCCAGCTGATACTATCTGTTATGATGTTCAATGACCTTTAAACTAAAGTCCACTGGATTCTTACCAAGGGCAAAGTGAGAAAATGTTTGTCTTTCATACGGAAATGTCTCGCTTTATTAGCAAATGAGGACAATGTAACCCAACACGTTTCCTTGTTTGCTTTAGCAACAAAGACACGGTTTTGTGTTTAACTGCAGGTGCTTCCCTGGGTCTGGTGTCAGCACACCTGCCGAGAAGCGTGTGGGCACCGGAGGCAACTGGCCACCCCTTGGGTCTCTCTCAGGCTCCTGCTCCACTAACGGGGGTGACGGTGCCCACTGGGCAGGACTATGTGGGGGACTCACCTGAACACAGGTGGGAAACGCCTGCCAGGACCTGGCCCGAGGAGGACACTCGGCGTTAGCTCCCCTCCACCCTGTAGTTCTCTACCCATTTTTTTTTAAATACATCCTTATTGATTTCAGAGAGAGGAAGGGAGAAGGGGAGAGAGGGACAGAAACATCAAGGATGAGGGATGCACGCCCCGACTGGGGATGGAGCCCGCAGCCCAGGCCGGGATCGAACCGCTATCTGGATCCTTGGTCGATGCTCAACCGCTGAGCCACGCGGGCTGGGCTCCACCCACTTCTTTTTCCATCTCATTTTTCTCCCTACCCTCTCCTCGCCCCCCCCCCAAAAATAATATTTGGCCCTAGATTTTTAAACTCTGGTTTTAACGAGTCTATGTTTACACATAATACACATGCTTTTCCTTATAAGCTGCCTCTCATCTTTTTAGAACTATATGTGGACTAAATGCTCCATAGCCACCATCGTGAGAAGGGGGAGGAAATTTCAGAGCTGTTGCATAACCACCAGAGAATTTGAAAATAAGGTTGGAAAATGTCACCCTCCAAAAATAAAGCCCAGCAGAGCCAGGAGAATGAATGACACGAGGCACCTGCGGCGATCTTCCCGGGAAATAACTCACCCCAGCGGCCAGTGATCCGCTGATGAGAAGAGGACAGGTCTCACCCCCAGAGGAGTCCAAGCAAAGTCTCGTCAGGAGACCTGAGCAGGGCACCTAACGAACACAGGTCGCCTGCGACCTAATTAAATACAACACGTCTCGGGAAAGCGTTCTGCTGAGCGACCACTACAGACCGCTGAAGAGAAAGTCAGATGAATCCGTCAGGATCCGATTTCAAGAACGCAGACACTGCACAAGTTTTTGAACATAGAAGTTTTGACATAAATTGCTAACCAGGTACCTGAAAGGGCACAAAGGAAATTCTAAGAAACCAGGGGGCAGCCACTGCAGGAAGCAGCCACTTGCCCCCAGGACTGAGGGACAAAAGGGAAGACGCTGGAGCTACTGAGCCGTCCGAGCTCAGAGAAGGGGCCCCAGGCCCAGACCTCAGAGGAGGGGGGCCCGTTGCTCAGCCGGAGTGGGGGGCAACAGGCTGCTTCAGCTCACGCTACAAGCTGGGTCCCTCTGCTACGACCGAGGTGAAGTGATCCCAGGAACAGGAAGCCAAGAGGAAGGACCAAGTCCCTCCTCTGTCCCCGATCTTGCTGGTCCCTTCACCGCTGCCCCCTGGCACGGCCTGCCAGGGAGCCAGGGGCAGAGCGGCGTCCTAGCTCGGGCATCACAGGGCAGAGTCCAGAAGGTTGGAGCTGAGACAACCGTTTAATAAACTGCACACTGGGTCTTTTGAAAAACGAATCTCCACCACTACCCCAGGGAGAGGGTATTGATTCTACTCAGAGAAATATCTCCAGAACGGTGGAGGCCAATTCATCAAGCACCCACAGACTGAGGGAAATGAGCCCCAGGAACGTGGGGCCGCTCGCCGGGCACAGCTGCGGTTTCCTGCCTGCCTGCGCCCAGGAGCCTGTCGCACAGGCACATGCCCGTCGCCAACTAACGGCCGGTGGGCTTGTTTACCAACAGCTCTCAACTCTGAGTCACGCAAACCCCAGTCTCTGATCGTAACTTCCCAAGGAAACTAATAAAATTGAGTTCCCAAACCGATAAAACCCACAGCGAGACCCCTGCACCACGGTGATGCTCTCAAAGCTCGGTCTGAAACAGCCCAAGGGCCTCTTATTTTAACTGCAGCTTTGACTGCCTGAGATTTACACACTGGAAAATATATCAGGCCTTTTAATAAAAAAATAATCATTTTCGCCTTAACCGTTTCCACAACTGTGTCATACACACACACACACACACACACACACACACACACACACACACACAGTCCAGGACCCTAAGCAGCACCCTCTACCCCCCTCCCCTCCCCTCTCTGCCTCTCAACAGGCACAACCTGCTCCTTCCTGACGCTCACACCCACCACCCCACCGGGAGAACACAGGGCTGGGCTGCTGGAGGGCCCCCCCGCGGTCCAGATGCCCGCTGTGGGGGGCACTCACCCTCACCCCACGGTTCCAGGTCAGACTGGAAGAGACACATTGTTTATTTCTCCCAGGAGATAAGTGGCTCCCAGGTAGCCCGACGGCAAATGCCAGCGTCCGCTAGTCGTGACAAAGTCCCAACATGTCCGATCAGCTGGTGCACGATCCAGAACAGGCCATGCAAGGAATGACGCTTCCCTGAGAATCACATCCTCCGGGTCACTGACTCTCACATATGCAGTCAAATTTCCCCCCTCAAACTACAACAAGCACACCCCGATTGAAATAATAACGTAAAATCCGTGATGGCTCACGGATGGGACACCCCAGTGCACGCCCTGCGTTCATTCAGTCCGGAGCCTGCAAGGAAAGCTGTATGTTCTTTAAACTCTAAACTCTCACCTTCGCTTTCTGTTGTTATCATTCACATAAATAGCAGGCGTCCTGGAGCTTCCAGAATAACAACTAAGGCTAAAAGCATCATTTAGTAATTCCGTGGCTCTCGTTCTATGCCCACTGCGTTCACTTCTGGATGTAAAAGCAAGCGCCGGTCTTTCAAAAGGGGAGGCGGGCCAAGCTCCAGCTCCGTGCCACCGAGCAGACCGAGCAGACGTGCGTTTGGCAGTTATGGCCAAAAGCTGGCAACTCTTGGTCATGCCTTCCTGACCACCTGTTCCCAAACCCGGCTGGGTGAGAATCACCGGGGGGCCTTTTCTAAAGCACACATTCTGATTTAACGGGGCTGGGGTAGGTCCTAGGCATCTGTATTTTTAACACCCCCCCCCCGCCAAATGTTCCTAAAGAGTGGCCTGATTAAAAACCACTGGACTACAGTTTGGATGGCGGGGTAGGGGTGGGAAGGGAAGAAAGCAGCTTCAAGGAAAACCAATTAAGACACAGGGAAAAAGGAAAGGGAATGGATGAGAGCAGAGAGTCTAAGGCTCCTGCACTACTCGAAATTTCATTTTATTGCAGTGATTCGGGTGCATCGACAGGCAAATTCCTTTGCCCTGCAATATTTCACTGTGAAATTCAGTAATTAGTAGCATTCATCAGATGAGGCAGCTCTGAAAGTATGGAAAGCAGGCATGCCCTCACAGGCCAGGCCATCTCGCGGGGACACTGCAGGCAGGCTGAGAGGCTGTGCCAGGCGCTGCTCAGCACCGGCCACGGGAAGGAAGCCACCGCTCTAGGCGCTTTCCCAGGTGAAATGCCTTGCTGCCTGGAATGGATAAAAAGTGTGCTGAGCTCCACAAAATAAGTTTGCCGTTCTAATGAAATGACCTAGACACCCCTTTCCTCTGGGAGGAAGGAATGATTTGCGTACACACATGAACACAAGTGTACGTGTCTGTAGTTGCAGACAGGGGATGATTTCCCAGCTGAATTGAGGAACACGCACACACACACTTTACTGAGCACTTTCTACCTACGTGCCTGGGTGCAGGGTGGTAGGTGCTTGACAGGCAACATCTCTTTTAATTCTTGTACCAGAGCTCCAGGGAGCAGGCCCTGTCAGGATCTCCACCTACAGAGCAGGTGACAGAGACTTAGAAAGGTATTGTCCGTCTAGCTGGTTAGAGTACCGGCCATGGACTGAAGGCTCCCGGTTCAATTCCGGCCAAGGATATGTACCTCGGGCACAGGCTCGATCCCTGCCCTGGATCGGGCACGTGTGGAAGGCCACCAACTGATGTGTCTCTCTCTCTCTCTCCCTACCTCCCTTCCACTCTCTCTGAAGAGCAATGGAAAAATATCCTCAGGTGATTTAAAAAAATAAAATAAAGGTTCTTGTCCAAGGACAAAGCGGAGGAAGTAGGGCTGAGACTGGGACAGCCCGTCACCTCTCTACAGCACACTCTCGGCGTTCCCCGAAGCGTCCCTAAAGCATGGCAGACACACTGCCGGGCAGGAAGTGCTGGGTCCTGAACACGTTTCTTAACATCGAGTTATTAACAGCTCCAAGCAAGAGATCCAAGCCAGGAGACGCAGACCACAGCTGAAGCCTCATTTCTGCAAAAGGGATGTCCTATGCTGGGTGAAACGGAAAGGAGTAAAAAGGGAAATAAGTCCTTTTGCACACAAAGAAAGCTGCTCATTTTCAGGCTGCTTTCCTCCTCGGTCAATAAGAACATCCTAAAAAAAATGCAAAAAGAGAGAAAGCTCCAATCTGCAAAGGGTGAGTTAGTCACGCTGCAGGAAATTCTCCCACAGGGTTGCCTCTACTCTGTCCTCTCCCTGGCCTTATGCACTAGCCCCCCGCCACCACCACCCTACCCCGCCTCCCGCCCCACTAATGGGCTGGTGGCTTTAGAAGGAGGGGCTCTGCTGCTTCCTAAGGCTGGACTAACCACTTCCCCCCAGGACAGGATGCACCACCACTAACCACCATCATCCACGCTCACTAAATTGTTGCTCAAAAGACTACAGATCCATCCCCCAGGGTCTCGGATGATTCTGTACCTGCCAACTCCCCAAACAATCAAGGACATAATTTCCTCAGTTCCTCCTCTTGAACCCTAAGAATACCAAGTCCTGGGGAAAAACGCACCATTGCTTCTCTACATTCCACGCAGGGGACAGATCTCTCCCGTCGCTCAGCACATTCTGGTGGCACCTACATTTCTCCCTTAACCCACTGACCGGCTCTTTCAAGCCAGAACTCGCCGGTGTGGCCGGCTCCTTTGCCGCACTTGAATACTTGCGACCGGTCAGCAGGTGCTTAAAATTACGTGAATTAACGTAAGTGCAGACACGAGTTAACTCGTGACCGGTCAGCAAGGTGTTAACTTGGTAGGTTGGCTTCAGCCTCTTCACAGGTTGCTCGGGGCTGCTCCCTTTAGCCAGGAGTGTCCAACTACCTCGGGGCACTGACTCAAGTGTGGACAAACTGTGCCCACCGTATGCACTCCAGGGGTTGCCAGCAGTGCCCTCAACATCTCACAGGCCAATCCATCTCCAACTGACCTGTATCACCTCCAGCCTCCACACCGGAAATCAGGGGCATATCAACAGTTTTACCTTACACGTGGCCATCGAAGGCACAGCGCATGAAAATAACCAGTCAGTGCGGGTGCTCCCCAAACTCCGAATGTAATGAGTCAAAGAACATCAGATGCCTCATCCCCGCTCCAGCAGCGAGTCCCCTGAGCAGCCAGGCTGCCCAGGAGCCACTTCACCTGGGTGACTGTGCAAAGATCACCATGAAATGCAGGACCATCTTGTGATGCCGAGTTGGTGGAAGGAGGGTTAATAATGAAAAACTCGTCTAAATGCCGCCAGAAGAAACGAGACTGCTTCAAACCGCCGTATAATTCTACTGCTCGTTACCTCTCCCCCGTATCTCAGTCTCCCTCCACCCCTCAGGCTCCGCCGATTAGGGCGCAATGATTTAATAGCTCGGCTCACACACAGCTGGGGCTGTTCCGCTGCAACGCGATGCAGCACTGCTGGAGGAAAAGGCAACGCTCCGGTCTCCTGGAAGTCGGGGTTCACACGGCACGTGGGGCAAAGCCACAGTTGCACCCGGGAATAACGGTGGCTCCCTACCTTGACCACCTCTGCCAGGCCACAGGGCTCACAGATTGGAGACTCAGTGTGAAAACAAGCAAAATAAGGGCTGCGTGACTTGCTAGCAGGGCCTAAGTCACCCGGCACAGGTGAGGGGAGAGGCAAGCAGGGGCCAGGGTGCATTATAACAGGACAGGGTGGCACGTTTCCCCCGCAACAGACCTCAGGCTCCAGGCCGTTCTCAGCACGGTGACCCCACCAGTCGGAGCCTCATCTCACTCACCAGTATTTACAGAGCACTGACCATGTGCTGGGGGCTGGGCCACATAGGAAATGCGATGACCCACAAACTCCTAAATGCCTACCATGCCCCGCCTACCATGACTCACGTTTCCTCTCCGACCATGCTTCCTTTCTCGGGCCCTCTTTTTGCTTTTGGCTGCCGGGGCACACCAAGTTCATTCTGGCTCCGGGACCTTTGCACATGACCTTCATGCCTAGACAGTCTTCCACCCCATCTGCACGGCTGGATCCTCCCCAAAATGTCCATTCCTCTCCCCCTTCTAAAGATTATCTGAGACCCGGTGGAGCTACATTCACACTTTCAGATACTGGCCTGGTGGCCTGCACCTCACCCCTCCAAGAATGCATGTTCCCAGGCCCACATCGGCCTTGGGCCTGGCACAGCATGGATGCTAATAAATCTGTGGGAGAAAGGAGGGCAGGAAGGGGGGTTGCTCAGTCTAGCAGGATGCAGGCGATTGAATAAAAACTGCACGAGGATGCTCAGCAGGTTGGGGAAGTCTCAGGTGTTGACAACGGCACATGGTGGGGGCCCAGGAATGACGGGAGACAGTGAGCCCTGCTCTCGGCTGGACCAGCAGGGTCCCAGAGATGCAGACGCCAAGGGCACACAGCCCAATATCCAGGGGCTGATGGAGAAGAGGTCAGGCCTGCCCAAAGCCAGGTTCCTCACCTGGCTTGTCCCAGGCACCACTTCCCTCGGGACCAGGACACATGCAGATTAGAGGGCTGGGCAGTCCCCCACCCGCAGGGGTAGGGCTAAGAAATGCCAGAGGGACCTTGAGCGCTCTCAGACACATGCTGCTCTAGTTGGTCACATTCAGGGCCACTGAATAAACTCACTGCATCCCACTGTTCTCACACTGAAAAAACTAAATACCAAAAGCTGACTATCTCCTTCTATACTCTCTGGGCACCACTTACCAGCCGACAGCCTTCTGAAAGGAAGGACCAACGCCTTAAAGTGGGAATTCTAAACCTTCAAACATGTCAACATGTTGCCACAGGCAACCTTTAAAGGTCATCTCTTTGCCTAGATCTTCTGCTCCATCATCGGCTCCCTGCTCCACCATCCCAGCTTCCTAATCAGCACTTAAAGGTGCTGTTCTGGGCCTCCTGTCGGCTGGGATGGCTAGGTTTCTAAGCTCTGTCCACTGTTTCCATGTGTGCAGACCTCTGAAACAGAACTCTCTTTCTCACAGCTGCGACACTCCCTTCTGGAATAAAGAAAGAGCGCAGAAAATACGGAAGGTCCCTGAACCAGACTCCGAGGGGAGGGCAAGGAGAGTGCGCTGTGGGGCGGATGGAGCACCAGGGGATGTCACCAGGGCGGGCCAGAGGAGATGATCAGCCGGAATGTCTGTGGACCTGGAAAGGAAAGGCGGGAGCTGGAGCCAGACACCGTGAAATTACCATCCCATCGCTCACTCCATCACTCCATTAGTTCAGCTTTTCTCTTGGTGCCCTGGGAGCATATGCTGTACTTTGACCAATTACTGTATCTCAAATATGTAACCCAAACATGACACTCTGGCCTCAGCGCCATAGCTTCACCTCAAAGAAAGAAACAGGGACCGTCCCAGGACCACAGTGATTCCATAAGGCCCAAGAGAGGGACACAGACCACAAAGGAAGGGAAGGCTTCCCCCGCCAGGGACTTCTGCACCTGATCTATACCTGGTGCAAGGAGTTATACATCATCATGTCACCAGGGACTTGGGTGTCTGCCTCAAGCAAGCCCCCTTTTGCCAGAGTCACCCTGGAAGCACCCATGGGAAAGGAAACTGAGTACAGGTGCCATAGAAACAAAGTGAGTCCACACTAACCCACATTAGCATCGTCTCCATCACCTCACTGACCCCATCAGCATCGTCTCCATCACCTCACTGACCCCCATCAGCATCGTCTCCATCACCTCACTGACCCCCATCAGCATCGTCTCCATCATCTCACTGACCCCCATCAGCATCGTCTCCATCACCTCACTGACCCCATCAGCATCGTCTCCATCACCTCACTGACCCCCATCAGCATCGTCTCCATCACCTCACTGACCCCCAGTCTCCATCACCTCACTGACCCCCATCAGCATCATCTCTATCACCTCACTGACCCCCATCAGCATCGTCTCCATCATCTCACTGACCCCCATCAGCATCGTCTCCATCACCTCACTGACCCCCATCAGCATCGTCTCCATCACCTCACTGACCCTCATCAGCATCGTCTCCATCATCTCACTGACCCCCAGCAACCTCTTTTTACAGATGAGGAAACGGAGGCCAATGAGCAGGATGTGCACCCGGGTCCGAAGTCATAGCCAAGCTCTTTGAGTTGTCACAGCCAAACGCCTGGGCTTTTACACGGCTTATCCTTCTGAAACATCACACAGCGTATCTATTAATCTGTGATCTGGTTCTAAGTTATCTTAATTGGAGGCAGCAGAGAAACCACACGAACACCGTGCTAATTGGCAGACTAGCACGAGGGGGACTTGGTTGCGTTGCCACAAGCATGAATTTGCCCTCTACTCACTTGTCACTCACCTGCAGTTTCAAAAGCAAGCCAGAAATCGAACTAATGAAATGCAAAGAATGTTTACTAATTAAAACCTGGTGGAAAGGTTTTCAAATGATACGCTGTTTTCAGATGATAACAGCTCAAGATATTGGAAAAGCCAACTGCCAACTGGAGTTAAAAAATTAGTCACATAGTTAAAAACCATATCCCGGTGTAATTTTCAAAGGCAAGTTACAAGAGATAAGGGGGTGAAACTGGGGAATAATCTCTTGGTAGCACAACCTGAGGAGGGGTTCTGGCCCCAGCATCCTGCCTCCTCTTCCAGCAGGACCTGGGGTCCACTCAGAGCCCACACCGCTGCCCCGGGGCTCACCGCCCACCCCCTCTGGGGCTCAGTTTCCTCACCAAAGTAGGAGCAAGGGCTACGAGAGTCCCACCTGCCTCACACTCCTCCCCAGACGAAGGTCCCAGGCCAGGTCCGTGCAGGTAGAGGTGCCTTCTGGAAAGTAGGCTCATTTGCTTAAACACAGGAGGGAGGCTGGCTTCAGCGGGCACAGGAGCCCCTGGGCTCGTGGATGCCAACCATGCAGTAGAGCCCCCACCCAGCTAGGGGCACCAGATCTCCTACTCAAACCACAGAAGAGTTCACACCAACACCAGCTGTTGGCACTAATGTATGTGCCAAGCCCCACTGATTTATTCTTCATGGAACATCCCGATGATAGGTAAATGGGGAAACTGAGGCAGAGACGGTTAAGTCACTTGCCTGAGTTTACAGAGCTAACTGGAGAAGCCAGAATTCCAACCTAGTCAAACCCAGGCCCATGGCCCCCATGTAGGCATCCCCCAGCCCCTTCGCCCCAGAGCCAGCTGTCCTGCCAAGAGCTGTCCTGCACCATCGCCCTGGGCTCTCCCTGGCAGACCCACAAGGCCGAAGCCAGGAACAGGCAAGATGGTTTCCGAATGCCCCAATGTGGATCTACGTAGTTGCCCTGGCACCCCGCATGGGACACCAGCACTTAGGTGGCTCAGCAGGCAGAGCTACCTCTGCTTAGAAATCAGCCCACATCACACACCGGGCCTGCAGGCAGCTCAGACCCTGGGCACAGACCAGCCCCCTGCAAACCCTGCAGTAGAGCTTCACTTTTAAACAACCATGGTGCCGTATGTATAGATGCCCAGCGCTCTCCACCGCTGGAGTGAAAAACTGAACTTACTAAATCATCAGAAATAGCCTCTGGGCCAGCTCAGGCAAAACACCATCACATGCTCTCCACTGGGTAGGGAGAAACTCTTTAAACTAAAAACCATGTCTTAAGTACAAACACTACTGTAAAAATGACATCTGCCAAGTCAGATTTATCCCCAGTGATGGGCAAACTAAATCTTCCTTTCTTTCCGTTCGAAAACAAAAGAGACCCAACTCATATCTTCCCAGGTAAACGTTTAGTGGCCCACGTTATTTCTTGCTGCAACGAGTGTGCGGCCCGAAAGTACCCAAGTACAGATGTACACTAAGCCTCAGCACAGGGATGCCCCACCTGAGGCCCCGTCTGCCTCCGTGAGCCAGTTGACGAGGCCTGGATGGCCACGCTGTGCCCTTTCGTGCCGCCCAGCCTCAGGCCTGGAGCTCAGACCACCCAAGCACCCAGACAAGGCCCCTCCCAGCTCCCCATCAGCAGTGTGCAATAATGAAGGCTTAGGGGCAGATCCCCAGCCTCAGCAATCAGCACCTTCCAGGCCTGAAGTTGCCGCTGAGCATCGGCAACAGAGAAGCCTGCCATTTGTAACTTGCTGATGACTCAGGGACTGTGGCTCGAAGACTAGGACGCGCTCCAAAGCCAGTTTTTAGGAAGTGGGGAACCACTACAATTCCAGCCTGTTTTGTTCCTGCGTGACCTGGGGGCACGTTAATAGCATTGGGGTCCACTGGAAACCGCGGCTGTGGAAGTTCCTGCCGCTCCCCCGGGGGCGCTGAAATAGAGCAGCAGTGGCTCCACGGTGTTCCAGGCACCTCAGTGACAAGGCTGGTAGGAATTTGAAGTACGAGGAATTATATCTTACAGAAAACATGCAGCGCTGTTGGTGGTGGCGGGAACGGCACCGGGTGCTAGACCGGTGGGGTCAGACGGGACCTGGGTTCAGCAACCTCGGTACTTGAGTTCTGGCTGGGAAAGAATTCAGAGCCAAGACTCAAACTACGAGAGAATATTTATTTAGAAAATCACGGAGGTAGAAGAGATAATTCGTAGAAGAATGGGCTTAGGAAACGAGTTACAGAGCCAAAGGAAGGGCCCCTGGAGTTGAGAAGTGAGGAGGGTCTGGGGGAGTGATGCGTCTGGGGGAGGGGGAAAAGAGGAGCACTGGCATGCTCCCAGGAGGGAGAGTGCTCCGGATCCTCCGTCCTAAGAGCTTTAAGGGTAGAGATGTCAGGGGTGGTCCTTTCCAGGTGTGATATAAGGGCCGGGGCAGGGAGTAACATTATTCAGTGCTGCTAGTCTAGAGGTCAGCTGTGGCGTCACTTGTCTGGTTTTGCTGCTTACCTGGGCCTGGAGCTGAAATACAACTGAGGCCTCGATGTAATCTCTAGGGAGGAACGGTCAGGGGATCTAAACCACATGACCAGTGATATGCTAGGGAAGGAAAGGCCACCCTAGGAGCAGGGTCCCACCCTACATTTGTCTGATGCTAGGCACCCGGGGCTTTCCACCTGGTGGCCTTCTGTACCTGGGTCTTGGCTCTGCTCAGGTCTATCTGTCTACCCCAGTACCATACATCTGTCAAAAATCTATCACTGACAAATATAATGTAAAATATGTGGCTTTTGCAATGATATCCTGTTGGAGAAACAAAAAGAAGTAACACATATTAAAGGTCTCCTACTCTGGCCTCCCAAAGCGCCCACAGCTCTTAATGACAGCAAGCAAAACTGCCCAAGATGCATAGAAGAAAAGCGAGCAGGAGTGAACAGAGACATGCTTTCTGCCCTCCAGAGGCAGGTCAAATGAGAATGGGGTAGTCAGCATAATAAGACATCTACAGCAAACTCCGGTGGGTGACAGGGTCTCTGCGCCACCGAGCAGTCTGATTAAGTGTAAGTGATCTCACAGACCACCTGCTCTGAAACTCCACCATCAAAGTGTTCACCAGAATTAGCAATTGCCAAAGAGCTGAGATAATTCTTAGCGAAGTGGTACCAAACCTAAGAAAGCTGTGACATGGGTGTCAACTCAGGAGCTTAGGCAACCCTGAAGCATCCCTTGAAAAGCATCATCACTGGATAGTCCTAAACTGCAGAAGATACAGGATGCTGGTGTACATATTTACTTACTGCAATATTGTGACTTATACGAATTGTATATTTGGACATGATCCAGGGCTCCTGGCTGACACTTGGCATTTCCTGTGGCTCCCCAAACACTTGGCATTTCCTGAGCGAGAGGAGCCACAGGAGCATCTTTTGTCATATTTGGTCCTCAGTTCCTGAAATCACTTCAGGCCAGTGAAGGTGAAATGGGTGTCTTGTCATTCATAACAAGCTCCTTCCCAGCACAGCCGGGTTTGTGCTGATGGAGTGACTTTCTGGAAGCACCTAAGAATGGGGGACTAGTTGCCAGGGGAACCAACCATAAATAGGGGGCTGGAACTTCCAGTCCCACCCCCTCATTTCTGGGGATGGGGTGGGGCTGGAGGAGGAACCAATATGACTTAATCACTCGTGCCTCTGGAATGCAGCCTCCATGAAAACTGGAAAGGCGAAGGTTCAGGGAGCTTCCACATGGGGAACCAGACGCCTCCACGGGCCATCACACCAGGCTCCCAGAGGACAGGAGCTTCTTTATTTGGGACTCTGCCCAGTGCATCTCTTCGTCTGGATGTTGATTCACATCCTGTAATATCCTTGGGACTATATCTCGGTAACTTAGCAAGTAAATGAGTTTCCTGAGTCGTATGAGCCGCCCTAGTGAAGTGATGAACTGAAGGAGGGGTCCTGGGAGCCTCTGGTTTATAGCCAGTAGGTCAGAAGCACATGTAACAACCAGGACTTGCGATTGGCCCCTGAAACAGAGGCAATCTTGTAAGACTGAGCCCTTCACCTGTGGGATCTGACGCTCTCTCTGAGCAGATGGGGCCAGAACAACATCGAATTGCAGGACACCCAGCTGATGAGAGGACACTGCTTGGTGGTGGTGTAGGGGGAACTTCTTCACACTCACACACACACACTGGAAATTGGGAGCAGAAACCTTTTACTGATCCTATCACAAAGCCATAAGGTTGCTTTTCAAAAAATACTAGCTTTTGGCTGGTTCGCTCATTTAAGGTGCGTACATCTAGAAACTTCTTTTTAAATTTTTTTAATGAATTTTCAAAAGTACACAACATTAATATGATGAGCCCCACGTACCCACTAGTCAGCTTCAGCAACACATTTGGCCAATCTCATCCCCCATAATTTACCCCCAAGACATATCTTTGCATCCAAAAATACTTTAGTTTGTATCTACAAAAGGATTTTCGAAAAACATAACCCCAATGTCAATACAGCCATTAATAAAATGAATGATAATGCCTTAAATTTTATCTCCTATCCCGTTATTATTCAACTTTCCCTTAATTATTTTTTAAAAGACTTTCTCTGGTTGGTTGGTTCAGGGATCGTGAGCTCCCTGACGGAAGACAGAGTACCTTGCTTCCCATTGCAGATCCCAGCACTCCACAGGGCAACGTATTGATAGAAACGCTCAACACTGATTCTAAACGGACTCAAGCTCCTTAGCTGCTTATGTCTCAGAAATGAGAAGAAGGACTTCTGTTTATGTGGATTCTGGGGGTGGGATTGAACAGATACAGATGCTCATGCTTCCGTGAAGGACCCCCATCTCCTTAGCCGAGGGCTGAGTTCTCAGGAAGGTGAGTGCCTGACACACGAGAACAAGAATGGCCACAGCTCGATCCTAACACGCACTTTTTTCTCACAGTCTGACATGAACTTGGGATGCATCCCACAGCGGATGATGCCTTAGGATGCTGTGGGCCGGGAGCGGGCCACGACGCACCCGCCAAATGCAACCCGCTCGCAGCCAAGGCTGCAGCATGCATGTCAGGGGCCTGGAAGAAAATCCCAGAAACAGTAAAGTACCTGTCATCCCCAGAAACCAAACCGAGCGGGACAGGAATGGATGGTGAACTGGGGAGTTAGGCATAATTCCCAGAAAAGTCGAACGCTGGCTAAATCTACAGAATCGCCAAGCTCCGTTAAGAGCGCAGAACCAAGGTCTCTTAGCGCTTTCATGAACGTTTTAGGAAACGCTGCATCACCAAAGATCTTGGTGGCGGAGAGGAAAACAGGCACCTGCGTCTGAGTCGAACAGTGGACACCAAAAAAGTTTCAGGAACACCCAAGCCAATGTATTTCAGGTGTATTTTCCTTTTTACCTATGCCCAAGAGTGATATATAGAAAAATCCTTGTCTAATTAAGTCTAAAAGAGTAATTTAAATACACAGAAAATAAAACATTAAGTAATGAAGAAACCATTGTGACACAGTTCAACAGGCAGTGCTTTTTCTGTTTCAGTGGTTCATAAAATGTGGTTTTACAAATAAGGGCATCTTAGACTTGATGAAAATAGGTGTATTCCAGACACAAGGAAATCAGTGATCATCGACTGACAGGAAGTACAAGTGGGTGCGCTTACGGGCTCAGGGGAACAGCAGAGGACGGGGGAGAGTGGGAAGCGGAGAGGAAAAGAGGTCAGCCTTTTGAGTCAGGTCACAGCAAAAGCTCAGAATCTAGGGCAATGGGAAAGCCCTTGAGGCAGGAAGGACCCAGACAATGGGGCCCGCAGGCGTCCCACGCTGGGCCAGCCAGCTCCTCATCCAGGGCAGCCACACAAACTCCCCGACACCAGCGTCACCCGCCCACTCCCCAAATCCTGATAACAGAGTGCTGAATTTACGGGCGCCCCCAGAGCGCAGCCTTTCCCGTGCGTCAGCTCCTCCGGCCCTCCCAGGCCCGCGTGCGAAGCCAGGCCTCACCTGAACTGCGCCGTCTTCCCAGAGCAGCGCCCTTTCAGGACGACAGGAGCCCACTCCCCAGACGGCCCCAAGCACCCACGGAACTCCAGCAGCTGCTCTTGAGCCTGCAGGCCTTTAAAATTACCCTTCCTCTGCCTCCATGTAATGTTCCAGCTGTTTGGTCCAGCAGCGTGCTGGCTGGTGGCACAGCACACAACCCCATAAAGCGTCTAATGACCCTCGTAAATGCCAGCAGCTTCTGTGAGAAGCAGCTGGATGCTGTCACTTGAGAACCAGGAGGACCTGCCATTTCCCACCGTCCCACCTCCGGAAAGTGGCTGCGGGCAGGAAGGCGCATGCCCGTTTTATCTTCCACAAATGCTACGATCACAGGGCCTGGACGTTACCCACCCCGCCAGGAACAGCCTCTCCAACGAGGCACCAGGCGGCCTCCGACCGCCGCTTTCCTACAGGAATCCAGAGCCCATCGCCCATGGCAACTCGCAGGGATGAGATCACGGGGGAGATTCTATGCAAGCAGGGACAGGGGGCCAGCGAGGAGTTCCCATTAAGCGACAATGTGTGTGGAAAGCACTACAAATGTGCGATGTGATTTAATGGCCTATCGATGGACAACGGACGCTTCCCCAGCCTGACTTAGCACATCATAGAGATCGGCTCAGAAATCACGCAACGAGATTGTTCCACAGCACATTCCACCAAGTCAATGAGCAAATTAACCTGCAGGCATCTTGGCAGCCCGTCTGCGGGGGGGGGGGGGGGGGGGGGTGCCCTGCTCATGAAGATGAACACACGGGTCACCCACAGAAAACGTTTCACAGAGCAATCGGTAAAAATGAAAAGAGCGAAATGGACCGACACCACCGTCAGAGCACAGTGTGTGCCCACTGCTCCACATGCCTTCCCGGAAGGTGCCAGCATGGTGCACAGGACAAGGGCACAGCCGAGGCAATGGGCACAAGCAGCCCGGGCAGCAAGCGCAAGTGGCGTCCACACCTCTGGCTGGCACAAACCCTCAAGCCGCGGACAACGCCCACTGCCTCCGAAGGCCCGGGGGTTCTCCCACCAGGAAACCCTGGCCTGCCATCCACTACTAGCTCTGTGACCTTGGGAAAGTCACTTAACCTCTCTGAGCTTCAGTCTTCATCAGTGAAAGGGGAGGAAAAAAGGGCTACTATGAGGAATAAATGAGTTAATATCCGTAAAGTACGAGGGATGTGCCTGGCACACGGGGTGCTAAGCGTGTGTTTACTAAGTTAAAACTCTTTCCAGGGGTCGACCCCAGAACCCTTGGGGGCCCGGCCTGCTCCGGGAAGGTCTAACCATAGAGGCGGCAGGGAGAGAAATAAAAATCTGAGTTAACACTGACCACAGCAGCGGTGTTTAATTGGAGGTGACTGTCGCTCCCAGGGGACACTGGGCAGTGCCCATGGACACTGCTGGTTGTCACAGCCGAGGTGGGGGTACTCCAGCATCTACGGGGAGTCTGGACCTGGCTGCTAACACCCCGCAACACTCGGGGCAGCCCCACACCACAGCGATTACCCAGCTCAACATGTGAACTGGGTCAAGGCTGAGAACCCTGAACTAGAGCCACCACTGCCCCCAAGTACCCCCATCCCTGCCAAATTGTGTGTCCTGATTTGGGCTCTGAAAATTCGGCAATTCTATCCCCAGCCACCCTGGCCAATCCACCTCCCAAAGGGTTCCCCTGGCAAGAAATCATAGCTGGCAGGACAGGTGGTGGCAGGAGGGCCTGAGAGAGACTCCCAGGAGGGCAGAAGTGAAGGGCACAGTCGCCGTGGGGGACGGCCCAACAAGATAGGCTGGGCCACGAGCGCCCAGCCCGCCTTACATCCAGGGCAGCCACCCCCCCGCAGTGTCACGGCATGGGGCATGGGGCACACAGCTCCCAAAGTCAAGGAGAGCTTTTTCAGGGCCAGCCCGGGAGCAAGACTGAGTGACCGTTTTGGGTTCTTTTCAAATCCAGCCCTGATGAATCACTGCCATCTACACTCCGAATGCTAAGAAACCACCCATTTAAGATGAGACACCTCCAGGGTACATAATACTGGCCACGACTAAATTCGAAAGCGCCAGGTGCCTCACCTGTCCCGCGGAGGCAGCGTGAGAACAGGGGCAGGACCACCCGCCTGGGACAAGGCACCGCAGGAGAGGGGGCGGCTCGTTAGCCCCCGCAGCCGGTTTCTATCTCCCAGAAACGGGCACAGAGTCAGAAAGGAGAAAGGTGGCACAGGCTCTCTTGACTGGACAGGAATTTCCTGGTACCTCCACATCCGGGCTAATCCTTAAGGTCCAGCACATGGCCAAAGGTGAGAATCCTCACACCAGCTAAGAGGGCAAGGTCAAGTTCTACTCTGAGGGCACGAGAGTCGGCCAGAGGACCAACGTGTTCAATGTAATTCTCGCTGGAAGGGGAGGGCTCGTCAGCCCAGCCCGTCCTGGAACCTGCCCGGAAAGGTCTGCTCGTGGAAGCGCCAAGAGGTCCTTCCTAAGAAACCTCCCGATCAGGTGGTCTAGAGGCAAGGAGCCGAGACCACAGCAGTGGACCGAGGGTCACCAGGAGCAACACGGAATCAGAGACTTCCTCAAGGGGAAAGGTGACCTTCCAGGTCATGGAAATGAGACCCGAGGGCACCTCCTTTGGTCTCTGGTAGGGTCACTGGGGTGACACTCAACGAGCACGGGCATGGAGGAGGGTCTGAGAGGCCGCTGTGGTGGCAGGTTTCAACCCTTTGGTCGATGATCATGGAGGAGGAATCCCGAGGGAAGACCTGGGCAGCTGGGGGCGCAGGGCACGGGGGGTCTGGGTCTGGGTTTATCTAACCACCAGTATGGAAGCCCCTCACTGTTACTCCACGCGGCTGCTGGCGTGTGTGTCCGGCCGGATACTACCGGCCTGTCTATCGGCAGCATCCTTCAAACACGCCTTCCAGAGCAGGGGTCAAGGGCGGGGAGTGCGCCGGGCCAGGCCCGGCCGGCGTCTCCTCCCCTGAATTCTGCTGGGCCAGCCGGGAGTCCTCAGAGACGCTTCCCAGGAACACCGTGCCTTCCTCCGGGCCTCAGCCAGAGCCTCGGAGTCGGCGCCTCGTGCGCCCGGGTCCCTGTCCCAGCGCCCCCCCCCTGCACTGAGCCAGCTGCCTCTGGATCTGTCAGAAGGGCGGCCACACTGCACTGCCCGCTTTGAAACCGACGCCGTCTCAGGCGGACCACCTTCTCCCAAGAGATCTCAGAAACACCGATGGCAACAATGAGACGCTACGTATATATACGAATGGATGTCTCCCCAGCCCCAGTCATTTTTCTGACCGCCTTTCCAATACCCCTTCCTCTGATCCAAATAGGACCCCCACCACTCTCCAGGAGCGGCGAGGGTTACAGAGGGCCTGGCGCCTCCGCACGGCCTCCCCACCCCCCCCAAGGCCTGCCGGGGCCTGGCAGGCTGACCCCACTCCGTGCTGGGTACAGCAGCTTCTTTCTCCCGTCTTCTGAGGGCTAAGGGTTAAGGGAAGAGGTTATTTTTGCTCTGTTTATCAGTCACAATCTGTTTCCATTATGTCTGAGTACCTGGAAGCCACAACATAACTCCCGCACATGGAAACTTTGTTTTCTTAGAGAAAAGTCTGCAGCACGGTGCCTGTATGCCAGGGTCTCTGGCTGTACCGCGGCTCCTCCTGCTATTGCCCTCCTTACCCCAACCTCAAACGGAATCTCTTTAAACTCCAAACTGATTATAGGTGACGGGGTGTTGAACGGGGGGCCCCCCTTCGCATCCACCCACAGCCACACATGCTCACAGATCTGCTGACGCCTCTTAAAGCGCATGACAGTCTTGTGTTCAACCTCAAACCATGCACACTTGAGTGACGATAGCCATCTCCCCGCCTGCCGGGGGAAGCGAGGCTGCAGGGACAGGCGAGCCTCACCACCGTGGGAGACCTCCAGTGCGGGACGCGCCACAGGGACTGCGCACGTAGCCACCACGGGAAGGTGTGTCCTCAGCCCACTTTCCTGCTGGCTGCCCACTGGCGGGAACCCCGCTCTGACAAGAACTGGCGGGATGTCTGGACCACTTCCCAACAGTTCAAGGTTCATAGCACAAGCCCAAAGGAACCCACCAAATCTTGGAGGAATGCGTGAGGGATTGAGAAAAAAGAAAACACATCCACAATTTTCGAGAAATCAGGAGGCCACACACAATTCCTGGTTCACTACCTTTTCAAGGGAATATTTAGGTTTTTTTCTTTTTCTCTCCCCTCCCCCCCCATACCATTGATTCAGCACCTATTATTTGCCAGGACCTGCTAATGGCATTTAGCTCCCTGCCACAGGTAAAAATGATTATCCCCATTGTAAAGAGAGAAAACTGGAGGGGGGAGGGTCAGTAAATTAGCAAAGGTCACTAAGCAGAAAGGAGTAGAAAATCACTCTCAGTCAAGGCCAATAAATAGATTTGTGCCACTCCCCTTCATTTGAATGTCCACTACCCAGTTCAAAAAACATTACCGGTTCCCTATGGTCAACCAAATTAACCACCAAAAACTCAGCTTGGCATTGGAAGCACTGTACAATTTACTCCCAAATTCCTCCTCCAATTTTACACCCTAATGTTCCCCTATACATGTACCATGCTCCAGCCAAGTGAGGCCCCTCACCGGACCAAAAAGAGGGCCCCCTATTCCTCAAAGCCTCCTCCAAAGTCAAGCCCAGTCGTCCACCCTGAGACCCCACCGAGCAAAGCTGCTGGAAAGGGATCAGGCTGCCTGAGCCCTTAGTATGTGCCCCAACGATCGCTCTCCCTTACCTCCCAAGGATGTGGGGAGCACAGACGAGGGGCCTTAGGCCTGACCCAGTCTGATCAGTCAGTAGAGATCAGTCTTTGCAGGCTGGAAAAACCTCCCCTTTCCATCCAAAACAGCCACACGTTACCCAGAGGCAGGTTCATTTCACCAGAAATCCCTTCCTCTCTTCTGCCACTCCATCCACTGCCAACACACCAAGGCCCAGGGGAGACTTAACATGATTAAAATTTTAAAGCATTTAAGATGCTCCAAGGAAAGGCATCCTTGAAGTGCAAATCATCAATTTACAGGGAAAAAGCAAAATATGGGGCGTGGAGGGAACTATACATATGTAAATGCAGTATAATTTTAAACAACATGATGTATAACTCAGCCGAGCACACACACCCTGAGCCTCAGCGCTGAGTCCGGAGCGGCACAGCAGAGCCTGGGCTGGTTTCAGCACCGGCTCCTGTTTAGTTTACTAAATCTGCAATCTGAGGTCAATTGGCTTTCTGGGTTCTGCCACATGGAGAGTAAGTCCTGAGATGAGTTATTTAACAGGCAGGACACAGTGACGAGGCCGGGCTAGGGTGCTGAAGCAGCAGAAACACTAGACAGACAATCCCCCAAAGCCTAATGCTGAATGAAGCCTGGTGCCCTGTTAAATACGCCAGGCTGCAGAGAAATCAGCTAAATGTGGACTTAGAGCCTTGACTTGAATAGGAGGAAACTAGCTGTTAAGTCCACTTACATCTAAAACAGTGTAGCTAGTATTTAAATTCTGCCTGTGCGTGCATACAACATCATTATCTTTTCATGTCCATACTTTACGAGCTAAAAATACTACATATTTCCTCATATCATGAGGATGAACTAAATTGGAAGAGACTTTCTAGTCTCTAGATCCACGGAAACAATTCGGAAGGAAGGAAGACTGCGCAGTTTTATACTCTAGATCATTAAATTCAGGATGGCAGGGTTCCCTTCGCCGCTCCAGAAACTTCCACAGCCACGTCCACGGCAGGGTCCGCCACGCCGAGTTCAGGGGCCCTCCTTCTGCAATTTCGAAAGCTTACTACACACCTCTTCCTCAACCCACAAATCGCCAAACCATTCTGGGGCCAGGATTACATTTTATGGTCAGTTGACAGAAAGAACAGAATCCTGAATCACCAAAGCACGTAGAATCAATCGTTCATTTCCGACACATTTTTCCTCCACGGTCTTTGTACTTTCCTATTGCCAGTTCCCAAGAAGTTCTTGGATTTTTTTGTTTGTTTTAAACTAAAGGATCACACTTCAGAGGTGAACATGAAAGACACCCCCCACCAAACACCGTCCACCAGCTGACGCCCACCCACCAGGGGGAACCCAGCCCCCGCGGCTGCTAAGGTGGCACTGCTGCTGTTTCTAAACCACACGTGCTAATGAAAGTGGGAAACCAAGGAAAGCAGCTTGTTTGGGTTTCGTCTGCACGAAAGGCAGAAAGCTTGGCCAGGTCCCACCAGCACCCCCGGCTACGCGGACCCGCTGGGAAGCAGTTTTGAAATCATTCCAGTCTATCATGACCACAGCCTTCACTCTGGCAGCAGCAGGACTGCTTCTACCGGGTTCACTGGCTCTTTACCGCTGGGGAATAAATGGAGATTTCACGTACACATACAGCCGTTTTCTGCGTTTAGGAGAGAAGACAGGGCTAACCGTATGCGGTCGGCTCAGAACCAAGCCAGGCCAATTCAGCGCATGGAAAAACTATTTTCATTTCTGCCTCGTTAGATAAAGCAAACCCATGAAATTTACCCAGAATCAAAGAGGGCACCTCCCTCCCTCCCTCCCATACCTTCCACTGAGAATGAATGAATGAAGAGTGGAGAAAACCTGAGGCAGCCAAACTCAACGCTGCCATTCACAGGTTGGACTTTAAGGCTCAAGTCTGTGCCCCTCCAGTTAGGCCCCCGGGGCTTGGTGCTGGATGCCCTCCCCCGGGCCCAGCCCAGCCCAGGGTCCACCTCCACTAACTCACAATCTCCTGGGTTTGCGGTGACACTGAACGTCATAGCAATGGGGGGGCTGCAGGATTTTGGAAATGATAACGCCGCTTTCCAAACCTATTAGGCACCAAACGCTACAAGTACCGCGGGGCAACACGTGCGCAGCCCGGAGCCCTCGCGCCCCACAGGCGCCCGGCCGCAGGGCCGCGCCGTCCGGGCTCCTCCGGGCGCTCGGGGTCCTTCCGAAGCGCCTTCCACGGTCCCCACGGCCTATGGCTGGGCCCTTGGGGCCTGTGGAAAGCGCACCCCCAGGAGAGGGGCTGTCCGCGCGTAACCCGGGAGCGGGGCCGGTGCGCGCAGCGCAGCAGGGCCGCGCCGAGTCGGGCGGAGCGCACCCCGGGGCCGGGGGGAAGGGGGGCCCGGCGGCGGCCGGCCTCACGCGGGGCGCAGAGGCACGGTGGCCTCCGCTTGCTCCCGCCCGGAGGCGTCCGTCTGACCCGGCCCGGGGCTGGCTGCGTCCCCCGCGCCCAGAAGAATGGGCAGAGAGAAGGGCAGAGTCCGGGACGGCGCCCCCTCCCCACGCGGGGTGACCCGCGGGAGGGGGAGGACCGCAGCGGCTGGTATCAAAGGGCTGGAAAGAAACTTGGACTCCTCTCTCCCGCTGTACACGACACGCTGGAAGGGCAGCCGCCTCTCCCCCCTCCTCCCCACCCCCTTTTGTGTCTCCCGACACCCGCGCCCCTAAACTTCCCACCGCAGGGGACGGGGCTTCGGCGGCCGGACGAGACTCAACTTCAATTAGGCGGAGCGGAGGGGGCGTCCACGGAGGGGGAGGGGGGCGACCCGAAAGGCGTCCGCGGTCCCCACGCCTGTGCGGCTGCGCCCGGGGAGCCCCGTTCCGAGCCCGGCGAGCGCGGAGGGGCCGGTGCGCCCGCCGCCCCGGGGACTCGGCGGGAGGCCCGGGCCGGGGGGCCGGAGCCCAAGCCCCGGCGGAGGACAGCAGGCGGGGCGGGGACGCCCCCTCGGTGCGCGGCGGCCACGTCCGAGCGGGGGCCCGGGGTGCGTGGGGCCGGGCGGGCCGGGCGCGGGGGCGGCGGGAGTCGGGGTTCGGGGGGCCGGGCCGCGGGCTCCCACTCACCTTCCTGCCGGCGCCGCCGCCCGCGCCCGCGGCCAGCGCGGAGCCGCCGCCGGAGTACATGTAGTAGGCGATGCCCAGCACCCACAGGAAGGCGAAGCAGAGCAGCATCCGCGAGCGCCGCCGCATTCTCCCCACTCGGCCGCCGGCCGCGGCGCCGCTGCTCGCGAGTGCAGCCTGGGCCGGCGCGCGGGCGGGCGGCGGGCGCGGGGCGGGCGGGGCGCGCGGAGGAAGGGGCAGGGCGCGGCGCGGCTCCGCCCCCAGCGCGCTCCCGCGGCCGCGGCGAGGGCGGCGCGCGCTGGGCGCCCAGCTCCGCCCCGGCCGGGAGCCCCGCGCGGCGCCCGGGCAGGAAGCGGCGGCTCCGGAGGCGGCCGTGCGGCGGGGGGTCAGGGAGCAAAGGGCGGCCAATCGGCGGGCGGCGGCGGCGGGGCGCGGGCGCGGGCGCGGGAGCGGAGGGGCGCGGCCCCGAGGCCGCAGTCGCCGGGCGCCCCGCCTCCTCTGCGTCCGCGGGCGCGCCCCCCGCCCCCGTGAGTGACAGGTGGCCGCCCGGACCCCGGAGGCGGCGCGCGCCCGTGCGCCGTGCCCTCGGCGGGACGCTCGGTCCCCGCGACCCCGGCCCGCCGGCCGGCCCGCGTGCTGTGCCGCAGACCCCGCCTGGACGCGACCCCGCTGCTGCTCGGCGCGGTGTCCTTCCTGATCTTGCAGTGAACCGGCCCCATCCCCGGGGTCGGCTTTATTTATCCGTGTAGGCAGGTGAGGGCCTGCAGGTAGAAACCTCAGGGTTCTCTGGGGGTGAACACAGCGCTGAGTGGCAGGGTGGTTTTATTTCGTGGTGTGTTTGTTTGTTTTTTTAAGTAAACATGAAACGAGTAAAAGGGAAACTATGTATTTATAAATCTTTTTACTTGGTTGCTTTCTTTAAAGAAGAAAGAGAGTTCGCACACTCAGCATCTTTCAAGAGGCAGGAGGCCAGCCCTGGCCGGTTAGTGCAGTGGTTAGAGCATCGGCCTGTGGACTGAAGGGTCCTGGGTTCGATTTTGGCCAAGGACACCTACCGCGAATGCAGGCTCTGCCCGGGGGGCGGGCCTGTGCAGGAGGCCACCAGTCCATGTCTGTCTGTCTGTCTCCCTTTCACTCTCTCTGAAAAGCAGTGGAAACAATATCCTCTGGAGAGGATTTAAAAAAAAAAAAAGATGCAAGAAGACATCTGTCTTATAACAGAATCTATGTAACCTTGATGATGCCCTTCTAACCACAGTTTCCAGTGTTCCTGGAAACAAAATAAATGTTACTTAGCTCTTGATATTTTAAAAGTGGTTTCAGGAGGGTCTCGAGGACAATGACCGCTGCCTGAGTCCGGATCCGCTCACACCCTCAAACACAAGCAAACGAGCCTTCAGCAGTAGGAGGGGAGGGAAGGCCCAGAACTGAATTGAAATTACTTCTTTAGTAGAAGAAAGAAAACCCATCAGATTCCAGCAGTGCTCCCTCCCACTGTTGACAAGGACTTAAGTGAAGCCCGGCTTAAATCCCTCTATAAAGAGAAAGTCCAACACCAAGAACTAAAAAAACTGAACACAGGTCTGGTATTTGATTTAAAAGAGGGAGGAGTTTTGAAAGAGAGCAGGGCAGGAGGTGGCAGCCTTGAAGAAGACTTGCCTCTGGGAAAAGTCAGGGAAACAGAGAACGGGTAATGCCCTTTGGAGGCCTGGCCGTGAAGGGAAAGAAGGAAGTAAGAGAAAATTAAGGATCCTGTAGAAATAAGAGACGGTGACTCCCTCCCCCAGCCACGGTTATCTATTAAAAACTGCACTTCATCATGCAGATGGAACATTCCTGAACCACAAACCCTGCGTTAAAATGTCTAGTAACAAAAACATCAAATCAACGGCACACAAGGCTATTGTAAAAAGAAAACAGAAAATTAACCACATTTCTTATGATAAAAAAATGAGTCATGACATTTCAGCTGACGAAACCCCCCCCCACCCACACACACAATAAAACAAGGAAGCGGAAGGAAATTGTAACTCCACGTTATCAAACTATCCAACCGGACCAAGTATTATGTGTTTATACACACACACAGAACGCATGCATACACATACATCTATACAACTAGAATAAAAAATTCAAAAACTGAGACAAGACCAGACAGAAATTCAGGATAAATGCAACAAGAGTTGATCAAATTCAGGAGAGAATTTGAAAATAAAGATGAAGCTATCCCAGAAACAAAGAATGATTACAAGGTGCCCAAAGGGAGAAAATATTCAAATATAAATATGTAAAAGCACCCTGAAGAATGGCAATAAATTAATCAAAAAAATTGAAACTAACATAAAAAAGTAAAAAGGTTTTTAAAAAGTGGTTGAAATGAAAGAAAAGAAGAACCAAAATACATAAAACTGGAGTTCCCAAAGTAAAAACACCAAACAGTGAAAGAAAACTACAATCCCAGCTGTAATGTACATGATAACTACAGTTAGCACTATAGACAGTAGAGCCTACGAGTTATCATCATAAGGGGGAAAAAATTTTTTTTTAAATATACGTCTATATGAGATGATGGATATTAACTAAACCTATTGTGCCAATCATTTCACAATATATATTAGTCAAGCCATTATGCTGTACATCTTAAAATTAAAGTGCCGTATGTGAATTACATTGCAATAAAACTGAAAAAAAAAAAAAAAAAAGCTATAATCCCATAAAAGAATCCAGAAATAAGAGAAAATTTAAGTTACATATTTAATGTACCTTCCCTATATCTTGGGAAACTGGTCTGGAATAATTCACTCCAAAACATATCTTAGTAAAACTATTAGATTTTTAAAGACCAAAAGATCAGATTGCTTACAGAGATAACTTAGTCTGGCGTCAGACTTCTTAGCTACCTACAAAGCAAGGCAACAGTGGAGCAGCATTTACAAGAAACTTGAAGAAGGAAAGTTCCAGCCAAGGATTTTTGTGTCCAGACGTCAAGGATCAAGGTTATAGACAAGCAGATGTAAAACTCAGGGCAAAAATTCAGAGAACTTCACATTCCTTTCCTGGAAAATGAGCTTCCTCAACCAAGAGGCGCCTGAATGAGCGAGAGTGCTCGTACATTTAACCGGTGGAAGAATAGTACGTACACATTAGACTTTAGAACAGGTTCAGCTACAAACAGTTGAAGGAGAGGGGAAGAGGAAAGGGAAAACAGAATTGTTAAATAGGTCATATGTGGGAGTCAAAGGAGACCGTAGAAAATGGACAGACCGGAAATTAAAGGGTTAAGAAACAAAGACGGGATTAAGAGTAATATAAAAACATAAAAACTACACTAACGCAAAATACCAATTTCCAAAATATTGAAAACCCTACTCCAAAACCCTATAAAAACTATTTTAAATAGCAAATAATAGTGATAGAAGTACAGCAAGTGGAACGGACTACGTACATTAATTATAACAGAAAGTAATACGCCAACGTTGAGACCACACCAAAGCAGTGTATCAATTTACAAACAAGCTCAATTTGCCTATTGAAAGGTTTTCAAATTTGGTCAGAAAAGAAAATCCAACCCAGAAAGCAGGAGCTGTGATCTCGATATTAAACAAAGCAGAACAGGACAAAGAGCATTAAATGAGACAAAGATGGACAATTGATAGCCGAAGCTTCAACTCCTGGTGAGGCCACATCAGTCGTCTATCAGGATTGGTCAGAGGAGTAAAACCATATGAATGATATGGAATAAGGGAGGTATGATAGGGCTTAAACTTTGTGCAGGGTTGGAGGTAGAAAAGCAGTCGATAGGAGTCTATTTCCACTGTGCACCGTGGCAGGTCTGAAGTCGCTGTAGGTTGTAGACCTGGGAGAGGGAGAATGCGACATGGGGAAGAGTAAGAACAAAAAAAAAATTCAAAGGTAAAAAATAGGCTCATGACAGCAACTGACATCCCTGAGGGCAAACTGGAATTCACCTCCAACATTGATTATGGAGAGAGAGAAAAACCAAAGCGAGCTATCATTGCACACCCATTAGTACGGCTATGATTTTTTTTTTTTTAAACAAGAGTATAACAGATGCTGAAGAGCATGTTGAGAAATTGGAACTGTTAGAGGTGATAACAGCACCAGAAAGCCACCAGCGATTGGACCTCAGTTCAGCAACCTCGGCACTTGAGTTCTGGCTAAGAAAGAATTCAGAGGCAAGACTCATATACAAGCAAAAGTTTATTTAGAAGGTCACAGAGGTAGAAGAAGTGAGCTGTAGAAGAAATGGGTTCAGGAAACGAGTAACAGAGGCAAAAGAAGGGCCCTAGGGGCTTAGGAGAAAGAGAGAGGCAAAGGTAAAGGTGATGCACCTGGGGGAAGAAGAGGGCGTGCCTGAGAGGGGAGTGCTGGGCCCGCCCTCCTAAGGGCTTTTGTTTTTAAATTCTCACAGGAGAATAAGTTTTTTTCATTGATTTTAGAGAGAGAGGAAGGGGGGGAGAGAGAAGGAAACTTTGATGTGAGAGAGAAACATCGATCAGTCACCTCCACAACCTTTTGGTGTACAGGACGTGACTGGACTGAGCAGCTGGGTCAGTGCCTAAGGGCTTTTAAAGGTGGGGATTTTAGGGGAGATCTCAGGGGAAGATCTCAATTGAATATTCCGAAGCTTTCCAGGTGTGTCCTTTCAGGGTCTCCACTGATTGGTAGGCACCAGGGCAGGGGGTCATTAGTCAGAGCAGCTGGTCCTGAGGTCAGCCATGGGGCCACTGGTCTGGTTTTGCTGCTTTTCTGGGCCTGGAGCTGAAACACAACAGAAGCCTAGATGTTATTGCTAGGGGTTAGTGCTTAAGGGAGTGGTCATGCAAGGGCCCATATGGGAGTAGGCCAAGGTCACTTTTTGCCCCTAGTTCCCCCTCCAAGGGGGTCTACCATGCGACTAGCAACATGCCAGGGGAGGAAAGGTCAGGGGAGGGTCTAAACCGCATGACCAGCCAGCGATAGGCTGGGGAAGGGAAGGTTACCCTGGGGGGGAGGTTTTTGTTTTTCCACTTTTGCCCATTGCTAGGCACCTGGGATTTCCCACCCTGGTGACCTTGGGTCCCTGGCCCATCCTCGTTGCTCTGCTCATGTCTGTCTAGCTCCCCGCCACAGAACCCTTGTGCGCTGCTGGTGGGAACGTGACGTGATGCAGCCACTGTGGAAGAAAGTAGAGAAAAAAATGGGGAGCGGGGGCTGTTTGTTAAAAGGTCACAGGAGCCAGTTTGAAAGGCCTCCTCTGGCTAAATCTACAATATACATATACCAAAATAAACGTAGAATAAAATAGGAATCTATGAGTACATGCTGATAATACATAGATAAGTAAGTGGCGGAGATGGGCTCTTCCTTTGAGGAGAATGCCAACTGGTAAAAATGTGGAAGGAAGGGGGACATTGAAGTCACCACTTGGCAGCCTGTGTCACAGTAAAGATTGGCTGGAGAAGACTCATCAATGCGGGAAGACTCAAGTGTGGGCCGGGGGGAGTTTGATGAGAAAGGATGTTTACGAGGACTTCAAATATGTTCCGACACAATCACTATCAGTTGCAAAGAGAACTTTGTACAGCGGAGAAACTGGACAACACCTTGGCCAGGTGATCAAAACGAGCGTCGCTCATGAGGGGCGGATGGATAGCTGGGGTCTGCAGTGATGCCCCAGGAGGAACACAGCATCACCGTTTCAGTATTCCGGCCAAGGACACACAGCTTGAACCTAATCACGAATAAATGTTGGGAAACAAAATGAGGAACATTCTGTAAAATAGCTGCTTTATATTCTTCAGAAGTGTCACTATTGTGAAAGACGAGGACAGGTTGAGGAACTGTTCCAGATTAGGGGACTTAAGGAGACATGACAACTAAATGCTGTACGTGACCTTGTACTAGAGGCTAAACGATGCTGTGAGGACGTGAGTGGGACAGTGGACACGCCGGACCGTGGCTGTAGAGTAGGTGACCGTACAGTGGTATTTGTTCTGATTTTGCAGCATACACTACGGAGTTAGATGTTCTGATTTTGGTAGCCGTGCTATGAGTACGTAGGAAACAGGAACTGAAATTCAAGGGTTAAAGGGGCGTGAAACATACAAATGACTCTCAAGAGGTCAGAGAAAATATAGACAGAGGATACTAAGACAACTGTGGGAAAATATGAAAAGATGGTGAGTCTGGGTAAAGAACATGGGCATCACTTTTGTACCATTTTGGTAAATTTGATATATATTTTTATTTTGTTATTAATAGTTTTAAAAATATTTTATTGATTGATTTCAGAGAGAGGAAGGGAGAGGGAGAGAGATGGAAACATCAACGGTGAGAGTCATTGATCGGCTGCCTCCTGCACGCCCCCTGCTGGGGATCGAACTGAGATCTCCTGGATCCTAGGTCAATGCTCAACTGCTGAGCCACGCCAGCCGGGCTGATATTATTTTTTCAAATATGATTTACCCTGCAGTGTGGTAGACCCTGATTATTAATTTCATTTTGCAGATTAGGAAACATACAGAAACCTGAACTCATTGGGCTACAGCTACGCAACCCCGGCCTGTAAACTCTACCCCCTCGTTTCCCTAGGCAGCTGGCCCACATGCGACTCCTCCTTTCCATTTCTTCTCCCTTCGCCGACTCTCCTAAGTCACCTCCTCACATGTGCAGCTGCTCGTGCATGTGCACGGCTCTATATTTTTATAGGTAATGGGCTGATGGCAAACTCTCCTCGGCCCTGGTCTGTACAGCACCACCGCTGTCATTTAAGGATGTAACGTTGTTGTTTATAATCTTCACCCAAGGATATATTTTTATTGATTTCAGAAAGAGAGGAAGGGAGAGAGAGAGAGAGAAAACAAACCATCAGTTGGTTGCCTCCTGTACGTGCCCTGACCAGGGATCAAACCCACAACCTGGGTATATGCCCTGATCAGGAATCAAACCCGTAACCTTTATGGTGCACAGGGCGACACTCCAACCAACTGAGCCACCCGGCCAGGGCAGGGATGTGACGGTGTCATGACAGAGCCCGTAGGGTTTTTTCTGGATTACATTATGCAGCCTATAGCGTACCTATAGCGTAGGTGCAGCTGCTGCTGGCTCCCTGCGCGGTTCCTGCAGCCAGAGGTGCCAGGAGCCCTGTGCGACATGATAATGCATTGGATCTTTATGCAACAGAACCTTTTCGATAATATAATTGCCCAATTTTCCTTTTTCGAAAATAGTTTAATGGTGGTAAAAATACCCAATTAGGAGGAAAAAGAAAAACAAAATTATAATGGCTTAAATAAGACCAAAATATTAAACACTGGAATTGGATCATCAAATAACCGAAGCACAGTCACTGAGAGGCTGAGGGGGAAAGAAGATAGTAAAGAGTGTGCCAGGTCCCCCGTGGGCTGGTTTTAATGGGAGGGGACACTTAGAAACGGTTCCATGCACAGTGAGTCGTCACTACTGAACCTCGAAGGTGCCCCTTAGTGACATAGCTCGAAACTCCCATGCCCTCCCTGGCTGGTTAGCGCAGGTGGTTAGAGTGTTGTCCTGATCCACCAAGGTTGTGGGTTCGATCCCCGGTCGGGGCACATACGAGACTCAACCAATGAACGTATAAATAAGTGGAACAACAGATCGATGTTTCTCTCTCACTCACTCTCTCTCTCTCCCTTCCTCTCTCTCTAAAATAAATAAATAAAAAGAAACTCCCAAGAGCAGTGGATACATGTGTTGACCACCAGCCACAATCTCCCCTGAGATTCCCGACTTGAAGTGTCACTGAGAAATAATTCAGCAATGTGGTTTAGGTTCAAGAACTCAATCGACCCCCCAATATAAACATTAATAGTGTGCTGCCTCTATGCCCGCCACTGTTCTGAGGGCTTTCACATATTTTTACAAGATTATTATTCATCTTCGCAGCAGCCCGATGAAGGCAATGCTACCATCATTCCAGTTTCAGGGCGAGGTGCAGCGGGGTCACGTTCCTTGCAGGGACCCAGGCAGCTCAGGGGGCAGCAGAGCCCGGGAAGGTGAGTGACAAGTATCCATTTGGCCACAGGGCAGGCAAAACGGAGGAACCCGGAGGGATAGGATCAGGGCCTCACGTAATAGCCCAACAGGGCCCCCAGGGATGCTGGGGACCTCTGGCCCTTGATCTGGGGGCTGATAACATGATGTGTGGAGGTTGAAAAATTTCAATGGGTTTTGCAAGTTACACTTTAGCGAAGTAAACCAGAGGCGACGAAGGACTGAGTCCCTTTCAGTCCCTCCACGGGCTCGCTGAGACTCGCCCCCCGCATCAGCCTCTGTCCCAAACCCCCGCAGCACAGCTTCCTCCCTTCCTCGCCTGCCCTCCAAACCGAGCCCTCTCGGAAAGTCAGATCATGCCCAGAAATGTCCCCACAGTCTCCAAGATTTATGGACACTGAGCTGATAACCATCCTCCTACCTGGAGGAAAAGTCAGGCCATTAAAGATCATGAACAGGCCACGCGGGCGGCTCCCACATTTGACTCCTGCCTCTCTTTCTCTTGGATCCTTCTGCTGGGGGCCTCCCCGCAGCCTCTCCTGGTGCAGAGCAATAGTCCTGTCTTTCTGCATGGCTCTTTCCCCACTAAAATGCCTGGGTCGCAGGCCACATGGGCCTGGGGTAAGAATCACATCACCGCAACAGGCCGAAAAAGAGGTCTTCTTCTTAATTGCTTTGCGTGACCCCAGCCCCCCCAAGTCCTGGCAGTAATTCCTGTCTTCCCCAAGCAATGTCATGGTGTCAGCGGAAAGGTGCCCTTCTTGTCACACACCCATCCCCCATGTAAATTCTCTCACCCGAGGCTCCCAGGAAACATGTTCACCAGGGTGGGGGGCCACCAGGGCTCCCAGCAGTCACATCTCTGTTGATGCCAAGCAGGGGGGGCTGAGTGAGCCCAAGGAGCTGAGAGCTGGCGGAGGAAGTAGGGTCCAGTGTAGGGAGCCCTGAAGGCTCCTTGGCCCTGTTCATTTTCCAGAGAGATAATAAAGAACCAGTTCTTTTTTAAAAAATTTATTCTTAAATTTTTTTTCAATTATAGTTGACATACAATGTTATATTAGTTTCAGGTATACAATGTGGTGATTAGACATTTATATACCTTATGAAGTGATCACCCCGATAAACCTAGTACCCATCTGACACCATATGTAGTTATTACGATATTACTGGCGATATTCCCCAGGTAGTGCTTTACATCCTCATGACTATTTTTAGAACTGCCAATCTGTACTTCTTAATCCCTTCCCCCTTTTCACCCATCCTTCCAACCCCCTCCCATCTGGCAACCATCAGCTTGTTCTCTGTATCTATGTTTGTGTCAGTTTTTCTGTTCCTTTGTTTTGTTTTTAAAATTCCACATATAAGTGAAATTATATGGTATTTGTCTTTCTCTGACTTATTTCACTTAGCACAATACCCTCTAGGTCCATCCACATGGTTGCAAATGGTTAAGATTTTTGTTTTTTATGGCTGAGTAATATTCCATTGTATATAATATCTTCTTAGGTTGCTTCCGTATCTTGGCTATTATAAAGAAAGTTGCAATGAACATGGGGATGTATGTATTTTTCCCAGAAGTGGGATTTCTGGGTCATATGGTAGCTCTATTTTTAATTTTTTGTGGACCCTCCATACTTTTATACATCATGGCCGCACCAATTTACATTCCCACCAACAGTGCATGAGGGGAGATCCAGTTCTTTTAGCTTTTGTATACTCACATTTTACCCCTTCTCCCCCTGCATCCTGAAGGGGGAGGAGACCCCAGCTGGTGACCAGCAGGCCCTTCCCTATCCTCAGCAGTGTCCCTCCCCCTCTTCCCCTCCAGCCCATGGTTGCTGCCCTCCTCGCAGATGAGCTTCTCCCCAGGAGGCCTCTCAGTTCATCCTGTAACTCAACCCCACTCCTGCTGCACATTTTACAAACACTTTCCCTTGCACCATGTCACTGAGTCCTCATGAGGTGGGTACCACTCTGTTCATCTCAAAGGATGATCTGAGACTCAGAGAGTTTGGGTAAGTTATCTAAAACCATCCATGCAACTGGTAAAGGACAGAACCAAGGGCAGACCCAGGTCATCTCACCCCACATCCACAGCCTCTCCCCCTCCGCACCCCTCCTTCAGCTGCAGAGTCCCAGATTGCTTCAACTGTGCACGGATGGTCCTCGGAAGTCTCTTGTTTATTTATAGTTCATACTCTACTCACATCCAAAGATAATTGGAATCATCTTACAAAACCCACAAACACATATACGTAAGATGTGGTGGGATGTGTTGTGTAGGCAGACCAAGCAATGGGGGATATCCCATT
Source organism: Miniopterus natalensis (assembly GCF_054644295.1). NCBI lineage: Eukaryota > Metazoa > Chordata > Mammalia > Chiroptera > Miniopteridae > Miniopterus > Miniopterus natalensis. Next base: position 8,385,606 of record NC_142101.1, read on the forward strand.
CCCCACCCCCTGCCAGATTTCTAATCTGGGAGAGCTTGGTCATTTCCTGAGAGTCCCATCCCAGACCTCCTGAATCTGAATTGCCAAAAGCAGAGCTGACTCATGTATAGTATTTTCATTCGGCAACGCAAGTACATAAAGGAGGCTAGAAACAGATGAGAGAAGTGGGAGGGAGGGAAAGAGGGAGGGAGACAGAAAGAGAGAGACAGAGGGAGGGAGAGATAGAGATAGATAGAGATGATAGAGATAGAGATAGAAAGAGAGAGAAAGAGAGAGAGAGAGATCTTATTCGGTATAGCTGTAGGGGCTTAGAAACTCTACCAGCTATGTGGGCCCATGGTGGCCCTCAGTGTCTCAAAATAGCTCTTCCCCTGCTCCTACTTGAGAGTGGCCTGTTCTTGAAACAACCCACCTTTGGGGCCTGGAGAACCCTTTACCTTCCCAGAACCAGCGGATGCAACTCTTCGGTGCACAATCGGCCTTCACCACACCTACAGAGCCTGGTGGATTTGTAAGACAAAGGCTAGAATTCAGTCTAGGAAAGCAAAGTCAGTGTGTATCAGAAGGTAAATGTCTCCAATTTAAGAAGAAATGAAAGGATATTAGGTTATGTTTTAAAGCGATGATGAATTTTTAGCCGTGAAAATGCTGTTGTTGTGTAGAAAAATGTCATCATTCTTAGGAGGCTCAGGGGTGAAGTATTTAGAGGGTGAAGTTATGATATCTGCAACTTACTTTCAAGTGACTCAGCAAAAAAGTATTTATATTTATAGATATATAAACACACACACACATATATATGGAGAAAGAGGGGGAAACAAATGTGGAAAATGTTAATTGTTGAATACCGGTGGGGAGCACAATGGGGTGATTGCTGTAGTCTTTCAACTTTGTCTATATTTCACATTTTTCAAAATGAAAAGTTGGGAGAAAAGGAAAGAATGAAGAACAAACGAGAGAAGTCTCGTGAATAATTGCAGTGAAAATAATCACAATTTTTTTCTGAAACAAAAATCCCAGACACTGTAGCCAGACAGAAACATCCGGCGCTTGGCTGGCTGTCCGTCAATCAATTATTCAACAGGTGTTTGTTACAGGCCTGTGCTAGAACCTCTCCAAACAGTGAAAGGGGAACAAAAATGCACACTTTGCGGTTCCTGTCCTCCAGCTACGAGCGATTAAATTCAGCTCCGTGGAATTTTCTTGCTCTGGATCGAATTCCTTGGGAGGCGCTAAACAAGCACCCAAGTTAAACCTCTGTTAGCAAAGATGTTTCGTTCCTAGGAGGTGAGCCTTTGTCAGAAATTTCTTAACCTGGGAGAGAAATAATACAGGCTATTCTGGAATGGCAAAAAGAGAGGTTATACGAGGAACATTCCAGGATCAGGCCTCAAATGGGGCCGAATGTGCCGGGAACGTGACCCGGCGTGTGGAAGTGCTAGGGAGGGTCAGTGAGAGGAGAGCTGGGTCAATGTCAAGGCCAATTTAAGAAGTTTGATCTCTGCAGGGGTGAAAGATGGGGGAGCCCCAGAAAGAAGAGGGCTTGATGAGAAAGGGCCACAGCCACAGCTTGTCCTCCAAGGACTAGGCCGTGAGCAGCAGGTAGGTCTTGAGAAAGTCTCTGGGGACTACAGGGTCAGTTTAACAGCCGACTGGTAATTACAGGGGTGTTTTTGTTGTTGTTGTTGTTTTGTTAATTCTCACTCAAAGATATTTTTCCCATTAATTTCTAGAAAGAGTGGGAGGGAGGGAAGGAGGGGGAAGGAGAGAGACACATCTACTGGTTGCCTCCCACAGGCACCCCAACCGGGGCTGGGGATCGAACCTGCAACCCAGCTAACTTCCCTTGACCGGGACTCCAACCCGAGACCCTTCCATCTGAGGGCTGACCCTCTAACCACTGAGCCAGACCAGCTTGGGCAGGGTGTTTTTGTTTTTAAAATTATAGGGAGGGATAACATTTCTCCCCATGAAGATAACTGATCATTCCTGAACATTTCATTTTTATAACTAGGGATAGAAAGTTGAAAGCATAAACTCCCACTGAGATCGCAGTCACCCATTCCACACACACAATTTTTTTTATTCTGCGCCAGGCTCTGTTCAAGATTACTGGACTACATCGATGAGGAGCACCGAGACAAATCCCTGCTTTCAGAAAAATCTCATGCTTTCTGGTGCAGCAGGGACAGGGTTCATGTCATCAGTAAACGTAAAGGGGACCCTCCAGGCTGCGCCTCCCCTAGGCCAGCCTGGGAAACCTGGAGTTGGCATCTGTGCCGCAGATGAGCCCCAGGGGCCTGAAGATGGCACTGCTGAGGCTGAAGACGAGGGTGGGAGGCCTGGAGCCCAGGGCCAACCTCCCAGACTGTGGTCCCCCCGAGACAGACCCTGTCAACTTCAGTGTCGGGAGAGACAGACAGAAACTTCATTGAAGTATTTCTGACGTGCAGCTGTAAGCAGGCAGCTCTGCTTAGAGTGATTTATGAAGATGCTTTGTTTTTATTTTTGAACATGGTTGACTTGGAATAAATGAGCCATATTCCTGAGGAATTTCTAATCAAGGTATCGCCGTATAAAACGGCCTTTACCCTCAAGGAACGCATCGCCTTGTTTGAAAGGCAGAGCACACACAGCTAGGAAGGCAATAAATAAAGTAGCAAAGTGCTGGGCAAAGACAATTAAGAGGTCAACAGAGTATTTAAAATGCAGAATACACGGTAGAGAACAAGCCGGGTTTCTATCGAAGTCTCTTTGATAGAAAAAGGTTTCCTGTCCCTAATCTCCTGCTGCATTGATCTGGATTTAAATCAGAAGCCGCCCTGAACTGTGGCTGGGAGAATTCAGAGAAAGGACCCTGTGGGCCCTGGTACCTGGGAAGGGTCGTGGGGGAGGGTTTGAGCTGGGCTTTGAGGAATGGATAGTTCCCACCTACGTGTGAGCATTCTAGAGGAGGGGTGGTGGGAGGGGGCCAAGGGGGAGGTAGGTGGCAGGTGGGGCAGCAAGAGTAGGGACATGCAGACAGCTGTGGTCGGACAGCCCTGGATACCGAGCTTCCGTCACAGGGGCCCAGCCCTCAGGCTGGCACAGCTGAACTTGACCCAACGGGCAGTGGGGTGGGTGTTCATGCCCCTGTGCTGTACGCCTGAAGCTAATACAAAATAATGCCGGATGTAAACTGTAATTGAAAAATAACATTTTTTTAAAGGGTGGGGGTGTATGATTCAGACCATAAATCATAGAGATATTAGATTAGATCAGGTTGCCTCCCGAGATGACAAAGCTAGAGTCAGAATAAAGATGCAGTTACGACGGGGCCAGGTGCTGTCAGTGAAATCTTCCCACCGAATTAAAAGTGAGGCCAAATAAGAGTGAGCAGCAATGGTTAGGGGTGCCAGCAACAGAACCTGCAGCTTAAGCAGAAAAGGGCAAGGATAGGAAATGCAGCCGGCCAGGCTCCGAAGGGACTGGCTCTTAGAACTGAGATCTCCACAAGAATCAGCCCCCCCCCCCCAGCCTCACAGTTCTGCTCTTTCTTCCATCTTCTATCTAAAGCTTTCCACCTCTGGGATCTTAGGGGCCATCTCTGAGGCTCAAGTCCAGAACATTTGACTGGCTGGATTGAACAAAATGCATCCCCCTCTGCAAACAACAGTGAAGGCCTGGCAGCAGAGGGTGGGGGCACCTCGGAATACAGAAACGGCTGAGGGTCCATTCTGGGGCGCTGGTGGAGGGGCACACGGGCAGAGCTCTAAGGTAAGGGGTGGGGGGGAGCTTGAAGAGCTAGACACAGCCCCTGTGCACATCAGAGGAAAGCTCAGGAGGGAAGGGGGAGGCAAAGCCCGAGTCTGAACGGCCAGGGGAGTGTGGGAATCAGAAACACACAAAAAAGAAAGTGAAATTTCTGCTGACGGGACAGCTTAGGCCAGGTAGCGCTCTATGGAGTGTGATTGCATACAGTGAGGCGGAAAATAGGGAATGAGTGAGGCCTCAGACACTTGCCAGGGGCTGATACAATAACTCGTTTGGGTTTTGTTCCTTTCTTGTGCTTAAAAAATATCGGACGACTCCAGGCAAGCTAATTTTTTTCTACACGGAATAAAAGAAAATGCGGCAGAGCCTGTGTTTATCAAGTAGTTCCACCCAAAGGCAGAAACTAATCCACCACAGGATGAAATGAGCCTGCCCAAGATGGGAAATATTTGGAAATATTAAAACATCTAAAAATTATTGACTTTGTTTTTGATGATTGAAATGTAACAGGTAAGACCTGTCCTGGGGCCTTTCTTTGCCTCTCAGACGCCTCAAAGACAAGACCACAGGTGACGAATCGTTTCTCACCTGTAGTAAGACAGACCATGGGCGGGCTCCTCTCTTGGAATCTTAGTTTACGCATCTGTAAATCGGATCTCGTATTTGTCCTGCCTGCCTCTCCAGGCTACCTATGACTCACCTGAAGCAGTGTGTAGAAGGCTTTTGCAGAGAGCAGAGCTAATATCTGTCAGGCCATCTGCCCCTGAGGGTGGGAAGAGGGACTTTCTCCTGTGGCTTGCTCTGCAGCCGTGGCCGTCGGCGGTGGCGGTGAGCAGGGCGCGGGCGTCCTATCAGACGAGCCCAGAAGAGGACTCCGCATGGGCATCGCTGCAGTGCGGGCTGGCTGGCTGCCAGGCCTGCTGGGGACTTGTCACATGTATTTCAGCAGCAACTGTAAGTGACATTGACGGAACTCTTCTGCATGCTGAATGCTGCAGACCGTTGGATGAGATTAGTGAAGCTCCCATCTCCTGTGGCACTCGTTCACTCATTCGTTGGCTCGTATAGAGAAATATTCAGAGTGTTGTTGTTTCTTTGCTTTGGAATCTGGACATTGGTCAGAGTCCAAATACCACACTCACAGGAGGTGGCATAGCTCATTCTCATCTGGGGTGAAAAATTAAATCCATCTTTTCATTCAACAAATAAAATGAAGTTTATTATTGTCCCTTTCTATCTAGTCAACTATTTTTCATTCCTTTGTTGCTGGCACCCCAAAGTAAAATGTGTTAGGTCTGCAATCCTATGAAAGGGATCCTGGGAAAAGCCCTAGAGGGGTCACTCTACCCCTGTGAGTAACACTAGGGCACTCACCTCCCATTCAGCCCCGGGGGCTCTCCAACAGAAGCTGCCCAAAGCCTCCTGGACCAGGTAGGAAGCTCTGGTTGCAAACCCAATTCCAACTGGTTAATAATATTGCCCCTGGACCTGGCAAGTGTGGTGAAGGTGGTTTGTTGTACATTTGTCGTTCTCGGTCCCTCAAAGTCTTTTAAACATCCCACCCACATTAGGATTGTTGGCCACACTGACTTGCACCTTTTCGATGTAGAGGCCCAGACCCTCTGCTGCTGGGTGGCATGGGTTCCGTCAATTATTAGTGCTCTTCTGAAGCTTTGATCAGAAAGTAGGGTGACCAGCTATCCCGGTTTGCCTGGCACTGAGAGTATGTGAAGCTTGCAGAGCAAGAATCGGCAAAGTCCCCCGCAACCCCGGCTGAGTTGGTCACCCTACCTGAAGCCGTCTATGAGGGAACAGGCTGGGCCCAGGGCACCCACTTTGCTGGTCTGGGCAGAGGTGCCAGGGTTGATGGCTATAGCAGTTTCCTGTTCACACCAGTTGTGCAGAGCAGCGCCAGGGCCACGTCTATAAACCCATCCCAGAGCCCATTTCCAACCATTCCCCGGCCACGTCTATAAACCCATCCCAGAGCCCATTTCCAACCATTCCCCGGCCTTGTTGAGTTAACTGACAAGGCGGGGAGGGGGGGGCCCTCCAGGTTTATCTCATCAGAGGCCCAGCGATGACATCAAAGACTCTTTTCTCCTCTCTCCAATCAGCCATCCAGCTTAGGAGGCTCCCTTGTGACTGTTCGATGGCTGTCATATGCAACGAGGGCTACATTTTTTTTTTTGGAAGGTAAGTTCTCATTGTTTATTTAGACAACTGGTAAGGGGGAGGGAGAAGCCCTCTCAATTGAAGTAATTCCCTCAGCCCCAGGGTTGGCCTGGGACCTGTTGATGAGATTATTTCTGTCCAGAGCTGGCAGAGGTCCCAACACGCAGTGATGTGGGGTAGGAAGAAGTCCCTGCGGGCAGGCGTCACTAGCACACACAAATCCTATTTAGGCAGCACCTGGGCACAGGGCTTGCTCAAGGCCTCATGATACTTGATCTGAGGAGTCAGTGCCCTTGACCAGAATAGGATGTAAATTTTTCTCGTTGGTATCCAGGGAGCGAGAATACTTCGTCTCCAGAATCCCAAGCCAGGCTCCAGAGCTGACCCCGAGCGGACCCATTCAGGGCGTACTTCCCCCAAAACACTGATATGGCCTGGGGAAAGGAGGGTGCCGATCGGCTTAAGGTGGGCTAAATGTTTCCCAAGGCACATGGACTGTGTTGGCAAGAGGTAGACACCAGAATTAAAATCAGGTTTCTGTCAGGAAGAGGAAGGGTGGGGGAAACGGGGGCTGGAGAGGCCACAACACGTGTATGACATGTGCTCTTGCCCTTGCTCCCTACGAAACCTGAAACTGAGTGTGAATGTGACCTCATGCATGAAGCCTCTGCCGGCCCAACCATAGGTGCCTTTCTCCTCTGAGCTTTGTTCCTCTTTGGTACAGCATGCCCATGTGTGTCACACATCTCATCTTACGGAAATTATTCTGTACCTCTCCGCCTCCCCGCTGTCCTGGGAGCTCAGAAGAGGTCAGGGCTCCATCTCACACCCCCGGGAGTCCCTCCGCAGCGGGCTCTGGTTGCACGGTGCCTGGGACCAGCAACAGGGACGTTGCAGAGAGTGGCTACTGAGTGACTAGCCCCTCGAAGGTCCTGATGCCATCTCTTCTGGGTGTCTGGGCCTGGCCTACCAGGACTCTGTTCTGTGAGACCTGCACTGGGAAAACGTGAACGTCTCAACTTTTTTTCAAAAGTTGCTGGGTGCTGAGGACCCAGGCCACCAGCTTTCTCCAAATACTTTGTTCATCCTATTTTCACAGCTTCTGCCCCCTCTTCTGTCACTAGAGATCAGTCACCAGGGAGCATCTTCATCCCAGGAGGCCCTGCCCTGCCCTGCCCTGCCCTGCCCTGCCCATTAAGGATGATGGTGGCAGGAGCGGGAGACCTGGGTTTGGTGTGGGGAAGGGCTGCGCATTTGGATCAACCGGATACGCAGTTTGACGCAGAAGTGGTGGCTCATTATTAATAACTTCTCCTTTCCCTCCACCCCTGCATCGTGGGGTGAGGGTGAGAACCGAGGGAGAGCATGTTTTTAAGGACACCTTTAATCAAAGAGAGCTCAGGAAAAGGGCGGAAAGAAAAAAACCTGTCATTTTGAAATGAGCAGGCCGGTTGCTTCAAAGGCAGTGATTAGCATATTTCGAGAACAGCGTGGTTCAGGCAGGTTTGAGGACGCCCGTGAAGGGAGCCAAACTGCATGTAAAGCAGAGATCAATCGGGTCTTGGTACCAAAGGGACTGGATTCAGAGGTGTAATCAGCAGGCGTTTCCGGAGATTCTCTCGCAGTCTCCGGAGCAGCTGACGGCTTTGCAGGGCCACGCAGGCCGCTCCTCAGGCCCTCTGGACAGCCCAGGGATGGAAACTACGGGAAGAGGAAGTGGGAGTCCACACACCAGCTTCCCCCAGGAGTATTCTGTGGAGCGCTTGTGTCCCGAGATGCTCTGCAATCCAACGAGCCTGGGAAGTGCCCCTTACTCTAAGCCCCTTGCAGGTACTTTGCAGACATTAGGATATTAAAAGCCCTGAGAAGTCCTGCAGCAAAGGAATCTGCGTAACTGCCTCTAATCCTGGATTTCTCAGGTATATCTGGCCGAATTCCTTTTCGCCCATAAAATGCCTCCTGAACTAGTATTTCACAGAACACAATTTGTGAAATATTACCTTGGCCCCTGTCCAGGCCTCACTTTGGCCAACAGCTTTAGACTTTTCTCCTACAAACACTTTCTTGGAGAACCCCTTTAAAGTTTGAACATGGACTTTATGTTTTCGTGTGTTCATGTTACCCACACTCCAGGAGCTGGGCTGAGAGCAGTGGAGGATTTCAAACGCGGGGGTCAGGACGATGCCCAGGCCCATGATTGGGGTGTGGGGAGGAACCTGGCAACATCCAGGTGGAGGGGTCAGAACAGGCCCCTCTGATCAGTGTGGGGTTCGAAGGGCATGGCCCAGGGGGCTTTGGAAATGGGAGTGACTAGCAGGGAAACAAAGATAGAGGGCCTGGCTGGTCATGTACACTGACAGCCCTTGCTGGGAGGGTAGAGAAGCCACAGATCTATTTCCACAAGGGGCCCCAGGAACTCAGGTCACTCAGACAGCCTGGACGCAGACACTGGCACTAGATTCCACGCCCCAGGAGAGAGGCAGTTTCTCTTTTGTCCTGGCATCATTGGTTCAGGGATTATCAGTACGGAGCAGATAGTCAGCAGGTATCCTAGACACCTGGGTGGGACTGGGGCCAACGAGGAAGGACAACTGTACTGACTTGATAAAAAACCAGCAGATTGAGAGGCCAGGACCCTGCCTGACAGGTAAAACCACTATTAACTTTTAATGCCAAGAAAAAACTTAGGAAATCAAGGCCTGAAGATCAAGGGCACCGTGCCAGCTGTGAACAGTTGTGTGGTTCATACTCTGTACCAGGTGACTGGTCAAGGACGCAGTGAGGGGGGAAATCTAACCTACACTCCACTTGGAAAGCTAGGAGCCCTCACGAGGGACTGGGTATATCAAAGAAAGGGGTATCTTTTATTAATTCAGGCAGAGTCTGAAAGAGGCACAGATGGGAGGGATGCCAAACCTTAGCTTGTGAAAGGAAAGAAAAACGAAGATCTGTCTGGGGACACTTAGCACCCTTGTCATATAAAATCTGGGTGAAACTTGGGCTATAAGCAAACCGCTGGCAACTCCAAGGAATGCCAGGCAAACGGGGCACAGAGGAAAGGCCTCACATGTGGTCAGTCCAGGTGAAGCCGACTGGCTTGTTCAAACAGTGCCTCTTTGGTAGCTCCAGGTCCCCAGCTGGTGGGTCGCTTTCACAAGAGTCGAAGGCGTGGCTCTGACCTCAGCGTCTGACCATGCACCAACTCTTTATTTTTAATAGAGTAACAAGAGCCAAGGATCTCAGGAAGGCTTTGCAGCCAGGCGAGGAATAGGACTGGCAATGTGGCACCTTGCACTAATGGTGCTTACGCCCTGGGGTGTCAATCTTGCTTGGAAGTCTAGTGACTGAGGCAGCCCAGAGGAGTGACTTTTAATAGTGGTCATTGTATATGAACCTTGCGTTTACTGAGCAGTGGTCTCATGGTCAAGGGCATCATATCAGACAGAGTTTACTCTTGACATCCAAGCTACCTTTCTCCTTGGTTGTCATCATAACAAATGTATGGCTTCCAATATGGGTCACCTGCTTTACACCTCTGGCCTCTACCAGGTACTCTTTACACCGTTTTCTCAAGTCTTATAGCATTTTCACTGCATTACTGTGCCCCCCACATCACAGAGAAAACAAATCTCCCCAGAAATGAGCTCCTTGAAACTTTCTCAGTGTCGCTGTGACACTGTGATATAATAAGAAATACATATTTTGGTCGTTGTGCCTGGCTCCTGGGGAGAGGTTCTAAAACCCTTGTAATTTCCTGAATAATAAGAGCATTAGGAACATCTTTTGTTAACATATGTCGGTTTTATCACAGCTCAGGAGTGCAGTCATAAGGTGAAAGGTATGTCTTTTGTTGTTCAAACAACCCCCTTTCAACCACACAGGAGTCTGTTAACGAGGTGACTTTTGGAATACCGCTAAGGATGGGGGACTATTTGCCAGAAGAACCAGCCATGTGATTTAGAGGGTTGGTACTTTCAGCCCCACAGCCCACCTCTAGGAAGGGGACAGGGGCTGGAGGTTTAATCAATCACCAATAGCCAATGATTTAATCAATCCTGTTGTGTAATGAAGCCTCCACAAAAACCCTAACTGGAGGGTCTTGGAGAGCTTCCAGGTTCTGACCACACTGAGGTTTTGGGAGGGTGCTGCACCCAGTGATGCTGTGGAAGCTCTGTGCACCCCCACTCCCAGACCCTGCCCTGTGCATCTCTGTCATTTCATGAACCAGAAAATATATATAGGTTAGGTATCACCACAATGAAATATTTTGCTATTCAAAAAATGCTGATAAGAAAATGAAAAGGCATGCCACAGGCTGGGAAAAGAAATATTTGTAAAACATATATCAGATAAAGAATTTGAAGCTAGAATATATAAACAACCTTTGCTACTCAGTAATAATACAAACAACCCAATTAAAGAGTAAAATTTTGAATAGCCACTTAACCAAATTAGATATATAAATAAGCTTATGAAAAGATGTTTAATGTAATTTATCATTAGGAAAATGCAAATTAAAACCCCAATGATATTCTACTGCATACCCATTAGAATAGTTAATTTTAAAAATATTGTTAATATCAAGGTTTGGCAAAGATGTGTAGCAACTTTGCCAAAACTTGGTATTTTTTTTTTTAATCCTTACCGGAGGATGTTTTTTCCATTGCTTTCCAAGAGAGTGGAAGGGAGAGAGAGGGAGGGAGGGAAACATCGATGTGAGAGAGAGACATCGATTGGTTGCCCCCCCTCCCCGGCCTCCCTGCCCCAAGCAGGGCTGGGGATCGAGCCTGCAACTGTGGTAATTTCCCTTGGCTGGCATCAGACCCAGCCGATGCTCTAACCACTTAGCTAACCGGCTAGGGCAAAACTTAGTATTTTTGGCGGAATTCTCACCCATTCTTGGTGGTGATGCAAAATGATACAGCCACTTTGATGACTCGTTTGGCAATTTCTCATAAAGTTAAATGTAAACTAACCTTATACCCAGCAATTTTTTTACTAGGTGTTTACCTAAGAGAAATAAAAATATATGTCCACATGTTCTAATACGTTTCTAGCAGCTTTATTCATAATAGCCCCAAACTGGTAACAACCACATGTCCGTCAGCTGGTGAGGGGAGCGACACCTTGGGGATGTCAGGACTGGGGGCCCTGGTGGGCAGGGAGAGGGCAGGCTGCCCGGACACGAAGCATCGTGCGGAGCGGGCAGGCCAGAAACAGGCCGCTATATAACGTAGGCGTCCATTCGCGTGAAATTCTAGAAAAGGCAAAACTGCAGTGACAGAAAGCAGCTCAGTGCTGCTGGGGACCTGGGGAGAGAAACTGAGGTTTAATGGGGAAAAGAGCACAGGGAACTTTTGGGGATAATAAAATCATTTCATAACGCGGTTATGGTGGCTGTCATGCATGTATACACTTTTGTCAAAAGTCATCGAAACGTGCTCTTAAAATTGGTGAGTCTTATTGGCTATAAAATGATCCTGCAATAAAGCCGATTTCCGAACGCGAGCACACACGCAGAGCGGGTAACTTAACGCTTGTTTCGCGTTTGCCTGCCACTCAGTTCAGCGCAGCCACCTGCTCTGTCCTCACCCTCCTGCCAGCGGACGGTCCCTGACGGCCGAGGCAACAGGAATCCCCAAGTTGGGTGCGGTGACAAAGGAAATTCATTCAGTGCAAACAGCTCAATTGTGTTGCCACACAGCCAAGAGGGTTACAGCTCAATTAGGGGACAGCGTGTGTTAAATTCTGTCAAGGGTATATAAAGGAAACGTTAAAAGGAAAAGTAAAATTTGCTTTAATTTAAACCCAATATATACCACACAACTGGAAGGGCTGTGTGAGAAGGAAAGGATTATAGTAAACACCCAATGAACATTATTAGTGTTGCAACTCCAGTGAAAGTTCCTGATCGCCTCCTTCCGATGTAATCTCGGAGTCTGAAGCTTACAGACGCAGATGAGATGTCCCCTCCATCATGTGACAGCACTGACTGCCCTGAAATGCCCACCCGGGCGCCCTGCCCTCCCACACACAGCCCTGCAATCACCACGACAACTCCGTCCCTTCCTAGGCCGGGCCCCGAGCACATCCGCGGCTACCTGGGGGCGGCCCGCCCACTGGGACCATTTTCCAGACAGGAGAGCCTCCCTTTGCTGTTCATTCTGCTTTCGGTCCAAGGTGCTTTCGAAACCAGAAAATGACCTCATGAAGCAACGTGCCTGCTACCCTGCAGGAGCCGGGGCATGTCACCATGAATTTAAGAAAAGAAAATCACAGTCCACAGTAAACTGGATTTAATAGTCACAGCGGTGTTCATAAAACACCTCTCCTCGGCTTCTTAAGTACGGACTTTAATAATTTAATGTGTTTCCTGCTGTGATGCTGGGATTTTGGGAAACAGAAAGCCAGCAGTTAGATGAAGCTGCATCTTCTCTGGTCTTCAGGGCGCCAACCAGTGTCTCTTCTGCCACCTCTGACGGTGCCTCGCATGCCCGTCTCCTCCCGCTGACCGGGATGACAGCCCCGGTTCTTTAAACGTTTAGCAAAGAAAAAGACTTCAGTTTTGCATTGGGCCAAACTCATTTCAAATCCTGAACCCTTACCCTAAAAACAAAGCAACTAACATAACAGCAAAAAAGCAAAATAAGACCCCTGGTCACCTGCCTACTGGCCTGATCTACGCTTCAGAATCGCTTTTCCTCTGCTTGGTGTACTATTGTCACTAAAAATTAAAGCTACATATCCAAGGGTTTAAAACATATTAAAAATATACACTTTTAAAAATTTTAAAGTAATGAACATTCCCTCTGCAAATTTGGAAAATGGGAACCATAAAAAGAAGAAAACTAAAATTACCCATATTTCACGGGTGAAGAATTACTGTTAACGCTGCTTTATAGCTTTCAGGTTTTTTATGGACATGTACACAGGTTTACGTGTGTTTATGAGATTGTGCTGCAATACTGTCCCATAACCTGCAGAGCCTTTAGGCATCATATAGTCCTCCAAAGAAGGCATACGGTGGCCAACAGGCACATGAAAAGGTGCCCAACAGCACTAATCATCAGGGAAATACAAATAAAACCACAGTGAGTAACGCCTCACACCTGTCAGAGGGCTGTTTTCAAAAAGAGAAGCAACAGCAAGTGTCGGTGAGAACGTAGAGGAAAGGGGACCCTTGTGCTCTGTTGGTGGGAACGTAAATTGGTACCAGCCACTGTGAAAATCAGTATGGAGGTTCCTCAAAAAATTAAAAATAGAACTACCATATGATCCAGTAATTCCTTTTCTGGGAAAAAAGCGAAATCATTACCTGGAAAAGATATCTGTGCCCCCAGGTTTATTGCATAATTATTTATATTAGGCAAGACATGGAAACAATCTAAGTGCTCGTCTATGGATGAATGAATAAAAAAAGTTATATGTATCTACAGAATTGTTCAGGTATAAGGAAGAAGGAAATCTTGTCATTTTCAGCAACCTGGATGAACCTTGAGGGCATTATGCTGAGTGAAATAAGCCAGAGAAAGACAAATACCGTATAATGTCACTTATAGCAGAACAAGCAGAACTCACAAAGAACAGTCTGATGGTTGCCAATAGGGAAGGGGAGGGGGAGGGTTATCAACGAAGGTGGTTAAAAGGTAAAAACTTCCAGTTAGCTCAGCTAGCGTGGCTCAGTGGCTGAGCATCGACCTAGGAACCAGGAGGTCACAGTTCGATTCCCGGTCAGGGCACGTGCCAGCGTTGCGGGTTCGATCCCCACTTGGGGGCGTGCAGGAGGCAGCCGATCAATGACTCTCATCATTGATGTTTCAACTCTCTCTCTCCTTCTCCCTCTCCTTCCTCTATCTGAAATCAATAAAGACATATTTAAAACAAACAAAAAAACCCACTTCCAGTTATAAGAGAAATAAGTTCCAAGGATATAATTTTTACGGCATGAAGACTTGATGACTATAGTTAACAATATTGTATTGTATACTTGAAAGTTGCTAAAAGAGTAGGTCATAAAAGTTTTCATCACAAGAAAAATTACAACTATGTGATGGGTGTTGACTAAACTTATTATGGTGATCACTTCACATTATATACATAGATCAAATCATTGTGTCGTACCCCTTGGACTAATCCAAGGCCATATGTCAATTTTATCTCAATAAAACTGGGGGGAGCCTGGCCGGGCGTGGCTCAGAGGTTGAGTGTCGACCTAGGATCCAGGAAATCGCGGTTCGATTCCCGGTCGGGGCTCGATCCCCAGTCAGGGGCGTGCAGGAGGCAGCCGATCAATGACTCTCTCATCACTGATGTTTCAACTCTCTCTCCCTCTCCCTTCCTCTCTCCGAAATCAATAAAGGCATATTTAAAAATAATAATAATAATAAACTGGGGGGGAAAGATCTGGCTCATGAAAAACCTTAGCAACCCGAAGGCCTCCCCAGGGGTGTTTTAGGGTTTCCTGGATTACTGGTGACTCCTTGCAATATATATAAAAAAAAGCATGTGCTTTCTGGGTTGGGGCAGTCCCTTTCAGAGGGCGCACCTGCACAAATGGAGATCTGTGAGCCATGTGACACTCTCTCTTGGCTGGTCGCCATCCCATGGGGGGAATTGAGGTGCAGAGCAGGAAGTTAGCAAACAGAAAGGGGATTGAAAATACCTGAGCAGGAAAGAAGGTGACTGTCCTGTGCGACTGTCCTGTGTGGTGTTGGCTCCTAAGGGTAAAATGTGGAGCCCTGTGGAGCTGACTAGGGTGGGGTGGGGCTCAGCCTTGCGGTGGCCTTCAGAGGACTGGGCTCTGTTTCTTCTCGTGGTCAATCTGTCACAGTCAAGGTTTCCACTGTGCTGTGAGGGTCACTGAGAAACGACAATGCAGGGCGAGATGAAAGATGAACCTGTTACTAGGCACAGGGTTGTGAAGCCTGAGACCCAGGTTTACAGACCCACCTCTTGGGATCACCTGGGATTCCCCGGAAACTGCCCCCCTTCGTCCATTTGCTAACAGGAGAATCAGTCCCCGTAGGACACCCTGGACAGGGAAGACCCCAGTCTGAGGGCCCCTTAAAGCCACCGACAGTTAAGGAAAATGGAGTGAAGAGACAGGAAACCTGGAGAACCCGCTTTCTCCAGGGGCAGAGACTGTGCGCGATGAGACTTGCAAATGAAGCTCAGGGAAGACGCTGGGTAAATACCAGCCCAGGAAGCCAAGCTCTTTTTTCAATTACTTTTGGAAGAAAAGTAACTGCAAGATGACATTTTCCCCTCCCTGCTCATCCTCTCCCTTTCATTTCATTTCATAAAATGAAAACATTGAAGGAAAAGCTTGACCCGAAAAAACATTAAACTTAATTGAGGCCTAGTTCTTACCTTTTCTAGGGTGCAAGCTGGGTACCACCGAGAACTGGTGTGTGTTCAACTGGACGTATATGCAAAACTCAGGTTTTTCTCTGGGATCTATACTGGCCCCCTAACACACCAGTGTTTTCAGCAAAAACATAGATTACTGATAATACCCTAAGGTCCCAGGGGCATTTGCATCAAACTGAAGAACTTGTCTGAGAGAAAGAGCCATCACTTGGGCACCCAGACTGTGGGCGTTGGCCAGGCTCCCGCAGCTTGCTGCTCCAACCTCCCTGTGGCCCAGGACGATTCTAGATGGCTACAATTGGGAGCCCCGTATTGCGAGTGGCCCCACTAAAGCCAATGTAAATGAACACCTTTCCCACGTCTTTTATTTTATCTTCCCTCCTCCCAGCTGTTATCAAGCCTGAACTGCTAAACACATTCATGCATCAACCAGTCAGTTTATTTCTGCCTTCCCTCTGACATGTGCAAAATTAATTCAATTTAAGACTTAATCAGGTGAAGCAATCAACACAATATGGAAATCCAGGATTTCTGCCCTCTGCATAATGTACAAATAAGAAAAAATATATTTACCAGAATAATTAATAGCTTCCAAGTGTTTAATAACTACTCCCACCTGGGAGCAAAGCCTTGGAGAGGAGGGAAGGTGGAATTAACTCAGAGGCCAGATCAAGAATGTGCTGCAGATGACCTGTTTGGGGGTGATGTCCACCAATGACCAGGGCCCTTGGCTCAGGTAGACCAGGAAAGCCAGTGAAACACCGGCAAGGACATTAGGAAAAGGCTAGGGTGACCCTCTGTTCCTGGCTGGCTTAATCTGACAGTCATCCCTGGTCCAGGGGAAAGGGGCAGCAAATTTTTCCTCTGGAAGGTCTGTTCTGTCATCTACTACTCCTTGTGGGAGCCTCAATTTTCTTTTCTGGCCAACGGGGACCCAGTCCCTACCCATCGTGATGGTCATAGGCACCATCTGGGGTAATGCACACCCAAGCAGGCTGTGAGCTCTAGAGCACTACACAGTGTTAGTTATTTTTGTTAAATGAGACTGGTTATATAGTTAACATCATAGAGAGCAGTTGTGTAACTCATCAGCAACTTGTGTCAGAAGCCTCCAGCTGGCGGAGCAGAAGGGACACAGGGAAACCCTAGGACACATTCGGGGGGGTGCAGAGCTAAGCTGGGAAGAGGTCAAGGATAAGTTTGGACAGTGGGTGCTGGGTGAGCTCTGAGAACCAGGTAAAGTCGGAGGAGAGTACGGATTTTAATCTGTGAGGACCGGGGAGGAGCTCTTCGAGGCAGACAGAATCACAGGATCCATTCATCCATTTAAAAAATCATTTGTCCACCATGTCTCCTGTGTGTTGATCTGTATCAGGCAGAGAAGCAAATGCCTCAAGGCAAGAATGTGCAGTGAAAGTTTGAAGCTTCTGAAAGCTGAGAGAGAGACAGACAGACAGACAGACAGACGCCAGGGCTGCTGTGGCAGATCCCCTTGGAGACAGGTGCAAGGAGGAAGGACAAGCCTTCCCCGCTGTTTCAGTGGATGCTCGCCTCGTGGACAGAGCTGCATTTGGAGAGCAGATGGGAGGTGCTTGAGCAGCAGGGTGCCCAGATCAGAGGCCCTTCTTAGTGTTCCAGGAGCCAAATTACAAAAGCACACGGAGTTGGCACCGCACCAGGTTCCAAAGGCCTTGCTTTACTTGTCTGGTCATTTCTCTCGAACCTTCCTGTCAGTACGTCCAGCCTTCATCACTCTTCTACGCCCGCCTTCTTCACAAAACCACCTTTGATAACTTCAAGGCTCCGGGGCAAAGGACCATCCCTGGTTGTCTGGTCCCTGCCCTGGGAGATTGGGACAGAGGGATGGTGGCCTGGAGTGTGAGGACCACAGAGGAGGTAAGTGGAGTGTGGGCTCTGGGGGGGTTGGTTGGTTGGCGTACGGAAGGTGTGCTCGCAGGTGGGTGTTCACTCTCTCTGGGAACTGGCTACCCTGGGAGGGGCGGTTCCCCCAGGGTCAGCAAGGCCCCGGATGTCAAAATATTGCATAATACAGAAAATTAAAAATATGATCAATTCACCCTTGCTACTCTTACCTACACACATCCTTGCCTTCCTTCCAGGCTCAGTCCGAATATCACCTCCTTGGAGAAGGCAGAGGTCAGGGAAGGCCTTTCCTTTCGTTCCCAGCACAAGTTAGAAGTACTATCTTAGCCGTGGTTCCCTAGAAAACAGGATGAGACAAGCGTTTTGTGTGAATGTTTCACCTGGGAGGTCCCAATTCGAGGCAGCAAGAGTGAGAGAGAGGGAGGCAGGTGGGGAGGGAGGCATCGCCACACACTCACGAGGACTGTCAAGGTAGGCAGCTGGGTGCTCAGGAGGCCCCCCGGGCCCACAGCACAGCCCACAGACTGCACGGAGCAGGTGCCTGAGAGCAGTCGCGGCAGGGAGAGGACACGTGTCTCACCTGCTGGTGTCCCTCCACTGGTCAGGGCTCCTTCACACTCTGGGCTGTGTTGACTGACCACTTGGAAGCCAGATGTTAAAACCAAGGGGGTGGCATTTTAACTCACATCTGGAAGTTACAAAAGAAGATGTTCACTCAGAGCATGTGACTGGTTGGCAGCCAAAGGAGAAAGATGTCATTCCCCGGGCAAGGGACTGGCCAGCCCCCAGAAGGTCCAGGAGATGTCGGAACTGAGAGATCTGAAGATAAGTCTGACTGTGTATTTCGTAAGTGTAGCGTGCCTGCTGGTCCCCTGCTAACCGAGCATCTTCCGGGCAGAGACCAGGCCTGCCTGATATAACACTGCGTTTCCCGGCCGGGTGCAGTGCCTGCACAGGGTAGGGCTGAACGCCAGGCGTGCTAAGCCAAGTTCAAAGGCTGCAAAGCTTCCCGAGACTTCCCAGGGTGAGCTGGTCACGCTGCATGCTCCAAAAAGGACCCTGCTCGCCTCTGTCTCCGCACCATCCCCACGGCTAGGCCGTAGGGACCCTGAGGGCACAGAGCACTTCCTCTCGTCCTTTAATCCTAGTTAGCAGCTCAGTGCCCGACAGGTAGATGCTGCGCAAATGTTGGTTGAAATTCGCCCATGATTAAATGGATGGATGCAGCTCTAGAGGCGGATGACTAGACTTTCTTGGAATTATCTTGCTGGTGGGTGTGCTTGACTTGCAAGACTCTCTGCTGTGCTGCTCGTTCAGAAATAGGTACAGTGAAGCCAAGCTGCCCCAACCTGGAAAGTTTCATTCGTTCATTCCTTAGTTGTGCTAGTGTGGGGGAGGGAAACATTTTCCCTTCCCTCCTTTGGTTCTTTTGGCTGGTCGAATAATTAAAACGGCATAAGACAGGTTAACAGGAGAAAATAAAACGTATTGAGCGTGTCAAGTGTGCTGGTAAAATAGTGGTGAACGAAACAGACCAAAAGGCCTGCCCTCGTGAAGGCTATAAATAAATAAGGAAACTATTTAGTACGCAGCAGGATGGTAGGTGCAACGGGGAGAAGTTTAGCAGGATGGGTGGGTAAGGACTGTTGGAAGGGGGGTGGAGACTAAAGCTTGGTCTTCGTGGTTGGAGGCCAGTGGACTGAATGGATTCGTGCGCGCAGCTGCCGGGAGCTGCCTGGGGGCTGGGTGTAAGGACCTTTGTTTCCGTCTCTGCCTTCACCATCTTACAGGCAGGACTTTTTATTTCCTCATTAAAAAATAAAAAGCATAGGGATGCTGTGAGCGATCATCCATGGCCTCCTCCTAAAGGGACAATCTGCTAAGATTAATGCAAGTGACAAAGTCACCATCAGGGAAGTTGAGGGTGAGGGTCGTTTGCAGTCAGTCCAGCGCTTTCCAGCCCAGTGCAAATGGAACAATCCAATTGGTCAGGGACCCGGGGGCTCAGAGGGTCTTGGTCGTCGGAGTGCGATTAGAATTTAGCATTTGGAAAGGTTTGGGGAGAGAAGTGCATCTAAATCAAACCCTTCTGAGGGAAAGTAAGAAACAGATTTCGTGGGTTGGGGCCAGTCATAAATTTGTTTTAATGCCACGGTTTTTAAAAAGTGGATTTTACAATCTATGAATCAGTTTTATTTACGAACTTAGACTTAATCTATCTTCTTCCTGTTCCTTGGCATAAAACAGGCTGTGCTTGCCTGGTGTTCCTTGGACTGTGAAGCTGAGGGATTGTGTAATATCGAAAGTCCCCAGCTTGTAGAAGTCGAATTTGTCTCATTTATAAACAGTGTCGATGAGCAGTGTTCTGGGGGGGGAGCTCCTCTCGCCTGACTTCCTGGCCGCTCCTGGGAACGGCCCTCCCGGCCCAGGTCCTGCTGTGCGGAGCCGGGTGGGCAGAGCCAGGGCAGAGAGGGGGACACTACTGTCCTGCTCCCGCCGCACCTTGGGGCTGACACCCACCCAATGGACTTTATAAAAGACCACGCTGGCAGTTAACTTCCACCCAAACAGGGTCTCCATGGGAAAACAAGCTCTGAGTTACAAACAGCTGAATTGAATCAGTGTTTGCAACTCATACCCACGTGAGAGGGATGTAGAACCAGATGGCATGAGATCGAGGAGAAAGAGTCCCGCCCTGGCTGTTTTGGCTCAGTGGTGAGAGCATTGGCCCTCGGACTGAAGGGTCTCGGGTTCGAATCTGGTCAAGGGCAGCCAATTGATGTATCTCTCTCACATCGATGTTTTTCTCTCTCTCCCTTCCACTCTCTCTGAAAAGCAATGGGAAAAATATCCTCGGGTGAGGCTACAAAAAGAAGTAGGTGTCCCCGCTTCATGGAGGGAAACATGCTTTGCTCTCGACCCCCAGGATACCTGAACTTGGCTCTGGGTGGGGGATGGGAGGAAGCTCATGCCAGTCAAGGTGAACGAGTCAGCCCTTTCCTACCTAGGGCCAGGGCAAGCAGCCGGTGCCATAGGAAAACCAGCTAACCAAACAAAGCAGGTGTGCCACCCCCCGATTCAACCCTAAGCAAGCAGTGGGCTATTTTTCCTCTGGAAGGGAGTGGGGCGGGCAGGGGCCGGCACCATCCCGAGCAGCCTGCCCGAGAGATGCCCGCGCTGGGAGCCGGGGCGCCCGCAGCATCCCCTGGCCTTGGGCAGCGCTCTCCTCGAGGGGGTTTAGGTCGAGGTGAGTCAGGGTCGGCTGTGCTCACCCAGCCCTGACTTCAGTGTCCCTTCTCTCATTCTCTGAGCCTTTGCGGGATACACCTAGGAAGGGCCACCATTGATGGAACTAGGAACGAAAAAGCCCAAGGCTCTATCACTCGTTTAAGGACACGGGAACCTGCGCTACAAAGGGAAACTTGAAGGGAGTAAATTCTTCGGTCTTTAATCCAGATTTAGACTGATCTGATCATCAGCATCACCTGAGGAGCTTTAAAAAAATCATCGGGTGTTTGACCCCACACAGACACCCTGGATCAGGACTTCTGGGGCGGAGTTGGGATGTGTACTTGCTGCACACCCCAGGGGACTCAGGTGATAAGCAGGGTCAGGGAGAATCTCACACTGGAGATGGACTAAGTGACAGCCAACCGACCCACAAGAAGCTTCTGTCAACAAGGAGCAGGAGACCAGCCCCCTGGGCGTGCAGACAAAGGCAGTTTTGTTGAAAAAGCACAAACGGTCAACAGTCATAAGATGTTCGTCCTAATTACTGCAGAGTTGAAGCGACAAGATGTCATGGTTTTTATACAACAAATTGGCAACGACGAAAGCATGGGCTAGTTCTGAGCGTGGCTGGGGCGAGAAACACTCACCGCTGCACCCTGTTGGTGGGAATGAGAACTGATGTGATGTGTGCGGAGGGCCACTGAGCAATATGGTCAACATTTGAAATGAATGTCAAAATTTTAAATAAACGCAGGTTTCATGAAACAGTTTCGGGATTTTATTCTACAGACATGTTCAAAGATGCAAGCAGCACATATAGGTAGGAGAACTGTCCTTGCAGCTTGTTTATAGTACCAAGGTCTGGAAACAGCCTGAGTGTCCACTAAGAGGAGACAGTCTGGACACTGCGGAACGACCACACAGTGGGTTATCACCTAACTGTTGAGAAAGAACTAGATCTCTACATGCTGATATAGAGCAATCTCTGCAGATGCTATTTTATTAGAAAGAATGGCAGTTTGTTGGGTTGGAATTCATTCGGGGTAAAAGAAAAACGGGTAGAAGTAGGTACTGAGAAACAGGAGAGACGGTAAATGAAGCTACTTCTAGAGAGTGGGAACAAAGGTCTGGGGGAGAGAGGTGTCTTCTATTTACTTTTCATTTGACGACCTTGTAAATTATTTGACTTTCACCACGAGCATGTGTTAGTTTTGCAGGACAGAATAAGGCAAACAAACTAAAATAAAGCGAAAACGTATACACATATATACACAGCTGCTTTGGGTCTGGTGACCTAATTTTCCCATCCCTCCTCTCCCCACTTAGCAGCACCCCCCCCCCCCCCAGTGCTGCCACATCTCCTGGGGAGGTGGGACTCAGGTGGGGGCAGGTGATTAGCCTGACCCTGGGAGGCAGGTGTGACTCTGGGGCTTGGGGCCAGGGAAGCAAGCCCTGGAGCCTGGGAACAGGCCCTTAAGTTGAGGAGGGGTCCGCAGCTTCGCCAAAGGTCTTGTGGCCTTGAATTCTTTCCTTAATCATCTGTCATCTAAATAAGAATATTCTCCAAGCAAAACCATTGTTCTGGCTGTACACCCAGTGCAAGGTACTGTGTTAGGGCAGCCCAAGCCGACTAAGACAGGGGTGTCTGTGATTAGAACTGGTCAGTACCCTTTCTGGTTACTTCCATTTTGGAATCAGACCTGGGAGCAAATCCCGCTCATGCGTTTACTCACCCTGTGATGCCAAGCAAGTCCTCTTACCTGCCCAAGCCTCAGTTGTTCAGTCTGTACAATGGGGATGCTTGTAGCACCTGCCTCGTAGGTTGCTGTGGAGTCTAAAGGGCTCTAGACATTAAGTGCTGAGGACCACAGAGTTGGTCAACATGTGAGCTGGGATTTGAACATAGGCAATCTGGTTCCAAAATAAATGTAACTGGAATAACTATGGAAAGTCCGTATTTATTTCATGAACTCTATCTCCCTGGTCAATCAAAAACGAACATATGAAACATAGAAACAAAAGTGAAATTGCTCTCTGGATGAAACTGTCAGCCAGGACTGGACTTTTCTTTGGCCAACGAGCCAGAGGAGCGGGGGTCTCTCTGGCCATCTGCCCACTGACCTCAGCTGTCTGCATCTCACAGGGAGCTCCCCCAGGCCCAGCCTACGGCCGCCTTCCATCCCATACACAGCACAGAGCTTCCAGAGAAAATAACCAGAAACCCAGTATAAACAGTAGTGATTTACCTCGTGTTAGGCTAACGCTGGAAATGGGACCAAGAATAGTGTTGGCTGTTGCTCCTTAGTCAACTGGAAGCAGTTTTTCTCGTGGCTCATACGCTGTGTGTGTTTCTGGAGGTCCTGGTAACTCTTGTCTCGATGGCGCTTTGAGGGGCGCCTGACCTAACCGTGGTGGGCGCTTCTCCTTGCCTGTGCAGATGCTGGAGCACGTTAAGCTGATTTAATTAGAGACAAGCTGGGTTTTTTTGTTTTTTTTTTAATCTTCACCCAAGGATATGTTTTTAGAGAGAGAGAGAAAGAGAGAGAGAGAAACATCAATGTGAGAGAGAAACATCAACTGGTGGCTTCTTGCACCCGCCCCTACTGGAGATCAAACCCACAGCCTAGGTCTGTGCCCTGACTGGGACTCTAACCTACAACCTTTGGGACAACACTCCAACCAACTGAGCCACGTAGCCAGGGCCAACCTGGGCATTTTTAAGGCAAGGTCCCGGGTTTTACTTCTGGTTCCTACGAAGCCAGGCAAAGCCCTTATGCAGAGACTACGTCCCATTCTGTGAGCAACTGAGAAAGGAGGGAATCGGCGAAATCCAGGCCTTTGCTTGGCTCCGTCAGGCAGGTTTCACCAAGAAGGGATAAACATGCAGCTATGGAGACGGAGCTTCTGCTTGCCATGGCTCCCAGGATCTGGGCCTTGGCACCCCCTGGCAGAGTCCCTCTCCACGCTGGCAGCATTACAGAAGCCCCCTGTCAACAAATATCTGTCGACCTTACCTGTCCATTGGTAAGATTTAGCCAAGAGACCCACGTGCTCTGCTTCTCAGGGGGAAAGCACACTTCAGCCCCTGTCCGCTGCGTTCTCCTTACTCCCAACGGGCAGAATCCCCCTCGCCGTCTCCCACTTTCACCCGAATAAATAAGCCACCACGGGGTTGAAATGAAATATGTCGTCAGAAGACAGAGAAAGCGAGGGAGCAGAAATCAGGGGAACGTTTGTTGTTGTTGGCCCTCACCTGAGGATACTTTTTCCATTGCTTTTCAGAGAGACTGGAAGGGAGAGAGAGAGAAACATCGATGTGAGAGAGAGACATCAGCTGGTTGCTACTGGCTGCCCTCTGTATGCGCCCCAATGGGGGGGGGGAGCGAACCCATTACCCAGGTGTGCCCTTGACCACGAATTGAACCCTGGACCCTTCAGTGTGCAGGCCAACGCTCTAACCAGAAGTCAGGCGAACTTGATGGCAGCGTTTACTTCTGCGAAGGCCGTCATAGTCTCTCCATGGCGCTGGCATCCTGGCCAGGCTGGCGACCTCATTTTTGACAATGACATTTCAGCTTCTGAGTGAAGGCAGGTATTTCTTGAGATGGCTCGGCCAATACGCTTGACCTTTAGAAGAAAAAAAAAATCGGGAGGAAAGAGGCAGGGAGAAGGAAATTTTCAACGCATCATTTCCAGTTTTCCCTTTGGCAGGACTCGTGCTGAGAAAGAATCGCCAAGTTGAAGCAGCTGCTCCGAGCGGACGATTTAGGACAAATTCCCTATTTCCTTTTCCCTTACTTCCCTTTTGATTAATCACGGGAATGTCTGTATTTTCCCCTTGAAAGAATCGTGGCCCAGACTGTTTTTGGCAGCAGTTAGAACCGCTTCTCAAAATGTTCCTGTGTTTCTCCGAGACCATTACTTGGAGCTTTAGGAAACTGTGTAGCCCGTGACTCAGACCACAGTGAAACCACTCCGTGTCAGCTCTCCCATTTCCCAGCTGCAAGCAAGGGACAGAGTGGGGTCCAAGTTCCACTTTGAGCGGGACTGGCCCACACTTCTGAGGGCTGGACACATTGAATGGGAACACATGAGGGGAGAGCAGAAAAGAGGCCCTGGCTTCACATGTCCTCTCCTAAAAATTGTTATTACAGCTGCTAAAACCCCAAGTAAGTCCCCATCAATGAGAAGCAACAGAGCAGAGATCTCTGACCTTCTGTGCCTGTTCCTGCCGCTGATGGGGTGGGGACAGGCCACCAGATTCAAGGCCAAGAGGCCTGGCCTGGCCTGGCCCACCATGGCCCAGTGCCTCAGGCTGACTTAGGTGAGTCTCTGCCTTTCTGTGGCGCACCAGCAGGGAGGGAGGACCCAGGAGTGCCACACGGGAGTTGCTGGGTGTAGCCGTGTGGCACCCCTCCCCCGATTCTCGACATTTCATTCATTTATTTTTGAACAGGTCACGAGAGCAAACACTTCCATGGCATTTACTCTGTGCTGGGCCCTACTCTAACTTTGCACATATATTAATTCATTTATCATCCTTACAACAGCTCTAGAGGGAGATGTGGTTATAGAGATGAGGTGAGGGGTGGAGAGATTAGTGTGTCAGGCTCACTGGGAAGGAAGGGGCAGAATTGGGAATGGACCGATGGCAGCCTTGCCGCAGCTCCGTGCCCTTCACCCTGCAGCCCCGAAAGCCCCAACAGCCCTGACAGCCCCGAAAGCCCCGACAGCCCCGACAGCCCAGGCCTCTTACTTCCACTCCTCTCCCTCCAGCCTGAGACTGTCAGTGTTTTGCTGCTACTGTCAATAGTCTTTTGCATATCTTTTTAAAAAAATGCTACACGGCCTTCATACATTTACATACACACAAGCACATATGTAGCATATTACATACCTGTGTATTACATATATACTTATACAAAGGGTAGGTACATGGTTTCTTTCTTTAGACAAATAGTAGCATTTATACTCTTCCTTTTTGCACCAAATACAAGAACGTGATCTTCCCATCTTAATTCACTTAGAGCTGCCTCATACTTTTAAACAACTGCAGTCTTTTCGGTTGTATAAACTACAATTTATAAACTACCGCCTACTGATTCACATCTAGATGGTTCCCGGTATTTTACTATTACAAATAATGCTGCAGTGAGAATTCTTGCAGGTGCACCGATTTGCACAGATGAAGCTGTGGTAGGTGGACCGCCCGCCCCCCGCTCCCCACCCCCACCCTCTAGTTCATGCTCTAGTCTCTGGAATTGTGACTATGTTGCCTCACACGGCAAAGGGGACTTTGTAGGTGGAACAAAGGTTATGGACATAAGAGAGGGAGATTATCCTGGATTCTCTGGGTGTACAGTCTAAGGACATGAGCCTTTGAAAGCACAGGCTTTCCCAGCTGGAGGCAGGAGGCAAGAGGGGGTGCCAGGGAGACTGGGGTCGCGAGAAGTACGCAGCCCACCACTGCTGGCTCTGAAGATGCAGGGACCCCGAGCCAGGGAATGCGGACAGACAGCCTCCAGGAGCTGAGGACGAGACGGCCAGCCAGGAAGCAGGGGCCTCGGGGCTACAGTCTCCTGGAACTGAATTCTGCCAACAACCTGAATTCTGCCAACAACCTGAGTGAGCCTGGAAATAGATCCTCCCCCAGAGCCTCTACGTAAGAGCCCAGGCAGCCACCCCCTGGGTTTCAGCCTTGGGGACCTGAAGCACAGAAACCAGCCCAGCCTTCCCGAGCTACAGAACTGTGAGATGGTAAGTCTGGGTTATTTTAAACACCACCTTCATGGCGATCTGTTACAGAGCAGTAGAAAATGAATGTACAGCTGAATAGCTACCAATAGATAGCTGGGTCACAGGGTAGATGAGTTTAACATTTTGATAGATCCTGTCAAATTGCCCTCCTTGGAAGTATAACCAATTTACAGTCTCCCAGTTATATGTGAGGGGCTGTTCTCGGGATTTTCACCCACCCAGTAAGTGATCTTTGCTAATTAGGTACAGGAGGTTGTCTTGAACCTGCACTTACCTGGCAAGGGCGTGACTTCAGTTTAGATTCTATGTTTGCGTGGAGTCGTTTTGGGTGGGGGAGGCTCCTGGAGGAAAAGGCCAGGACTCTCTTGGGGGATGCCACTGGCAAACAGGCTTAGAGGGACGGTTCAGCTTCCCTTCTGTGCAATGAGAGGTAAGTAGGGGCGGTCCTGGGATCAGCCCCAGCTGGGGCAGGGGACCTTGGGGCCATGAGGTGTCAAGCCAAAGGAGACTAAAGTCAGTGGCTCAAGTGCAACTGGGCACAAAGGAGGAGTCCAGGTGTTGTTCCCTTGGGGACAAGGGGAGGACAATGGCAGGCTGAAGCCAACTGCAGAAGATGGGGTACAGGGTGCATGTAAGGCCGAGCCTGGGAGCCCCGAGACAGTGGTATGCAGAGTATGGAGCTTTCTAAAGAGCCCCAAGGCCAGGCCAGATTGGACGCAGCTGTGAAAGGAGGACTGCGGCCAGTGCAAGGGAACTTGGAGGGGAGCCTGGGGCAGGCTGACTCAGAGACCAGAGCGCAGCCTCCGAGAGGGTGGGTCCATTCAAGGTGGGAACCTGGTGCCTCAGGCTGTCCTTGTCCCACCCAGGGAGAAGCAGATGGGAGGGTGAGGGGAAGACAAAGCAACAAGAGACTGAAGCTGGGAAGTGGCTGCTGTGGGGCAACCCAGCCAGGCAGCCTCTGAGCAGCAGCTTCAACAAGTGGAGCGCCCCCTACTGGCCCTACACTAAGGAGCCTGTGAGAAATTCAGAGCCTGTTTGCTGCCTACTTACCTAATACCAGGTTCCCAACCATAGTCCTCCAACCAGAGCCTTCCTCCGACACTCCTGGGTAGAGGGACAGAGTGTTACAAAGTGCAGGAGAGTCTGGATTGTGAAGCCAGGAGGAAGTGAACTCATATCTTGACTTGGTCTCCTTTCAGCTATGAGACCCCCCTGACCTTGCCTGCAGTCAAAATTGATATTTTAAATTGATTTTGAGAGAGAGAGGAAGGGAGAGAGAGAAACATCGATGTGAGAGTGAGAACAAAGGCCAAATGAACCCGACACTGGACAAGTCCGGTACAGAGGTGTGTGGGTGACAGAGAGGACAGGTGACAGCTGCCATCAGAGGGGGGCTCACCTCTGCTTTCCCAGGCACCTGTAATGGTCTCTGCCCCCAAGAGTAAGAGTGGTGGATGGGAACGCATTTGGGACATGTATTGGCCGGTCTACAGAAAGGCTCGGCGGGTATGTGGACCTGCAGCCTTGTTCTGTGAGTCCCTGGGCACCCAGGTAGACTCAGCCCCAGGGCCGGGACCCCTGTCCGGACACACTAGTTCCCTGGATCCGTCACCAGTGCAGCTCACGGGGGGCTGTGCAAAGTGCACCGACTCGTCAACACCAAGGTCAAGCCCAAGGTCTGTCCCTGAGCCTTGGCCAAGCGCCCTGGGAGCCTCAGGAGTTGCATCTTTTTTTATTTTTTCCTTCTTGTACAGGTTTTCTGACGTCTGTACAGTGGACATATCTTACCTGAAAATTTTAAAAGTTATTTTTGAAGGCGAACCTTCTTTTGATTTTATCTCTTATGCGCTTAAATACGACTAACAGCATTCCTGGCCCTGTTCCAAGCACGTCTCACACCAATCTTCAGAACAGCACTATTCAGAAGCTATTATTATTGCCCCCACTTTACAGGCCAGGAAAATGAGGCACAGAGAGGTGAAGTCATTTGCCCGGGGTCACACAGCGAGGCGCAGAGCTGGGATGTGAATCAGGGGGTCCGGCTCCTGAGTCCTGCCTCTAACCCCTAAGCCACGACGCCTTATACGGGAAAGGCTGATACCACCGGAGCAAAGGTAAGTGCGTTAGAAAGCTTTGCAAGGGATTGTAACTGAGCAAGCGAGAGCCGAAGCACCAGCATGAACGCTTTTCCTCACAGGACGCTGGCGAGGATGACTGCGGTGTCACAGGCTCGCTACCCGCTGTGCTCAGCAGGAGAGACAGTGTCCCAGGGCTCCCGGGTGCCACCAGAGAAAACCCCTGGAGCATGTTGGCAACCGTGGTAGGAAAGAGGAGAGAATATGGAAAAGCGAACCGTTCCCGGGAGAGGGCAAGGACGGCGGGACCCCATCGCGGAGCGGCCTGGCAACAGCGGTGGGTGTGTGGAGGGAGGCCCGGCTCTGAGCAAACCCAGGATGGCGCAGGAGGGACAGAAAGAGAGGACATAATTCAATTTCAGTGTCTACGAGAGAGAGATGCAATGGCTCGGAAACATTTCTCCTTTATCTAGGAGTCGTCTGCGGCCACGTACGACTTCGGGTCCCTCTATGATTCGCGCCGTGAGACTCCTGGGTTCGCAGCTGCAGCCCCTCCAGCCACCTAGAAAATGTGTCTCACCAGCTCCCGCAGGAAAGTGACGAAGCTGGAGGCCACGTTCATTAGCTCTCCCCCGGGAGAAGGGGACCTGGGTGCTGGTGACGTCCCCAGTAGTCCGACGGCAGGGTGAGTTAGGGCCCCTGCTGAACATCACCAGACCCCTTGTCTGGCCTTTGCCTCCCCCAGCATCTTCGTGGCCGCTGCGTTCCTTCCCTCCCCTCCCCAAGGCTCGAGTCACTGCTCCTTCTTTCCCAGAAGGAAATTAAGGGCATAAAGGTTCCTGCATTTGCACTCGCCCAAGGACATGCTGTGCTGTCGTGTCAGGGCCAGCGGGGACCCTGCACGCTTCGGGGGCGCCTTCATCGGGGACTCCCCCATTAGTCGTTAGCAGGTTAGCAGGTTTTCCCCGCAGCCTTTTTCTCTCCTTCCCTGCCGACTTGCATTTATTCATTTTTGTGCCTTGTCATGTTACAGCTGAGTGTGGGGACTTAGGTTATTTATATGCATTTTTAAATCAATATGGAGCTTTCTGCTCTAAACAATATCTAAAATAGATTTTTCTTTTGGCAAGAGAGAAAACTGTGATTTACCCCTGGAGCTTGATAAGCTACATGTATTTGACCACAAAAGATAAATGACATCCATGGTGTTCTTGGCTAATAACTTGTCTCGAGTAGGATTCATGGCTTTTGATAAATTAATGATCTTGTTCGACAGATTAATTAAATCACCCTCCTGAGCTCACAGAAAAGCAAGTTGATCCAAATGGCTCCAGTGTCCTTTGTAGTTCTTAGAAACCAGCGATTTCTTTTTCCTTTGGCTGGAAGAGCAAGCAGGCCCTCGGAGCAGGCAGTGGATGGCTCTGGCCCTGGGTCCTGAGAGGCTCTACACGCGAGAAGAGCAGAGGCGGGGTGGGTGGTGGACACAGGCCGGGCGGGGACAGTCAGCCTCCTGAGCGGTGGGCAGGTCTCCCCCATTCTATTAGCAGCTTTAGTTAGGAGCCCACCGCTGCTCATACCCCGGATCCCCAAGAGGAGAGGAGAGGAAAACGGAGGCATGGCCACCACGGCCTTTCTCAGACAGATGCTCTGCGTCCCCGGTGTTAGTTCAGCATTGGGTGGGTGGGTGGGTGGTGCAGAAACCCTTGTCATATTGGAAGGCAGGAGTGTGAACACATAACCAAGCAGGCGTACAGAGGTCCCCACCAGATACCTTTATTGTCAAAGAACTGCTATCACTGCCACCACCATCCCCAAACCCCTCACCCCCATATATCACTGCAACCAAGAACCCCAAAAGAAGGGAGAGCCCACGAGGAAGAGTCACCCGCTTCTCTGGGAGACATGCTGGACTTAGAGGAGGGGGGAACGCACACGTGGTCCAGGAAGCCAGACGGCCGGATTCAATCAATGCTTCCATTTGGTTTAATAAGAAAACGTGTGCCTGCTGTGTGCCTGGCACAGCTGGGGGCCCAGGGGACCGGGATGTGCCCACAGTCTCCATGGGGGGGCGTTACTAGCATGCTGTTTGTCTGCCCTCCCTTCCCCACTCAGGGGAGGCCACGGGGTCCAGGCCTCGTGGAAGAGTCTCCCTGCCATGTGAGAGGAGCAAAGTCTCGCTCCCTTCTGATCACAGAGTAAGAGTGAAGGTGGAGCATTCAGGGGACAGCTTTCCCACCTTTGAGGAGAGTTTATCGATCATCTAAAGCCCCAAAGGAGGACTGGGTGGGGGGAGCGAGAGAAAGAGAGAGAGAGGGATGGATGCTGTTTTGGCCTCTGGATCAAGTTTTTCCAACTCAGACAGAGCTTCCGGATTTGCCGGGTCCGGGAGCTGGTTTGTGGCCCTCAGGATGTGTCGTCAGTGGAGCCCTGACTCTCACCGTTACTGAGGTTTGAGATGCACGCAGGGCAGGTCCAGGTGAGGAGCTCATGACAATTCCCCTGGGCTTCCCAGGAAAGCAGAGGAGCTCGGGGACCTCGCCCAGGGAGAAGCAGAGGGGACCACAGATGGGGGCACAGTAAGAACAGAAAGAGCCAGACAGGAACAGGTGCTGGCTACATGCTTTGGCGTCTTGGGCCAAAGCCCCCGAATCATACCCCGCAACGTCAGTGCTCACACGGACCCCTGTGAGCACGGCCACCCATGCTCCCAGCTCTGCACACTTTGATTTTACATAAGTTCGATGTAAACTCTGACTCATACGCCGGGATCTGGTGACACTATTGAAACAACTGTGCGTACCGGGAGCCATGCCTGACTTCACTCAGAAAAGCTCGCTGCTGGTTTAATTGAATTGACCTTTGGTTATATGACAAAGTTAATTATAGGTACAGACAGGCCAATTATACATATTGACAGAGCCTGTAATGAACTCTATTGTCTGTGGCAGGTAGAATTTCAAAGAAGTTACTCTCCTCAGCTCCCATCTTCCCCCTAGATCTTGAGGAGCGAATGGAAAATACGAGACCCTCCTAGACCCTGGACCAATCAGAAAAGTGTGCATGGATGTCCTTGCAGCATTGTGGATTTATAAGGAAACATTGTCAGTAACCAAATGCATCGGGGTTCCTCCAGGACAAGCACCCTGAGACGCAGCATTTATGGTGTCTGTGTGTTGGCATGGAAAGCCGCCGTGATGGGTTTGTGAAATGGGGGTAAAACCAGGTTACTTGGCAACATGTACACCACGAGCCCATTTTACGTGTTTATTTGCACATGCATAATAAAAACGTCAAAAAGAGACTTCTGTTTTCTAGCCAAGGTGAAGACCAGATTTACCTCCCCAAAAAGGGCAAAATACATGAAACAATGGAGCTTGAGACACTGGCCATCAGGCAACGAAGGGCAGTGATCCCTGAGAGACGGGGTGCAAACGAGGGGAGCCCTACAACTGCCCCATCTTTCAGCCTTGAAAAAGTTTCCCAGCTGTGGCACATGGACGTGGACCCCGGACAGAGCCGGGGGGGGGGGGGGGAGGGCGCTTTCTGATTTGAGGAGAGGGAGTTGAAAGCAGGGGGAAACCAAGGCAGCCAGAGTTCAGGGGCAGAGTGTCAAGGAGAGCACATGAAGGGAGGGCTCTGGGGTCCTGAGAGGGCCTCCCTCAAGTATTCAACAGAGTACTGACTAGGGAGCAGTGATCAAGCAGAGGGCCGATCATGTGTGGAAAGTAATTGAGGCGGGGGGGGCGGAGGCAAACACCTGAAAATATTAGAAGTAAGAGTGGCCGTGCCCACCTGGGGCGGGGAGCAGTGCCTGGTCCCACCAGTCGACTGGAGAACCTCATGGCTGAGAGGCATCCGTCTTCCCTAGAGGTGGGGGAAAAAACAGGCTTAAATTGAGCACCACTCCAGTCCTGCCTGAATATTAAAAGCAAAACCTTAAAGGATCAGACTCTTTCCAAGTTAGTTGCCTACATGCCAGAACACAGATAAAAAATATTTCTAAAACACAAAATTATCCCGCACCCAGTGAGGTAAAATTCACAATATCTAGCATCCAGTAAAAGATTACCAGATATACAAAGGAACAGGAAAATATGACCCGTAATGAAAAGAATGATTAAATTAAAAATATATAAAGAATTCGCACCACTTAACAAAAGACAAACAATCCAATTAAAAAATGGGCAAAGGACCTAAATAGACACTTCTCCAAAGAAGACATACAGATGGCCAAGAGACATATAAAAAATGCTCAGGGTTACTAATCGTCAGGGAGATGCAAATTAAAATGACAGTGAGATATCAGCTCACCCCTGTCAGAATAGCTGCCATGAACAAATCATCAAACGACACGTGCTGGCGAGGGTGTGGAGAAACGGGAACCTGGTGCACTGCTGGTGGGAACGCAGACTGGGGCAGCCACTGTGGAAAGCAGTATGGAGGTTCCTCAAAAGATTAAAAATGGAGCTGCCTTTTGACCCAGCGATCCCACTCCTAGGAATATATCCTAAGACCCTGAAACACTAATCAGAAAGAACATATTCACCCCGATGTTTATAGCAGCGCGATTTACAATAGCTAAGATCTGGAAACAGCCCGAGTGCCCATCAGGAGATGAGTGGGTAGAAAAGCTGTGGGACATTCACACCGTGGAATACTACGCAGCTGTGAAGAAGGCCCTCTTACCCTTTGAGCCGGCATGGAGGGACTGGAGAGT
Source organism: Miniopterus natalensis (assembly GCF_054644295.1). Taxonomy (NCBI): domain Eukaryota; kingdom Metazoa; phylum Chordata; class Mammalia; order Chiroptera; family Miniopteridae; genus Miniopterus; species Miniopterus natalensis. Next base: position 8,418,567 of record NC_142101.1, read on the forward strand.
ATTATGCTGAGCAAAATAAGTCAGTCAGAGAAAGACAGACATATGATCTCACTCATATGTGGAATCTAATGAACAAAATAAACTGATGAACAAAATAGATCCAGAAACATAGCAAGGAATAGACTGAGGGATCTCAGAGGGCAGATTGGGGGTGGGGGAAGGGAAGAGATGAACCAAAAAATTTATCTGCGTATATGCACTGCCCATGGACTCAGACAACAGTGTGGGGAAGGCCTGGGGTGGGGGACAGGGGTGGCGTGGAAAGGGCCAATGGGGGGAAAAAGGGGACATCTGTAATACTTTCAACAATTAGGATAAATTAAAAACTAATCCAGAAGTGACACAGAAATTGTAAAAAATACCTGTCCTCATTCTGTTACATATGTTCAGAGTTAAGTAGGGACATGGAGAGGTATTCAAAAAATTCCAATCAAATTTCATTGTATTTTAAACAAGCTAAATCCCAAGTACAAAAAAAATGACCTTAAGGCACACGGTTGAGCACGTGTGTGTGCATTTGTATATGTATGTGAACACACTCATGTATGCATATGTGTGCACGTGTGTGTGTGTGTGTACCAGGAACGCCACAGTGTTTGCATTTTCACTGAAATCACACAATTTCAGGACCTGACACTGTTCTGAACGCATTTTCTTCCAACTCAGGCAAGTCCAGCCACATGACACAAAGCTCTCAGCCCCCTTCCCCAGAACAGCCCAGACTTATTTCGGCCACGCTGAAAATGGCTCTAAACGTAATTAAAGCACTTTGTTTTCAGCTCCCTGAACATTTTTCTCTCTCCAGATGATGTCGTGGATTTGGCCCAGCAGCGGGGGGAGTCATAAAAGGAACAAGATCCTTGGCCCGGTCACGCTCCACAGATGCCTCCGCGGGTTTGTCACATCAGGGAGACGGGAAGCCTGCTTTCTGCATCCCTCATCCTGGCACAAGCCCCTCCGTGGAAGGTGCCCTGCACAGCTGAATGAGCCAACTACCAGGGCACCCTCTCCCCTGGAAGCTCAGGGTCCAGCCAGCACCTGCATCTGGGGGCAGCATTTAAATAACTTCTCCCGCAGAAGTCACCTGGCTTTCCCAGTCTGCTGACATATGCTTCCTCCCAGGGTATCTTCTAGCAAAACGAAGCGTGTTCTGGGAGCTGATTAGGTGTTTCAAATGGTGAATTAAAGTGTATTTCTGTTTGGAGGCCCCTCTCCAGCTGCCGGCCCTGGGTGACGGAGGCATTTGGCTGGGAAAGCGGGATTAGCTCCCGCCTCGCTCCGGCCCCGCAGCTCACCTTTACTGAGTCTTTGCCAGCTCAGCTGGCCAGGGACGATCGGGACAAACAGCCCTGCTCACATGTTCGGTTCCCGACTCCGAGGGATTGGAAAATGTGACAAGTATGAAAGGAACAGGGTCCCCCAAATGTCTCAAGTACAGGGCACTGCCTCCCAGATAGGGATTTATGGATCGGGGCAGAAAGGGCAAGTGGGGACCTGGGAGGATTGAGGGTGGGGGTGGGGGGTGGGGGGATTGATGAGCGTGGGCAGGAGGGGAGCCCTGGCTTCTGTCATTTACTCCTCTCTGACTGCTGCCCAAAAGCATTGGAAGTGGCTTCCAGTAAACTGTGGCAGGTGCTGCGAAGCTAAGGGAGCGAGGCCTTAGCTTGTATAACACAGCGAGGGGCGGGGTGGGGGAGAGGATTCTGGTCACATCAAAGACCGACCATGGGGAAAGCCACCAAGACTAAGGACGAACTTCAGCCCGGAGTGTCCAGAAATTCTAGGAGCAGCGGGAAGCATCACGTCATTTTCGGTGCCTCGTAGGTGCCTTGGGAGCAAGGAACCCACCTGAGCCCAGCGGCCAGCACAGTGCCAGCTCCTGGCGTGTGTGTTGATTGGAAACATGTGCCAAGGAGCCTGCAGGTTTTGCTCATGAGTCTGCCAAATGGTCACTGATGGCTGGCAAACGGAGCAACGTCTGGAACGCTTTCTAAGGAGAACCGCTTGTGGAATTTTAACTCGTAGGATTTCTTTTGTTCACTTTAAAGGAAGTTACCAAACAGAACAGAAAAGAAACGTGAGCAAGACATATGCGGGCGCTTGACACACTAAATCCCAAGCGCGCTCCGGGAGCGCCGGCCGGGTGGAGAAACGGCCGTTACCACCGTCGCGCCCCCCACAGGCAATTTCCGGCCCCCTCTTCCTCTGTGGTTGCACCGCCGGTGTATTTAACACCTAAAAGCATGGCTCTGTGTTGCCTGTTTCTGAGCGGATGGAACCACACCGCTGTATTCTGCACCCTCATTCTCTCTCTTTCTTTCTTTCTTTCTTTCTTTCTTTCTTTCTTTCTTTCTTTCTTTCTTTCTTTCTTTCTTTCTTTCTTTCTTTCTTTCTTTCTTTCTTTCTTTCTTTCTTTCTTTCTTTCTTTCTTTCTTTCTTTCTTTCTTTCTTTCTTTCTTTCTTTCTTTCTTTCTTTCTTTCTTTCTTTCTTTCTTTCTTTCTTTCTTTCTTTCTTTCTTTCCTTTCTTTCTTTCTTTCTTTCTTTCTTTCTTTCTTTCTTTCTTTCTTTCTTTCTTTCTTTCTTTCTTTCTTTCTTTCTTTCTTTCTTTCTTCTTTCTTTCCTTCCTTCCTTCCTTCCTTCCTTCCTTCCTTCCTTCCTTCCTTCCTTCCTTCCTTCCTTCCTTCCTTTCTTTCTTTCTTTCTTTCTTTCTCTTTCTTTCTTTCTTTTCTTTCTTTCTTCCTCTCTCTCTCTCTCTCTCTTTCCTTCCTTCCTTCCTTCCTTCCTTCCCTCCCTCCCTCCCTCCCTCCCTCCCTCCCTCCCTCCCTCCCTCCTTCCTTCCTTCCTTCCTTCCTTCCTTCCTTCCTTCCTTCCTTCCTTCCTTCCTTCCTTCCTTCCTTCCTTTTCTTTTCTTTTCTTTTCTTACTGATTTCAGAGAGAGGCAGGGAGAGGGAGAGGGAGAGAGAGAGAAACATCAATGATGAGAGTCATTGATGGGCTGCCTCCTGCATGCCCCCTGCTGGGGATCGAGCCCCCAGCCCGAGCATGTGCCCTGACCGGGAATCGAACCCCGATCTCCTGGATCCTAGGTCGGTGCTCAACCACTGAGCCACCCTGACCGGGCCTGCCTGGGTTTTCAAGCCAACCCTGAGCCTTCACTTCTGGCCGGCCTTGCTTAAGCTCTCCCGGCCACCAGGGCTGCTCCATGGAAAACGCTCTTGGTTTCTGCTCCTGGACTCATCTTTGGGTCCCGAGGACCAGCGACTGTCCCGGGACCTTGTGCCTGGAGCTGTCTGCTGGCTCAGATTCTTCATTAGCTTTGACTCAGGCTTGACTCTGTTTTCTTCCTTCCGGATTTCGCCTGAGCTCCGTGTTCTAGCTCCTAGGCCCATGCCATCCAGCCCACCTTGCGCCTGTGGTCAGGCCTGGCTCCCACAATTGAGACAGTAAATTCAAACTCGATGTCTGCCCCATCTTTTCCCCGACCTGCACTCTCTGCCCTGACTCTGACTCGGATCAAACAGGCTTATTGGTTTTGAGAGTATGAACGGCATCTTTGTAGCCAGTGATCCATTGACCAGCTTTAATCAATTCCAAAGTCAATAGATATAAATGTAAAACTTGCCCACTATCTCATGCAGCCACCATCTCTTAATTATTTCAACAAGTAAATTGCAAATACTGTTTTATCTCCCACCAAAATGAAATGAGGAAGGAAATTAGGTCCATCAATTCAATTAACTGACTTTCGTATGTCCACACCCTTGTGAAGTGCTTTGAATTTAAAAAGAAGGTTAAGAAATAAACAAAAAACGGCAAGTGTGGTGTTTAAGTTGCAGCCGGCCCTGGTTTCTAAAGATGGCACTAGAACTTATATCTGGAATATCTACTCAATGAACTTGTTGCTCCTGCAAAGGCCCAGAACTGCATTTTTTTCCCACCCAGTCACCTCCTGCAGTGGTTTCTCTCCCAACCACCTTCCTGCTGCCATCAGAGCCTTCAGGACATCTTCCTAAAATGTCCTACTTCCCAGATTGTCCTGTGCACCAGTCGGGGTGATTCTGCCCCCCCCCCGGGACATGTGGGGGTGCCTGGAGACATTTATGGATGTCACACTGGGGTGGGGGTGCTGCAGGCCAGGGATGCGGCTACACCTCCTGCAGTGCCTCCTCCAAAAGACTCACAGTGTCAGGGGTGCCAAAGTTGAGGAGCCCTGCCCTGCACACGAAAAAACCTTTGGCGGGCCCTTGCCGGTGTAGCTCAGTGGTTAGAGCGTTGGCCCGCACACCAAAGGGTCGCGGGTTCAATTTCGGGTCAAGGGCACGTGGCTGGGTTGCAGGTTTGCCAGAAGGTTGGTAAATCAGCATTAAATATATACACGCAGCATCGCAGACGTTCTAATGACACTTCAAGGGTTTTTCTCATCAGGCTGTGGTGACACCAGTCGCTTCTCCCCCCTACAGGAGACCAGGCTCGCTTGCCTAGCAAACCAGAGTGTCTGTGTGGGTGAGTCAAAGCCCTTCTCGGGAGGACAGTGCTAGAGACAGAGAGGGAGGAAGGGTCGCCCGCCTGTACCTTTTCTTTATTTCCTAGTTGCCACTACTGTTCTTTTGCTTTACATTATAAAGACAATACAGGACGAATTTCTGGTCTGCAGGAACAATAGCCTATGGCAGGAGCGATGGCAGGTGGCTTCTGTGCTGGTCTCTCAGGCTGAGGGAAGCAAGTGACCCTGTTGGAACAGCCCCGTGCAGAGGTCCATGTGCCAGGGAACCAAAGCCTCCAGGCAGCATCGAGACTGAGACCTGCAGCGACCATGTGTGTGAACGTGGAAGTCGTGTCTTGAGATGACTGAAGTCCTGGCCCAGAGCTTGACTTCGACCCCGTGGGAAACCCTGAGCCCAAACTACCCAGCGAACCGCTCTCAGATTCCAGACCCTCAGAAAGTATGTGAGATAATAAATGTCTCTTGTTTTAAGATGCTAAGTTGGGGGCCCTTTGTTACACAGCAATACATAGCTATATATAGCTACAGAGGAGAAAATCATCATGTAATTATTTTGTTAGAGGCAGAGAGAGCATGTGATAATATTTAGCACATGTTTAGAATTTTTTAAAAACCGTCTCAGTCAGCTAAGGGGGAAGGAAAATGTTTTATCTACTAAAGAAAACTCATCAGAAAAATACCTAAAAAGTTGTCATACTTAATGGTGAAATGTTAAAACCTTTTCCTAGGAAATGAGAGATGAGACAGGGTGCTTGCTATTATCATTTTAATTGAACATTTATCAGAGTTGCTAGCCAGCCAAATAAGAAAGAAAAAAAGTAAAAGGAGTGATAGATGGAAGGAAATTAAACTGTCATTACTCATTGATGAAATGACCGTGTTCAGGGAAAATCCAAAATGATCTACAAATAAACCACCAGAATTAATAAGTGAATTTAGCAAGGTCTCTGCATAAAATGTTAATTAAAAGTCAATTGTATTTCTTTATGCAGCAGCAACGAGTAAGAAAAGAAATTTAAAACTAATACAGTCTACAATATCATTTAAAAATCAAATCCTTAATAATAACTCTAGCAAAAGTTGTGGAAGACCTCGCCAATAATTATAAAACATTATTGAAAGAGTTTAAAGAAGATGCACGTACATACATAAATCTTGTTTATGGATTTGAAGGTAGATGTCCATTTTCCACAAATATATACAATCAATACACTCCAATTAAAATCCCAGCCCATATTTTCGAGAGACTTGATAAGTTGATGACAAAATGTTAATAATAGGCAAGACAAACTTGAGAGATCCAAGTTGAACTTGACCAGAAATAGACTTATACAGCTATAGTAGTTAAGATCATGTGTTAACAATGAAAGGATAGACAAATGGACCAATGGGACAGAATAGAAAGTAGAGAGAGAGACCCACGTATATAATGGCTCTTCATTTATAATAAAGGTGATACTCTGGAGTGTAGAAAGGACAGTTTTCCAATAAATAGTACCAGACCATTGGTTACCCATATGGAAAAAGAGGAAAATTGACCCTTACCTTAAATGACACAAAAATCAATTCCAGGTGGGTTTTAGATATAAATGTGAGAGGTAAAACAATAAATCTTCTAGAACAACATTGTCCAATAAAAATATAATGCAAGGCACGTAGCCACATTTTAAGAAGTAATAAGAAACAGATAAAATCAATTTTAATTACATATTTTATTTAACTCAATGTATCTAAAATATCATTTCAACATATAACCAATATAAAATTACTGAAGAAAGATTTTACATCTTACATTATCTTTGAAGTCTAGTGTCTATTTCACACTAGCAATCCGTGTCAATTTGGACTAGCCGTCTATCAAATGCTTAATAGCCATGTATGGCCAGCAGTTACTGTATTGGACTGTATTATAGCTCCAGACTATAATAGAATAACATCTTCACGATATTTCAGTAGGCAGAGATTTCTTAAATGAGGCATACACACAGAATTTAAATACAAATGGCACTAGATTAAAATTAGAAGGGAGGCCCAGCCGGTGTGGCTCAGCGGTTGAGCATCGACCCATGAACCAAGAGGTCACCGGTTCGATTCTCAGTCAGGGCACAAGGCTGGGTTGTGGGCTCGATCCCCAGCAGGGGAGTGTAGGAGGCAGCCGATTGATGTTTCTCTCTCATCGATGTTTCTATCTCTCTAACCCACTCCCTTCTTCTCTCTCTAAAATCAATAAAAAATATATCTATATACATATATATAGATATAAAAGGGAGGCTGATTTATCAACTTGTATTGTGAGTACAGTGCAAGGGATCCTTAATAGCCAGCTTGGGCTGCTTAACAAGTTCCATAGACTAAGTAGCTCGAACAACAAACATTTATTTTGACACTTCTGGAGGGTGGAAAGTTCAAGATCAAGGGGCTGGCAGATTCTGTGTCTGGTGAGAACTCTTTCTAGTTTGTGGACGGCTGCCTTCTTGAAGTATTCTATCATGGCAGGGAGAGAAGGAAAGGAGAGAGGGAGAGAAAACACGAGAGCATGCACTCTCCTGTCTCTTCTTACAAGGGCACTGATCCCATGGTGAGGACCTCACCCCCTTGACCACATTTGAATTTAATCACCTCCTAAATGCCTCACCTCCAAATACCATTACACTGGGGGGTTAGGAATTCAATACATGACTTTGGGGGGATGCAAACATTCAGTGCATAACAAAGACCCGTAGAACTGGAAGTATGTGCCTGAGAAGTGAGCGCGACAACCTTCTTTCTGCTTCTGCAATTGGGATCTCAGGTAGAAATACAGCGCTAAGTGAGGAAATTTCTAGAATATCCACAGCAGCATTGTGCATAATATTAAAAACTGTAAATGACCCAAACGCCCACTGACAGTGGACTGGATGGGTCAGCTGTGGCCTGTTCAGCCGTGAGGAGCGGCGGTGTACAGCTCCCAGCAGCATGGATGGGTCTCAGCACAATGCTGAACAGAAGGACTTGGACGTCCAAGAGTACATACGGCATGATTCCTCTTCTATAAAGTTCAAAACACAGGCGGAACTAACCTATTGTTCAGGAGAAATGGATAATGATTATTCTGAAAAGGAGGGAGGGGACAGTGATTGGAAAGGACACGTGGGAGCATCCGGGGGACTAGCATATTCTATTTCCCGTCGAGGCAGTGGTTACGGGGCTGTGTTCAAATTGTGACAATCCATTGAGCTGTCCACTTACAATGTGCATTTTAAATGCATGTTTATTATAAATAATTTCTATTTAGACTTGTCTTCAGACAAGTCTATCTCCTTAAAAGCATGGCCTGATTTACCTAAGTCAGGAACTGGCCGAGTTCCTCTGAGTGAGTGGAGGGGACTCCAACATTTGGAACTTGTTAAGCCAAAATAGTGCCTATCGGTAATTGCAGCAGCTCCTACAGCCTTAGAGTGAGTCAGTCTGTCAACAAGCGTTTATTAAATACCATCCCACAGCTCGTTCCACGACCCTCCGGTCCAGCCGGTGGTTAGACAGCCGAGCAGCCCTGTAAAGAGTTGCAGCTGCCGAAGCCAGACATGAAATGCTGAGCCTCTCCTGATACCCCTTCGGGAATTTCCTCACCCTGGCCGCCTGCCTTGAAAGGCACCCTGGGGTAACAGAGAGAGTCTGGGGACAGGCAGGACTGTAGCAGAGGTTGGAGGCTAGAGAAGCAATCTCGAGAGAGTCCCGACAGTAAAGGCATTATTCAGATTGGCAGCGGATTTCTGACTGTGCCTGGAGACTAGAGTATGGTAATTTAACACCTGTAAAGAGAAAAATCCTGCAACCCAAGAACCCTCTGCACAGCCAGGAATTCTGGTCAATGCGCAAGAAACATGTTAGAGGATTTGCAAGAAATTAGAGGATTTGCGAGAATTGGAAGGATATTATCACCCACACACCGAGGGCTGCGGCGTGGGCGAACCCAGGTACACTCCACCCAGCAAGAAGCGCCTGAGAACTCACTAACCAGGTAAAAACAAGATCAAAACAAACCCCTCACTTTTTCCCAAAAGTGAACAGGACGTGCCAAGGTGTGTCTTTTCTAACTTGGCCACAGTAGAACTTTAAATTGAAAAAGACAGAATTTTTGCAAGCTATTGTGTCTAGTCACAAGTTAATAAAGCTAGAAAAAAAAAATAAGAAGGATTCGAAAAAATCTTAACTATTAAAATTAAGAACAGTCATGGGTCGAAGAGGAGATGACAAGTGAAATTCTAAGCGGAGCACGTTTTCTCCAAACCTCTGTGCATAGCTAAAGCCCACTGTGACTTTAAATGCTTTCTTTTTTAAAGAAAATAAAGCTGTATTTATCGATAAAAAGGAGGAAAAAAGTATAGCAAAATAATTCGAAACAGCAGGAAGGGATTCAATAGAAAAAATTGTTTTGAAAAGATTAATAATTCCCAAAGCTGGTCTTTGAAAAGATAACAAACATCTAATTCTCATGAACCTGGTTTAGGAAGGATGGAAGGGAGGGAGGGAGGGGAAAAAACAAATAAAGAATGAAAGTACTGTGGCAGCAAATTTAAATCTCCAGGGGAAATGGGTGCTTTTCGATGAAGTATACATTAACAAAATTAAGAACTGGGAAAGTCGAATAGACCAATTACCGTAGTAGAGATGGGAAAGGCCAATTACCGTAGTAGAGATGGGAAATAAAGATCTACTACTAAAAAAGTTACTGGGACCAAACAGTTTTAGAATTTGATTCTATCCAACCTTTAAAGAACAGATAATTCCAATAATAGTTACAATATTCCAAGCAATAGAAAAATATTGAAGATTCTCTAATTCAGTTTATACGATTCATACAAAAACCTGATATAGCACAGAAGGAAAAACCATAGCCTAATCTCATTCTAATACAATATGAGCAAACAAAATACAGCAAAGTGTGAAAAGAAAGACACTGCCACTAAGTAAGTTTTATTCTAGAAATTCAGGGGCGATCCAGATATCAGGAAATCTACATAGAAAACTGATTGCAACATCAGATAAATAGAGAAAATTCGTGTGGTCATACTCATGGAAGTTGAAAAGGCACTTAATAAAGTTCAGCAGCCATTTCCCACGATTTCTAACCAAGAAAAGAATAAAAATCAACTTAAATCTGCTACAGGCTGTTGACACGTTCATTAGCCAACAGCATTCTAAGCAGCCAGTCAGTAAGACCGCTTCAATTACCATCAGAAACCAGGCAGGCCCTGCTCTTTTTCTTGGACAGTGTCTTGGAGGTTTTAACAAATACAATTAGGCAAAGAAAATAAAATAATTGGCATAAGTAAAATTTTTTCTTGCTGATGACATAATTTTAAAAATATATATATATATTGATTTCAGGGAGAGGAAGGAAGAGGGAGAGAGAGAGAGAAACATCACTGATGAGAGTATTGATCGGCTGCCTCCTGCACGCCTCCTGCTGGGGATCAAGCCTGAAACCTGGGTATGTGCCCTGACCTGGGAATCAAACCACCATCTCCTGGATCTTAGGTCGATGCTCAACTGCTGAGCCACACCTGCCAGGCCATAATTTTTTTTTAATCTAGGAAAGAAATATAGCAAAGTAATTAAATATAAGGTGGATCTACAAAAATCAACAGCTTTTCCCTAGGCTGCTTTCCTTACAGAGAAATGATAAAAATTGCTGTTCATAGTAGTGAAAACACTCTCAGAATAAAATTCATAAAAATAAACACCATGGTCAAAGTGCGGTATCTATAGAAAGAAAACCTTACAATGTGTTTGAACGATATAAGATGATGGGAAGACTTATCGTAAAAATTAATTCCCCCCAAATTGCTGTGTAAAATTAATGTAATTTCAATTGAATTGTTGACAGAATTTCCTTCACCATGAAAATTGGATAAAATTATTTTAATGTTCATTTGGGAGAATAGATAACTGAGAGTAACTGGGAGAAACTTGGAAGAAAAACATGAGGGCTTCTTTTTCTAACGATCCGAGCATAGTCCAAAGTTATCATACTCCAATCAATATTGTATTGGCGTAGCGATAAGCAAATAGATCTGTTAGGCAGAAGCAAATGGTCCAGAAATAGGTTTTTGTTTCAAATGAGACTTTAATATATGACAAACTTGGTGTGTCAACAGGCATGAAAAATTTTTTAAAAGAATACTCTCACACTAATCCCAGAATGGAGTGTCCCCTGTCTCCCTGTGGTCCCCAGTGCTGAGCCAGCCCACGGGCGTGCTCCGCAGAGTGGCCGCCTGACTAGAGCATGGGTGGGGAGGCCCGGGTGTTGAGGGCCCAGGCAGAGTGCCTCTCTGCCCCCAGCCTGCTCTCCACAAAACCTCGGGGCCTCAAGCCCAAGGTTCCGTATGTGACCTCAGTGGGTAGTGATGACCTCACAGTTTCCATGCCAGGTAACCAAGGAAACGTGGTGTTCTGATTTTCTACCGGTTTTCTGCCAGCTCTCCATCAGATACTGGTCTGTCTGGTTGAGAGAGAGAGATGATGATTGACCAGATCCTGTACATGTATTGTGACTTGACGTCTGTCCCCTGGGAGGGCAGCACAGCAGGTAGGCTGAGGCTGGGCATGTGTGCAGGAGGGTCGGTGTCCACACCACCTCACCTGGTGGCCACACGATCCTCTTGGGCTTGTCCATCACACCAGAGAACTGCCCTAGCTGTAAGAATACCAGTGGCCTGGGGCCCCCCAGAGACAGGTCTCATCTTCATCGATGTAAATTCCCCCTTGGGCTACAGATACTTCCATCCAGACCCTTTACGGCTTGGCCTCTTCGCCAAAGTCAAGCGCAGTTTTGTTGGCAAAGATCAGTGGGGAAGTTTGAGGAGGAATTGTTGAAGGCCGCTCATGAACGCCCCCTTCGAACCCTGCACCTTCACTGCGCTTTCATGTAGAATCCACATGGGTCCCCTGGGACACATCCTAGACTGAGCTGCTGAGAGCCGGGGGGAGGGTGGCCCCAATCCAGGGAGCCAAGGGGAGTGATGATGTGCTTCTGAGACTGGGGGCTGAGGAAATGGAGCCCCAGAAGGCTGGGTTGATGTGAGCCCAGACTTGGTCCCAGAATCTGGCTCTGAACCTCCTGGTCACTGCCTCAGTGTTTGGCCTTTTTCAGATCTAGATAAAAATACCAGGGATCTAGAGTTCAGTGAGGCTGAAAAAATCAGCATGAATCGGGCCTGAGAGGAGTTGTCAAGGTGGGAGGGGTCTGACTCTGATTTATATTAAATTAATTTTCCCAAAACTTGGAGGGCATTTCCTTAAAGCCTCAGAAGAGACAGGCCGTGGTGGGGGAGGGGGAGGGGATCCTGACTGCAATTACTTTCGGGTTCTGCTCTCTCTGGGGATGGGGAAGGTTTTCCGGCCTCCTGCTGCTGCCCTGGGCCCCACAGAATTGCTTTCACAACAGCACCCCTTCCCTAGGGGACTCAGAAGGGATGGGCCAAGGCTATGTTTTGGACCCAAGCAGATCAGAAGCTTCAGCAAGGTCTGGGGGAGACATGAGAGGGGACGTCCTGGCAGGACGTGTGCAGCACAGGGGACTGATCAGTCCTGGTTTTCTTCCTGGCAGCTGTGGCTCCCAGATTTCCTCCTACACCTGGTCACTACCACGTGCCCTTCCGGTGCTGTGGCGACACCCAGGTGGGCTGGCATGGGGAGACCTACTGCCTGGTCGGAGGCTACCGGTCCTATGGGGATGCTCCCTTGGCCACTGCGGCAAAGCAGGCAGAGAAGCCAGTCCCCAGAGGAGGAGCTAAGAGATGTCACCCTGAGGGATGGTGGAACAAAGACCTCGGCTGCTCCAACCCCCAGATTGGGTGGGTGAAGCATGGTGGCCAGAAGCTGACCCCTGCAAAGGTGGAGGCAGAGAAGACGGTCCCCAGACGAGGTCTCAAGAGACGGCATCCCGGGAAAGAGTGGAATGAAGACCTTGGCTGCTCCAGCCCCAAAATCCGACGACTGGAGCCTGGTGGCCAAAGGCTGGCCCCACAGAAGCTGGCTGGTGAGGGGCTCTGCAGAGAGGACAGGCGTTTAACAACCTAGGACGCCTCTTCCTGCAGTGCCCCTGGCTGCCCACCCCCGGCCATTGCAACCTGAGCCACCTTCCACGCTGGAGAGCGGCGGGGGAGAAGCCTCAGAAACTGGTTTCGAGTGAGGCTGCTCTGGGCTTCCCGGGGCTGAAGCCGGCCGGGCAGAAGGAAAAGTCAGCCCTCGGTGAGCCCAGCAGAGCCAGGGGCAGAGAGAGGGTGCAGAGTGGCCTTAGCGGGGGCCCACCCCGTCCACCAGATGGGCTCCTGCCCTGCACTGCTGGTGGCCACCAGCACAAACTGGGAGTCATCTTGACACTGCAAGAAGCCATCTGTGGTACCCAGGGAGCCTTCCGTCTGGGGTCCCAGGAGCAGAGCAGGGAGACTGAGAAAGTCCTGCTCCCTGGAGAGTGTGGGCAGCAACCCCTCCCCCAGGGCTCAGTGCATTTATTCCCAGCCCATCCGTCCTCAGTGGGGTCCCTTCCTGATAATAAAATAAGTTGCTATAAAAGCCAGTGTCTGATTTGAAATCCAGTTGTCCAATGTGAGGCCCCAACCCTCCTGTTCCTTTAAAGCATATTCCCACGTGGGTACCTGGTCCTGTGAAACCTGCCTCTGGAAAGGTCCCTTGGGTTCAGCTTCTGTGTGGCTCCTGCAAGGACACCTGTGCAAACTGGGTCAGGACTCAGGCTGAAATCAATGAGTCCTTCCCTGTGGGGCGTGCGTGCGTGGGAATGTGTATGAGTATGCGTGCGTGCGTGTCCATGTACACAGGACTGAGAAAATGCTGTTTTCATCTATGAATCCACCCCTCCATCTATTGATTGACTCAACAAATATTGAACACCTGAGCTTGTCCCTTGGGTATTTTGGTGACTGAGGTGATTAAAGGCCCTCCCCTCAAAGCATCCCAACCAAAAGGAAGAGACAAGTCAACTATATAATTTCAGATGAGAGTTGCTATAAAGAAAAGTAAATATAAGAAGATCTAGTGATGAGGGGGCCTGGGTTACACAAGGTGGTCAGGGAAGGCTTCTCGGAGGAGGTGAGTTTTCACTGGAGATGTGAGTGATGGGTCCTGTGAGGAGCTGGAGCAAGAGTGTTCCTGGAGGGCGACATGGCAAATGCAAAGGCCCTGAGGCAGGCATGAGACGCCCTCCAGGGCCAGCAGAAAGGCCAGTGTGTTGGATGACGGAAAGGAATGAAGATCTTTTGGGAGAAATGGGTGTGGGCCAGACTGGGGGAGCCTTGCGAACCAGGTGGGGAGGTGGGCCTTTTCCTAAGTGTGACGGGAGTCACGGGGCAGTGAAGTCGTGGGACAGCAGTGCAGTGAAGTGGTCTGATGGAGACGATGGAGAGGTCACTGACTGCTGAGCGCCATGGTGGTGAGGTGCTGGCTGTTAGCAGTGCAATGTCCCAGCCATTAAGGGGACAGTCGGTCCTTGTCATCAGACAAGAAAGACCACAGGATTTGGGCCTATGTCCCAGGAACACCTGCCCCAGGAGCCGAGGAGAAGGGGCACTCAGCAGCAGGTGGCCCTCTGGCCGGGCTGAAGTCACCCACCCTGTGGCCAGCACACTGTCCTCGGGGGCACATACCTAGGCTGTTGCTCCTTCCCCGACACACGCTCTCAGGTCCAGGGTAGGTCCTGATCACTTAAGAAGTTTCCCTAACCTGGGTTAGAGGAGCCTCAGGCAACCCACAGAAGACAGCTCATGCCTCCTCCTGCGGTGACCACCCCACTGCCCAGCCCTGGGGATGAGCGCCTGGCACCTGCCTGGCTGGTCCTTGCTGTGACATCCAGCCTTCCTGCCTGGATGCTGAGCTGAGCAGTGTCCTGACAAGGGTGGGCAGAGAAAGTCTTCCCTAAATGTCTTCTACACCCCTCTGTGCCTTGATTTCTATCAAGGACAATGCTTTCCATATTTTATTAAAATGTTATGTTTTATGACTGTTTCCTAGAAACAGAAAATACATTCCTTAGAGTAAGGACAATTCATACCCATCTTTCTATATTCAATCGTTGGCTCACAGGCACCAATAAATGTTGTTTGTACTGAAATCCACCCATTCAGGTTCCTTGTTGGAAGGTCCTAAACTATTTCAGGGAGAGACAACAGTGATGGTTTATGGCTGATCTTTCTGAAACAAGCAAAAGGACCACAGAGCTGAGCCTGGCCGGGCGGCTCAGCTGGTTGGAGTGCTGTCCCGCACACCAAAAGGTGGCAGGTTCCGTTCCTGTCAGGGCACATACCTAGGTTGCTGGTTCGGTCCCCGGTCGGGGCATATGCAGGAGATAACCTATCGATGTTTCTCTCTCACATCTCTCTCCCTCCCCCGCACCCCTCTGTCATCAATAAAATAAAGAACACAGAGCTGAGAATATCCCAGGGCATGTGGGCATCTGCCCAGTGCCGTGTCATTTATTTCGGATTGTATTTTCCCCTCCCCTGGAATGTAAGTCCAATGACATTGTTCAGTTTGCCAGCTGTCATTCCCAGTAACCAGAACAGTAGGTAATAGGGCTGAGCGAATGAACGAAGGAATGGCTGTTTCCCTTTTAGGCTCTGGTAACCACTGGCCTTGGCTACCGGGTGCTGGGGATTCCGACGGGATGGAGACAAACAGGAAAACAAATAATTGTGGGGCAGGGTGGTGCCCTATGACAGTAGAGGTTTTGAGAGAGGGGGAGGTGAGCCCCTTTGTCTCCAGGGTGACAGGCAGGCCAGGGTAGGAGAGGTTTCAGGCGGGAGGCAGCCACGGTGGCTGAGCAGTCCTACCCCACGCCCCGAGGCATGCAGACCAGAGGCCTGCCCTGGACTGGGGGCAGCTCTGCGCCCTGAGTCGGGGGGCTGCAGAATCTAAAGAACCTCACCTCTGGACTTCCGTGGGGCTCTCCTTGCTCAGTCAGTGGGCAAGACAGGGAGAACCCCACTGGAGTAGTAAGTCTACCTGCCGAGAGAGGCATCTAGAACATGGCCAGATCCTGCAGAACTGAAAACCCAAGCCAGTGACGAGGTTGGTGGCACCTGAGAAAAGTGGGAAAGAGCAGTTATTCCTCTCCTGCCCACAGTTGTCTTAGGCTTCCCTTTATATAATATACTAAATATATCTCTTTTCATCTTCGTGCTTGGCTGATTGCTTGGCTAATACAGAATTCCTGGCTGAAATAATTTTCCTCCAAAGTTTGAAAGTGTTTCACCTCCTTGTAGCGTCTGGTGCTGCTGTTGAGTCTGAGTCATTCTGATTCCCACCCTTTTGAATGTGCCCAGGTTCTCTCCTCCCGGCCTGAAAGTGTCTAGAATCTTCTGTCTGTCTCTGGTATTTTGAAATTTCACATTAATACTCTGGGTTGAGTGTTTACTTCCATTCATTGTGATGGGTACTTGATGGGCCCTTTTAATCCAGAATTTGCATTTTCCATCTCTCTTTTGTCTACCTTCTGTGATATTTCTGCAAGTCTATCTTCGAGTATTTCTAGTGAGTTTTAATTTTCTGCTACCTTTTGGTTTTTTCCTTTGTTTTAATCTTTATTTCTTGGTGGTTCATTGTTATTTGGGGAGGTGATTAAGAACTACAAATTGGTAGCTACAAAATAGTTATGGGGATGTAAAATGCAACACAGGAAAAGTGGTCAATAATATTGTAATAACTACGTAGGGTGCCAGGTGGATACTTAGAATGCTGGGGAGAATGCTTTGTAAAGCATATGATTGTCTAACCACTATGTTGTACACCTGAAACAAATACAAAATAATATTGACTGTAAACTGTAATTGAAAAATAAAATTTAAAAAGTAGAAACAGTGAGTAATAGACATATGAAAAGATGTTCAACGTCATTAGTCAGAAAAATGCAAATTAAAACCACAATGAGATATCGGCTCACACCCGTCAGAATGGCTCCCCATCAACAAATCAACAAACAAGTGCTGGCGAGGGTGTGGAGAGAAGGAAACCCTCGTGCACTGTTGGTGGGAATGCAGATCGGTGCAGCCACTGTGGGAAACAGTATGGAATTTCCTCAAAAAAAAATTAAAATAGAACTACCTTATGACCCCGCAATTCTACTTCTGGGAATTTATCTGAGGAAATCCAAAACACTAATTCGAAAAGATATAGGCACCCCCTATGTTCACTGCAGTGTTATTTACAATAGCCAAGATATGGAAGCAGCCTAAGTACCTATCAACAGCTGAGTGGGTTAAAAAAGCTGTGGTACATGTATACAGTGGAATACTACTCGGCCATAAAAAGGAAGGAAATCTTACTGTTTGCAACAGATCCATGCTGCAAACAGACCTAGAAGGTATTGTGCTAAGTGGAATAAGTCAGAGAAAAACAAATGCCGTATGATTTTACTTATATGTGGAATCTAAAAAATAAAATAAAGGAACAAACAAAATAAACAGACTCACAGATGTAGAGAACTAACTGGTGGCTGCCAGATGGGAGGGGCTGGGGAGCTGGTGGAAAAGGTGAGGGGATTAAGAAGCATAAATTGTCACGTGGAATTCCTCTACTCAGAAAAGAAAAATCTTTAAAACTTGCAGGTGAAATAAGGACTTTTTCAGATAACCAAACCCGCAAGAATTCTTTCTCAGTAGACCTGTGCTACCTGAAATGTAAAAGGAAGCCCTTCAAGTAGAAAACAAAGAAAAAAGATACCAAATTAAAATTTGGACAAACACAACACAGAGCAGGAGGATGCATTGAAAAGACGCCTAGGGAAACTTTGGAGGGTGATGGATATGTTCATTTCTTAGATTGTGGTGATGGTTTCATGAGTATATTCATATGTCAAAACTCATCAAATTGTAATTTTAAATATGTGAAGTTTGGTGCACATCAGTTATGCCTCAATAAAGCTGAAAAGAAAAGGCACAGGATTGTTCTTACATGACATTCTAAAAAATGCAAAACTAACATAGAGTGACAGAGGCAGATCAGTGGTTTCCTGGGAACGGAGTTATTAGCGGATTCCTGTCAGGAGGCATAAGGGAACGTTCTGAGTGATAGGAAGAGTCAATATTTTTACTGCAAAGATGGTTTCAACAATGTACAAACTTTTGAAAAATTAAACTTTATAAAATGAGTGATTATATTTAAATTGATTATATTTAAATTATGCCTCAATAAGGTTTTCACATCCTTTTATTGTTCCTTCGGTAAGGTTTAGGGAGAAAAATTAATTAAATATATTTTTAATCTCCTATCTTGATTAACAATTTTTTGGTAATTTTTGAATTACATGAATTTTTGAATTACAAAAATTACAAAATTTTTGAATTTTGGCTGCATGTTGAGTACTCGAGTACTTAGGTAACTGCTACTATTTTTATACTACTTCATAATTTACGAGGACTTTCACACATATCTCATTTTATCTTCAAAAATACCTCAAGGTATTTGACATTGATTTCTTCGATATGACACCAGAAACGTAGGATACAAAAGTAAAAATAGTAAATTGGATTAAACCAAAATTAAAAGCTTCTGCACATCAAAGGATACAGTCATTAGAGTGAAAACAGGAGAAAACACTTAACAAATCATGTGTCTGATACGGGGTTAAAATCCGAATGAATAAGAACTCCTACAACCCAACAACAAAAAAGACACGTAACCTGATTTAAAAATCTGTATCAATGACTTGAACCTACTTTTCTCCAAAGAAGATATACAGATCGCTAGCAAGCACGTGAAAAGATGCTCAGCATCAATAACCATCCAGGAGGTGCAAGTCCAAACCACAACGACACCCCCCAGCGTCCGCTAGGGTGACGGCTACGAAAAAGGTAGAAAGTGCGCGTTGGCCGAGCCGCGGGGAGCCTGGAACTTTCTGCGTTGCGGGCGGGGACGTGAAACGGCGCAGCCGCTGTGGGAAACAGCGTGGCAGCTCCTCAAAACGCTAAGAGTAGAGCTGCCCTGTGATCCCGCAACCCCACCTCTGGGATCTACCCCAAGGGACGGAAAGCGGAGACTCTGAGAAGCCTGTCCCCCCAGGTCTGTACCCGCACGATTCACAATAGCTCAGAGGAGGCAGCAGGCCGGACGTCCGCCGACAGGGGAGTGAGTGGAGAAAACGCGGTGCGGACATGTAACCGGATATTATTCAGCCTTAAAAGGGAGGAAAATCGCAACACCTGCTACAACAGGGATGAACCTTGAGGGCGTTATGCTCAGTGAAATGAGCCAGGCACAAAAGGACACGCACTGTGTGATCCCACTTCCACGAGGCCCCTGGAGTGACATGCCTGGGGGGGGGGCCAGGCCGTTCGTGTTTAACGGGCACAGTGTCAGTTTCGCAAGATGAGAGCTCTAGAGGTGGGTGCTGGTGACGGTTGCTCAACACTGTGGGCGTACTTGATGCTAGGGAACTGTACACTTACAAACGGTTAAGACGGCAAATGTTAAGTTATATGTATTTTCCCACAATTAAAAAAAACAAAACCTTGAGAGAGATTTTCACCCCTGTTCTACGAGTGAGAAACTGTGGTTTAGGAAAGTTAAAAATACCAGCCTGGCTGCCTTTAGAACACACGCTGATCGATCGCAGAGGGGACCGTGTTCTCACACACCCTCCAGGCAGTGGACCGCTGGGCCTTTCCTCTCACTCTCCTCCTACCCGCTTCCAGTGGCCCCGAGTCGGTTCCCCAGCTCTCCTGGAGGACACGTGTGTCACCTCCCAGGCCCTCCTGGAGAGGACACGTGCGTCAGCTCCCAGGCCCTCCTGGAGGACACGTGCCTCGGTTCCCGTGCCCACCTGGAGGACACATGTGTCAGCTCCCATGTTCTCCTAGAGAGGACACGTGCCTCGGCTCCCGTGCCCGCCTGGAGAACCGCGTGCAGATTCCCTTTCCCTTGACTGCATCCCTTCCAGAGGCCAAAGGGCCTGGATTAGGGCCCCCAAACTGGAGACAGGAACCACTGGGCCTGCCCAGGCTGACCAAAGAGGGTCTCCCAAGCCCTGCTTCTTGCTGTTTTGAGTCTTAACGATTCCCTCGCTGCAGCGACCCTATTAAAAAGCCCTACGGATACAATTTTTTGCCGCAGGGACACTCCAGGTTCCAATTCAGAGCCCCTCCCCCTATGTCCGTGTCCAAAGCCCACCCCGAGCCCCTGCCTGCCCCTCTGCTCCCCCTGAGAGCCCCCTGTGACTGGTGTAGCACCTGCTCGGGGGCACCCTGCTCCACCCTGGACCTTTCCCATTCGGCTCGGTGGCCACCACGCTGTGAGCCGAGGCCCACCCTAGCAGCCAGCGCCGCCTCACCCATGCTGACCCAGCCTGGCAAGGTGACCAGGTCCTTCTTGCCCAGGGGAGGAGAAGGCGGCCCCGGGGACCAGCGCCTCTCTCTGTTTGCGGAGCTCGCCTCTGCGCCCCCTCTCTTGGGCTTTCCTGCCAACATTCCCCACCTCCAGGACCTGGAAAACAACAACACCCACCTTCTCATAAAATGCTGATGCACCTCCCCCAGGGCGCAGGGACTCCGCTCCCGTGTCATCAGTGTCAGCCACAGGTGCCACTCCTGCTCCGTGTCAGGCCAGGGCGCACACGTCCCTCCGCTCCCTCCACGGCCTGCTCGTTGCGGGGACTCCCACAGCCTGGAGGCGCCGACAGGCACTGCACAGCCGAGTCTCCCCCCTTCCTTCTGACCCTGCAAATGACCCCCGTGCCCCAGGGCTGAGACGGAGGGGACGCTTTTACTACTGGAGCGCACACCTGACGGGGCCTTTAAGTGACTCACAGCAAACACCAGCCCGACGCTGTGGCACAGGCGCCCCGGGGACTGGCCGGTGCTGCTGCTGTGTCTGGGCCTCACCTCGGGGCTGAGTGGTAACAACTCAAAGCTCCTTGAAGCAAACTGGTTCCCACGCAGAGGTCCTGGCCCTGCCAAGCTCTGGCGCCTTCTGGAGGGACACTGCTGCTCTTTGGCCCCGTGAATAAATAACAAACTCTCCCTTCCCTCAGGAAATCAAAATTGGTCAACTCTGGACTCGCAAAGGGGGCTGGGACGGAAAGCCGTGAAACCCCCAGGCCTCCCCCTCCTCCACGGGCGGCCCCAGTTACTAGAAGCTTCGGTGGCTGTTGCCGGTGCAGCTTCCTCTGAGGGGCCCTCGGCAGCCCCTTCCTCAGTGGGGGGCTCTCCTGGCCCTGACATTCTTGCAGGTGACAATGGGGGAACTGTCAGGGCCCCTGCTGTCATCCCAGCCTGCTGGGGTCCCTGGTTCTGCAGCGTCACTCCCCTGTGCCAGGGCAGGGCCCACTGCCCTTCGCCGCATCCCTTCACAGTAAGGAAGGAACCCGCTGTCTCGCCCAGAGACCGGCGGCCGCCCGCTCAGTGCCCCTCATCCTGCCTGAGCCCCCTCATTCTGCCTGCAGGGGAGGGGTGCAGCCAGGTGCACACGCCTCCTTGTTTACTGAGCTCTGCCACCCCCGGGCTCCCCGGACTGTCGCACAATCCCGGGGCTTCCTCTTCAGGACCCACCTCTGTTCACCCGCCCCCACCTCCTTTCTCCTGCCCCCCAACCAAGGATGGGAGGCCCCACCTTCTGACTCGGGAGAGACGCCAGCCAGAGGGCTGCAAGCAGACGGCAGCCTCTGCTGCTCTGGGCTCTTCTGGTTTAGTATTTCTTCTCTTTTCAAGAAGCAACATAAGATCATTTAAAACACATTTTTAATACACACCTTTTTAATATTCCAGCGCCTTGCTACAACACACAGAGCAACAGCGCCAAAGTAACTCCGCATCTGTAATCCATAATTTATCACCCAAATCGGTTGTGTTCAATTATTCATATCCTGCAACAGCGTGTCCCCGGAGAGGCGAACCAACAAACTCAGAAGAAATCTCACAAAATGCAGAAATGGAAAAAAAAAAAAACGGCAGTGTGGCCAGGAAGGTGTCAGGATGGGGTGAAGTCCCGGTTTTGCTCAGAAAGAATTTCATGAGACTTTTCCCCAGGACCTGAGAACACTCTCGCTGCCCTCTTCGCTCCTTGTGGGCAGGGGTGCTGGTGGTCATGCAAAAATAGCACCAATTTCTTTTACCCTTTTCTACAGATATTTATGAACCATCTGTGATGTGCCAGGCTCTATGGTTGGCATAAAAATATGAGGAAGACACAGCTGCTGACCCTGAGGAGCCTGCGTGACTGGCAGGGCCAGAGGGCCTGCAGAAACTTTCAATGGTTTTGAGCAAGAACATGATATATTCTTGAGTTTTTTAAAAGTCCTTGCAGGTACTTGTTGGGTTGGATTGCTGGGGATGAGAGCAGGAAAGCGGGGAGCTCAGAAGCCACTTCAGTAGCCTAGGTGAGAGCCCAGGGTGACTCGGCCCAGGGCACCGTTCCGAGGGCGGTGAGGCGTGATCGGGGAAGAGCCTGGGACGCTTGCTGCTGGCGCGGACGTGGGTGCGAGGGAAAGAGAAGGGTCACCGTGACTCCCGGATCTGAGCCGGGGAACATTTGGGTGAATGGCGGTGCCATTTACTGAAAGGGAAACAAGGGGGCAGGATCAGTTCCAGGCGTGAAAATGGAGCTTTGCCTGAGACACGTTCCGTCTGAGCGGCCTGTTAGTCACCCGCGCGGGGATGCTGTTGAGGGGGACCTCGCCTCTGCCGATCCGAGGCTCTGGGGAGAAGTCAGGGCTGCAGATAGAAACTTGGAGGCGGCCACCCTGGCCAATGTGGCTCAGTGGTTAGAGCATCAGCCCACACCAAAGGGTCGTGGGTTCGATTCCCTGTCAAGGGCACGTACCTGGGTTGAAGGTTTGTTCCTGGCCCGTCGGAGCACACACGGGAAGCAACCTATTGATGTCTCTCTCTCACATCAATGTCTCTCTCTCTCTCTACCCCTCCCTCCCTCCCTTCCACTCTCTAAAAATCAGTGGAAAAAATATCCTTGGGCGAAGATTAACAACAACAAGAAGAAAAGAAATTGGGAGGTGGCCAATTTACCGATGGCATTTAAAGTCCTGGGCTGGATGAGGTGACCGAGGACTGAACGCCTTAAAGAAGGGAAGCGCTCTAAAGACTGAACCTTAAACGTGCCCAAGATGCACAGGAAATAACAAGCAGGGAAATTCAGCGAGTCACCAGTTTCCTCTGAAGATTGCTGAGTGTCATCCAACAACTCAGTAACTCACACTCCATCTCATAGGAGGCCACGCTTAGCTGAGCACCAACGTGCCATCAGGAAGGGGGAGGGTGTCCCTCACCGTAGGGTCTGAGCCTCTCTGCTCTGACCCGGTCCCCCACCAGCCGCTCCCACGAGCAGAGCTGCCACGTAGGAGGAGAGGCCGGCGTCCCGGAAGGCAAGAAAGTGCTTCAAGAAGACTATAGAATGTTCCCCCAAAACAAGGCCCGATGGCAGAATATACCCAGCACCAGGCCCATGGTGGGACCTCCACCAACAGCTGAGGAAGCCAGGAAGAAAGAAAGAGGGACAGAAAAAAAGTTAGGAAAGCCAGGAAAAGAGGGCCTAGGCAACAATATAATTTCCATAAATTTTTTTGGCAAAAGAACACAGGACCTGGAGTCAGGAGACCAGAAGGCACCTACAAGCCACAGGCCATTTACCTAAGGCGAGCCTCTTTTTTTCCAATCCACAAAATGGGATGCTTCTAATACAGATCCTGCAATACAACGGGGACTCTCACAGCACTAGTGGCGTTCTGAATAAATACATCCAACTGGAAAAGGAGGTTATCAAGATGGACCAAGAGCCCACGAAAACATGCATACTTTAACCCATTTCTGAGTTTCCATTCTGACAAAGTAATTCCAAATATTTTTGAAGCCATTTGTACAAATATTGAAATAGCCCGGGTCCCTGACGACGTGGTGGAGTAAAGCATTGTAGTTGGGTCTCTGCTACTGCAGCTGGATACAGTTCCTAACTGAAACCAAGGCAAGTACACATATGAAAAGTTGCCTCACATCATATGTCATCAAGGAAATGCAAATTAAAACCATAAGATACCACTATGCACCTACTAGAATGGTTAAAATCCAAAACTCTGACAACAAATGCTTTGAGGACCTGGAGCAACAGGAACACTCATTCACTGCTGGTGGGAATGCAACACGGTGCAGCCGCTTTGGAAGAGTCTGGCGATTTCTTACCAAATGAATCATTCTCTTACCAACCATGGGATCAAGCAGTCACGCTCCTTAAAGAGATGAAAACGTATGTCTGCAGGAAAACTTGCACACACGCGTTCTATCAGCTTTATTCACAATTGCCAAAACTGGCAGCAACCAAGAGGTCCTTCAGCAGGAGAAAGGGTAAGCGAACCATGGTGCATCCAGACAGCAGGCTGTCGTTCAGCAATAAAAAGAAACCGGCTACTACGCCCCCCAAAAGACAGAGGGAAATTAAATGCATATTGCTACGTGAAAGAAGGCAATTTGAAAAGGCCACCTACTATATGATTCCAGCAATATGACATTCTGGAAAAAGCAAAACTTAGGGAGGCAGTAAAAAGATCACTGTTGCCAGGAGTTCAGGGAAGGGAGGAATGAATCAGCAGAGCACAGAGGATTTTCAGGATGGTGAGACGGTTCTATAGGATACTGTAATAATAGGTTCATGTAGCCCTAAAACTAAAACTGCTCTAAAAAAATAAAGCCTATTAGTTTTTTAAATGATGGAATGACCTACTTAAATCCCTTTAAAAGAGAAACCCCTTCCTAGCTTTGTTTAGCCATAAAGACCTCAAATAGCATCTAATTCACCACCTCTGTTTTATTTATGAAAGCTGGATGTTCTTGTGAATGAGTGGATTGTTTTGTCCTGGATTACAATAAATTAGAGGCAGAGCTAGGACAAGAACACAAGTGTTCTGGCTCTTAGCCCAGTTCTTTTTCCATAAAATATTTAAATCTGCATATTCAATATTTACATGGGTTTTAAGACCTACACCTGTACTAGGGATTTCAAGTTGCAAGAAATAGTGTTTGACTCCATAGGTGCAGCCCACCTCTCATCTTCGACAGCACACGGTCCCTTTGGATGCTGAGAGGCGGCTCTGGACCCCGTGGCCAGAAGCCCTCCCTCTACCAACTATGCCAACATTTGCCAAATACTCCCACGCCCGTGTTTGCCACTGCAGGCCAAGGCCAGGGTCCCTGCTCATTTGTAAGGCTCATAAAACAGAATTTGACAAACGAAAAACAGAAATAACTCGTGACATTTTCAAAGAGCCCCCAAGGTGAATTCAGAGAAGTCATGGAAAGGGGCCTGGACACAGACAGAGGACACTCTGTCTCTCATTTTGGCTCAACCACTGTCTAGCTTAGTGCTTTGGGCTTTGACATCAAAATTAATGGAAGGGTTTCACATATCATTGAAAGAGCCATGTTCCTTTCTCTAGGAAGGCCATCAGTGGGGAAAGTTAGACATGTTGCCTTTTAATCCGATTGGAAGGTTCACTCAATCATCCATTCTTTTGTTTACTAAGTAGTTATAGAGATCTGGCGTCACTATATCTGAATCTATGGGACATTCTGAATAGTTCTTAAACATGGACAATCTAGATTAGAAACTTCTGGTGCAATCCAGAGTGCTAGCCAAAAAAATGCCCCCTCCCCGTGATCAGTTGGCAAAATTTAGTTGATGTCTTGGCCTCTTCTGCTTGATCTCCAAGCCAAAATCATGGTCAAGTCCATTCCCTAGGTCCCCTAGGGGTTCCAAACGAGAAAGGAGCAGGAACCCTGCGATGGTAGTTAGAAACTAGCTGGCCCCAGGCCCTGACGCCTCCATTCCACTCGCTGCCGGTTGGCTGTTAAGGACGGTAGAGAATCCGGAGAACTCGGGAAGATTCCGAGTGCTCGCATGAATGAAGTGGCTTTTGAAGGGGCCGTGGGACTTAGAGACCCAGTGATGGGGGTGAGGCATCCCGAGCAGAGGAATTGCTGAGCGAAGTTTCGAGGACAGAAAATTCAGGGCTGGTTAGAGAAGGTCAGCAGTTCAGCTCAGTCCAGACGTGTGTAGGGTGTGGGATGTTTATGGAACAAGGGCTTCGAATGCCACGCCAAGAACATTATTCTGGAGGCAGTAGGCACACTTGCCAGATAGCTGGTGAGGGTAAGGGGCATGCCCGACAGTCGTGCACACCACCAATGACTGGCTTCAGGGGGAGGCTGGGGTGTCGCAGAGCAGACAGGCCTCCTGTCTGCACTTGGCAGTGAGCCTGAGGACAGTAAAGGTGGGGACGCCCTTTGGTAAAATGGGGGCAAAGGGTCGTCAAGAAGACAAGCGAGCCTATTTCCTAAGCAGGAGAGTGATCAGCAGCAGAACAGATCAGCGACAAGCCACAGAGCCAGCTCCCGAGTCCAGACAGACACTCCTCCCCTGCTGGTCGCTATTTACAGCTCTCCCAGGAGGCCTGTCTGCTCTGCGACACCCGAGCCTCCCCTGGAGACTGCATCCAGAAAGCCTGTGGCAGTGTGTCCTGCTTAGTGGGCAAGGGCCACCACCACCTGGACCTCTTCCCTAGGCCGTCCGCCCCAGTGGCAGCGTTTCTGTCTTGATCACCTGTCCTCACTTTTGCAGCTGAAAGGCATGTCCCCAAGTGCTCTGTAAACTGCAGGGTGAGTGAGTGCCGCAACTCAGAGCGTGTCTGGTCTTTACAGAGACCTGGAGCTGGATCATCGGCACAACCGGCGGGACCCGGGGAAGGACCAGGGCGCAGCCCAGCCCTCAAGCTGGCCAGCGGGGGGTGGGGGGTGGGGGGCTGTGGACTCAGGCAGCCTGGGCGCCCCTGGTTGATAACAGTCCACACCCTGCTCATAGGTGGGACAGAGCCTGGAGTCTGTGGGGCCCGAGGATAATAGTTTTGAGAGTTTACTTTAAGGAAAAGATACTCAAATATCTTACTTATGCAAATTTTACAAAAACATGTCACTATGTGAACATATTGCTAAGTCCCCTCCCGTGGCCGGGGAGGGGCCTGAAGCTCAGACTCCACAGAATATCCACCTCTGCCCATAGCTCTGGGCCCCCACTGTGCCAGCAGCAATGGAGGGTCGGGGAAGGGAGAAGGCTGAGTCCACCGGCATCACCAGATGGGGATGAGCACCCTTCACTCGTCCATTCATTCGCACTTTTGTGCCCCAACAACCAGGCCTGCCCCTCTCCCACACTGTTGCTCCTGAGTGAGTTAGATCCCATGTGTCCCATCAGGGCAGCACTAGGACTTGGCTTCTGAAACCTGGCCTGGACTTTAGTCCCGAACCACCCCCAACCAGATTCAAGCTCAGCCCCTACCCACCCCCAACCAGATTCGAACTCAGCCCCTACCCATCCCCAACCAGATTCAAGCTCAGCCCCTACCCACCCCCAGCCAGATTCAAGCTCAGCCCCTACCCACCCCCAGCCAGATTCAAGCTCAGCCCCTACCCACCCCCAGCCAGATTCGAGCTCAGCCCCTACCCACCCCCAGCCAGATTCAAGCTCAGCCCCTACCCACCCCCAGCCAGATTCAAGCTCAGCCCCTACCCACCCCCAACCAGATTCGAACTCAGCCCCTACACACCTCCAACCAGACTCGAGCTCAGCCCCTACCCACCCCCAACCAGATTTGAACTCAGCCCCTACCCACCCCCAGCCAGATTCAAGCTCAGCCCTTACCCACCTCCAACCAGATTTGAGCTCAGCCCTTACCCACCCCCAACCAGACTCAAGCTCAGCCATATCAGTGACCCTCCTGATTTACATGTGCTGCTGTGTCCCTGCCTGGAATGCCCCCCACACCCACCTAGCGAACTCCTTCAGTCCTGAGGCCAAGCATCACTTCTAGGTTTCCCTGACCTGCCTCAGCAGTTCCCATCGTGACCTCCATGGTCCTGTACGCACTCATGTGTCCTGGGATGTACCTTCATTGTCCACGGCCCCTCCTGCTCTCACTGGTTGGGTGATTGGCCTTGAGAGGCCTTTTATTTTCTCTAGCATACTGGGCCATGGCAGTGGCATACTTTAAATTCCATTCTTTAGATTTTAGCTCCTTTTTTTAAAAATTCTCACCTGAGGATATTTTTTCCATTGATTTTTTTTTTTTTTTTTTTTAGAGAGGGTGGAGGGGGAGAGAGAGAGAGCGAGAAACATCGATGTGACAGAGACATATCGATTGGTTGCCGCCCACCTGCGCCCTGACCAGGACCGGAGATCGGGCCTGTGACCAAGCTAAGAGCCCTTGACCGGGAATCGAACCTGGGACCCTTCTGTCCACAGGCTGACACTCTAAGCACTGAGCCAAACTGGCCAGGGCTCCAGCTCCGTTTTCTTCCATTTATGTTACTCTCCAATGAAATTTGGATCTTCAAGCAATGGAGCTCTGCAACACTGCCGCTTTTGATGAAGCTATTTCAGATCATGTTTCAAACAATCATCGAATGAAATTTCAGGTGATATTGTAAAGGCTCATAGAAAAGTCTCTGAACTACTAGTCTTTATGTATAGTCGTCTTTAATGAATATTTGGGCTGCTTCCAAATTTAGTGGATTTTCTAACCCTGGATAAGAAAGCGTAACCAGACTCGACGTGATTTGGTCTGTAAGTCCTTGGTAATGAGACTTCTGTTCAGCTAGTCTTCAGCTGGCCATTCAGGCTGACTGTTCTACATTTTAGTTGTAATTCCACTTTGGTCCTGGGAGGAGGTGAGTGTAACTTCCATCTACTCCACTGCCACCTTGGATCTCTACAATCTTTAATAAACAGCCTGGGCCTTGCACACGGTGGTTGGTAACAAAATCCCTGTGGCATGTTGGTTGTCATGATTCAAAAGTGGGCAGCACCGTTCGAATCTCACAGCTGAGAATTCACCTGATTCACAGTCTCACCTCGGGCAGCTCCACGGAGATGGTTCAGGGTGGCCTTCAACGAAGACACCCATCATTTGTCAGAGCTCCACCTGCACTCACGGGCCTTCCTGAATGAAATGACCAACGCAGCCCCGCAGTCCGCACCCTTCTATTTCGAAATCAAGCATCCGGCCTCATGTTCCAACTTACCAACAAATATGACACGAGTAACCATGATTCTAATAAACATAGGCCCGTCCACACCCCATTCAATCTGGAAACTGTAAGCATCAGGTGAAAAGTGCTTGGAATTCAATATTAAAGGAAATGCACAGGCGTTGTGTGAAACACGGCTTCAGAGAGATTGTGCCTCCATAAGGAGAGCGCTGGGGTGAATTTCAGCACCGGCTCCACTGTCAGCTGGAAACTCCTCCTCCGGCAGGGGTGATGGACTGTTGTTGGCTTTGTGTACATATTAACTAGCAAGTGGTAAATTCGATGAACTTGGCGAGCAATTGGAACACTAAGTACCACCTTCTGCTAAATTCCACAGCACAGGCATCTTTTTTGCGTCTCCCTGTCCTTCCTCTTAGATTCATCCAACAAACGCGAACACCTGCTACTGCTTGACACTGCTCTGGGTGCTGGCCACCCACCAGGTGATTCCTGCGCTCTGGGAACTCACATTCCAACGAGAGAGACACCCTGGAGACGGGGGACTGCAGGTTCTCAGGGTGGGAACCATGTCGGAAGAAGCCCAAAAGGACCAAAAATAGACAAGTCTTGAAAAGGTTGGCGCCTGTTAGACAGACTGCTCACCTGGTGGAATTTGCAGGTTCCTGCAGCTGAGGAGACCTTGTGCCCACAGTTGCATCACTCAGCCCAGGACCCACGCACCACAGGCACCAGGCAGCCTGAGCCCTTCCCAGCACTTAAGCTGCTGGCTTGCTTTCAAAGGCAAACGGCTGAGGTTGAATTAACTGGTTGGAGAGAAAGGAGCTCTGTTTCACTGACCTATTCATATCTAAAATCTTCCTGTGATTTACATGAAAATCATCAAAAGCTTAGGGTGAATATCAATGAACTCAAATGTCCTCGAAAGGGTTGTTTCTGTCTCTCTTAGACATCAAGAGTAAGACGGGTCCTCCTTCCCTTCCTTCCCTCCCATCTTTGTTGACCTTGCTCTTTAAACTATTCATTCAGTAATAACATTGCTGGCCAGGCCCGCTCTGTGCAAGTCTGGGAAAGTGGCCCCAAGATGGATGGCAACCGCTGCCCTCTGACCAGGACAGGGAGCCAACTCGAGGGTAGGATTGGGCTTTGCTTCCTAAATGCCCCCTTGTGCTTTGTTGGGGGTCCTTGCAGGCCTAAGCCCCTGCTCCCCAGAGAAGAAGGAAGGAGGGAAGGAGGGAAGGAGGGAAGGAAGGAAGGAAGGAAGGAAGGAAGGAAGGAAGGAAGGAAGGAAGGAAGGAGGGAGGGAGGGAGGGAGGGAGGGAGGGAGGGAGGGAGGGAGGGAGGGAGGGAGGGAGGGAAGGAGGGAAGGAGGGAAGGAAGGAGGGAAGGAGGGAAGGAAGGAAGGAAGAAGTTGGACTCTGGGCCATTTCTACTGACACAGCACTGAGCTCCCAGAGCTCTCTGTGTGTCCCCTCCTCCCAGAAGCCTTCCTCGGTTAAACCAGGAGGCATTCTCTCTGGGATTCTGCTGCTCTTCCTGCCTGTAGGAAATACAGAGCACTCGCCCTCACCGCCGACCCTTCCAGCCTGTCCTCTGCACACGCTGTTGAAAGTCTCAGAGATTTTATGCATAAACCCACCTCCAGGGAAACTGCTGGTGGTGACTCAGCTGAACCTCACTTCCCAATAGTCACCAGTATATGGAATGGGCCGGGACCACTCCTTCTGTGGAGTCTGAATGTAAAGCTTGGCACCCTTGAGCATCATGAGGGTGGTGCGGATGGGCTGCTCAGCGCGTTCAAGGATTCTTCCTGAAAACAGGGCTTCAGCAAGGTTTCACCTGCGATCACCAAGGAAGATGCTAATTAAGAGTTATTTCACCTTCTGACTTTCTCAGTACTGTCTTCTATTTCCTGTACATTTTAGCAACCGTCGCCGAAGGCGTTAGAATCCCTGTGGAGCTCCTCGGTGTCCAAATGTCCTCTTCTGTGGCTTAGTGAACCCCCCGAGGCCCCAAGACACCACGAGGTATTTTTTCCTTTGTAAATTGCTTTCTCACTCCGGCTTGGATCACCTAGTCCAGTCTCAGCCGGCAATGAGTTTGGGGGTCTCAGATGGGCTGCCTTCCCCTTTCAACAGCACAAAATGTGCGCCCTCCTCTGCTCAGGCTTCCTCTGGGAACGACCGGAGCCCAAACCCTCCAGAGTGCAGAACTTGACCCAGAAACACTTTGCTGTCCTTGGCCATCTCCTACGGGCCCGGCACCTTCGGGAAGCTCTCTGTTGCCTCAGTTGGCATATCTGTACAGTGGGGATAATACCAGAGTTCCTACCTTGTGGATATTGTGAGGGTTAAATGAGATAATGCATGTAAGGCTCTACCACGTGTTCTCAATCAATGTTCACTATTACTTTTATTGCTGTTGCTTGCTCGAGATTGGTGTTGGCTTGAGGACATGCCACTCACATCCGTTTGTTTCTGTTAAGCAAGGAGAAGCCAACGAAGATTCCTAAGGTACTTGGTGGGCCCTGGAGAATATCCTTGACTGTAACTTATGATTGTGCAAGACATGTATAAAGCGTGTGCCTTATAAATATGCAGCATCTCTGTTCCTGGCGGATTTCCATGGGTTTTTTTTTAGTTTGTTTTATTTCTTCTTTTAAATTCTAGAAGAGCTGGATGCACACCATACATTTTGGAGCTCACATATCTGAAGAAAACCCGTCACAATAAAGCATTTGCTTCCCTGTTATTAATACAGATGTTAATAAATCATGAAAGAGCCCTGGGCACTTGAGTAACTGCTTTCCATCTTCAAAAGGATCTGCAGGCGCTGCCCAGTTCTTCCAAGTACTGCGTCTGTAAAGTAGCAAAGCATTCTCCCCCCTCCACTCGTCAAAATATCACAAGCACCCACTAAGTCAACCTCCTGTTTTATTGCTCTTTTCCTGTTGTTGTTAACCCTCGCTCTGGGATAGATGATAGATAGATAGATAGATAGATAGATAGATAGATAGATAGATAGATAGATAGACAGACAATAGATATAGATAGATATAGATATATTTTTAATTTTTTAATTTATTTAAAGAGAGTGGAAGGGGAAGGAGGGGG
This sequence comes from Miniopterus natalensis, assembly GCF_054644295.1. Classification (NCBI taxonomy): domain Eukaryota; kingdom Metazoa; phylum Chordata; class Mammalia; order Chiroptera; family Miniopteridae; genus Miniopterus; species Miniopterus natalensis. Next base: position 8,450,211 of record NC_142101.1, read on the forward strand.
AGAGAGAGAAACATCGATGTGTGAGAGACACACTGATTGGTTGCCTCCCGCATGTGCCCCAACCGAGGCCAGGGAATGAACCTGCAACCCAGCCACATGCCCTTGACCAGGAATCAAGCTGGCTGGCAGCATTCACATTCTGATTACTTTTAACCATTGAGTCGCCCTACTAAGAAAATATTAGCTAAATCTGAGCCAGAAAATCCTGACTCTAGCAGTCTTGCCCTTTTGCGGGGGGTGGGGGGTGGCGGTGATATTTTGTTCTGTTTCATTTTCACACGAAAAGGATCAGGTAAAGCTCTACGCCCGAGCTGACCGGTGGGAGTTTCCAAATTGTGGGACTGCTCTGACCTGCAATCTTGAGTAGCAGCCACCAGCCACATGTGGCTACTGGCGAGTCTCATTGAGGGACTGGATGTTTAATTTAGTTTAACATGAATTACTTTGAATTTAGGTTTAACCAGCCACCCATGGCCAGCGGCTACCACACCGGGCCGCCCAGCTCTAATGCTTCAGTGAGAAGTCGCCTCCACGTCTAAGGAGGATCACAGCCACAAAGGGCGTATTTGCATGTCCTGTTTAAAACTTGGCTTTTAAAATAATCTCACATTTTTAATTTTTCTGTACACCACATTTGTTCTTGACAAAACAGTCCTCCACTCACCTCTTTCCAAAAACACAGGCCGTGTATTTTAGGGGCCTGGGGTTTTACTGGATCTTTTACTGCTTCCTTTGATTTTTTTCCCTCAGTTCTCTTTATTATTCTTAAAAATGCTTTTGTTCTGATTATAAGTTACCTATTTGATTGCACAATGTTTGAAGACACATAAAATATAAAGTAAAATGAAAATCAACCATAGTCTAACACTCACAGGTGACCATTGAAGGCAAGATTTTTCCCCTTTATACGTTGACATATATATATATGTATGTATATATAATATCAGCAATAAAGTAACACTTATAAGCAATCATTATAAGCCAGGAACCATGCTTCACAATTTATATGAATTATCTCATTTAATCCAATTCCCTGAAGTGGATACATTTATTGTCCTTATTTCTAGTTTACCTGCTTCCTTTTGCTGGGGACGACTGTCGTTTACCCCTAATGACCCCTCTGCAGTGGCTTTCTCAGGTGGCATTTTGGACATGTCAACAACAAAGTTTTCTTTTCCCTTCTGGTTCCCCCTGTGAAGGTTTAGCTGTTCATGTTCCTTTGTTAAGACTTGGCTTTGAAGATGAGTTTTTAGATCTTTAAAACAGACACACCCGGCCACTCAGAAAAGTCTCTAGAAAAGTCACACTTGAGATCGACTGCAACCCCGGCCTATGGCTCAGCATCGTCAACCTCTAAGGCTCTGTTCAAAGCAACCCCTGGGTCAAGTTTGCTTCCAGGCCATGGGGGTGTGTTTACTGACAAGCAGCCGCACAGGCCCCCCAGGACCCTCCGTAAGCACTTGCTTTCTTCCCCAGGCTCTTTTTTAATGGCAGGATGTGCCTGTGAGTTAACACCTTTCCTGACAAGAGAGCTGGCCCGTGCCAAGGCCTGATTCCTTGCCCGGCTTGTTACCTACACGTGTAAGGGTAAAACACAGAAGGGGCCCACAAAGGGCAGCCCCGGGGGGCTGCAGAAGTGGGTCAGTTTGAAACAAAACAAAACAAAATCTTTGTCCTGTTTGCAAAGGAAACGATCACAAGCGATTTGGGCTGCTGCTGGAACGTAAGACCAGAAACGCGGGAGCCACGGGACAGACAGACGGCAGGAGCCCTCAGGAAAGGGGGCAGGAGGGACAGAAGGCCCTCCCGGCACGCGCCACGGCAACTGGGCTCAGACCAGGGGGACTCGGGGCTCGTAGCCTTAACCCAAACCTCCCGGGAGCCTTGAAAAGCCGGGTGAGCCTGGGATGGAAAGCTTGGGGACCAGGGAGGACACAGGGCGCCTGTCAATCAAAGTGCCAACAGGTGACTTCTCCTTAAAGCTGAGTGCGGGAGTGTGCGGGGACCCACAGGGAAAGCCCAGGTAGAAAGCATGGCTCCACCAAGGCGCGCGAATTTATAGCTCGCTTCATATTAAACGATCTTAAGAAATACGCCCCGAGTTAGCAGTTACGCTCGGCACATCCAGTGAACGCTGCAGGTGTCTATTGCTGCGTAAAAATCACTCCAGGGGCTGGGACAACAATCGCCTTTTATTATCTCGTTTCTGGATACAGGGACCCGGGAGTGGGTGGTTTGGGGCCCTGGCTCCTCCTGAGGTTGCAGTGACAGCCAGCTGAAGGTCCGACTCAGGCTGGAAGTGACCTGCAAGTTGGTGCCATCGAGTGGGTTTTCTCCATGCTCCCCCCACCCCCAGAAGCCATCCAAGAGGCCAGGGAGGGGCAGTGCTCTGTGCCACCTGGCCCTAGAAGTCACATGCCCCTGCCACATTCTGGCAGACGCACAGGCCTCCCTGACCACTGCGGGGGGACAACATACAGGGGAGGGGAGCATCGCTAGGGGCCCACCCGCAGGCTGGCTCTCACCGTGCAGAACGCATTTTTAGAATGAAAGTACCATTAGGGACATTAAAACTACAACGAGATGCCATTTTTTTATTCTTCAGATAAGTAAAAATTGAAAAATATAACATCCTTCCTGGCCTGTGTGGGGAGGGAGGGACCCGGGAAGAAGGGTCCTCTCCCACCCTGCGGCTGCTGTAGATTAGCTCTCTCGACTTGGAAAACAAAGTTGACGTCAAAATTTCCAGGGCGCTCACCTTCACTCCTGCTGCTCATGTGTCCCCATCTGTGCATCCCAGAGACGTACCCACACATGTGCACAAAGAGGAATAAACTAGAATGTTCCCTGGGGGATTTTTTTTTCTTGTAGTAACAGATGAGAAATAACCCGAGTTGTTTCTTCCTAGGTGACTGGTTAAAAATCTATGATATTGTGTGAAGGTCGTACATCCCTGACTCTACTAAAATCTCTGAATTATGTAATTTAAATGAATGGATTTTATGGAATGTGAATTATATCTCAATAAAACTGTTTTTTTAAACAAAAATCTGTTACCTCAATAGAAAGGACTATACACAATGAGCTGTAAAAAATACAGTGATGATAAAGCTCTCCAAGATCTCACAAGTGAGGAAAAAAATAATGTATTCAATATGCTACCTTTGGGGCCAAAAAGGGTAGAAAATGAGAGTACGTATCCCTGTTCGCTTCTCTTTGCAGGAGGCAATCCTGGAAGGACACATAAGAAGCCAGAATAAGATGCAGCAGGTAGGAGAGGAAGGGAGACGGGCGGGGTCTTAAGAAGGCATCTCAATGTATATCTTTATTACATCATTTTGGTTTTTGAACCAAGTGCACATGTGTTACCTGATGAAAATACAATAACATAATAAAATACCATCATATTTCTACAACTTCTGACTCAATTTCTAAACCTGCAGCCTGAGAAATGCCATGTTCCTTGTCTGAGCTTTTGGGTTCACTGGCCTTTGGTTGCTTGGCCATCGCTGAGAGTTCCCGCAGCTACAGACGCCTGGCTGCTCCCCACAGCCACACTCCGCCCGTGACCTGGCCTACAGGGGTGTCTCAGAGGACGCAGAAGCCCCTGCGCTGGTCCGTGCCCCAGTCTCCACGGCATGGGCCCATCACGTCACTGTGGGTGGACAGGGACATCGATCGCTAAGAGCAAGAGCCACAGCTGGTCCCATAAAGTAGGTAAAAATGGGAATGGGAGGAGACACAACTGTGCAATGGCAAGAAGTGGCTAGGACAGGGCGGGAACCGAGACATCTGGAATATCAGAGTGACAAGACCGAGATGTGCAGATGTCTCTGGCCATCGTCTCAGATTTAGGGTCTACTGTAGACACAGGCGATAAAACAGAACTGCAGGGACCCTCCCAGACCCTCCCAGGTTAGTGATGGCTGATAATGGGAAGTTCATACTCCCCGGCTGCAGAAATGTGTTACCCACATCAGCTTTGTACCGTTGAATTTTGTAGGTTAGTTACTCTACATAGTATTTTTTAAAATACAACTGAAAGTGTATATTTAATAAAAAATTAAGTAGCAAATTTTCATGTCTCAAGACAGTTGATGACTATCACCCCTATTTCATTGGTAGACTATCACAGCTCTTACAGATATAATTATGAAATATCGTTCACCACAGCCAGTACCAGTGTGGTTTCTAGAGTTTTCTGAATTAGTAAGAGGATCGTTTCTAAGAAAATCCTGCGCTTCCTCAAAATCTGAATCTGTGTATCACCTCCTGAGCAAACGATTTTCTTTTTAATGTGAACTTTCAAACTAAATTTATAACACCATTTATAATGATGCCAGATGCATTATCATTGACAGCGTGAACTCCCAGAACCTTTATTTTGGTGCTCTGACAAGTATGAAAAATTACATAATTGTTGATATTTGCGTCAATTGTTTTGTTTGAAGAATCCGATGACACCATTAGAATACTGGTATCATTTATCTGTTCTCAAATTCCTCCTCTGCCAAAGCAACGGAAATCATATTATTTTATTTTTCAGACACGAACAAAACATTTTAGAATTGTAAATAAGTCAAATTAGTTTAGAAGACCAGTAATTTGATCTAGATGAAAGTCTTGCTTCATAGAGTGATGGATAAACAAAACTTGGTTCCTGTACATATTGAATTGTTTCTGAACACTGGGTGCTGGTGCCTTTTGAGCTCGAGTAGTCTTTTGAATTCCGTGTGGTCAGCGCTATGGCCCCTATGGTGGATGTCAATTATTGATGACCATTTTGTAAAAGTTAGACATTTATCATCAACTGTCTTGAGACATGAAAATTTGCTACTTAATTTTTTATTAAATATACACTTTCAGTTGTTTATAGCTCAATCTTGACAAAGCGGTTTATTATGAAATTTTAAAATCTCCAACTTAGGAGCACCTAAATGTATAAAGCAATTCTTGATGGACATAAAGAGAGAAATCAATAGTAATAGAGTCATAGTAGGGGACTTTACACACCATTGACATCAATGGACAGGTCTTCCAGACAGAAAGTCAACAAGGAAACAGCGGCCTTAAATGACACATTAGAACAGTTGGATTTAATTGATATTTTTAGAGCACTTCAACCCAAAGCAGTAGAATATACATTCTTTTCCAGTGCACATGGAACATTTTCTAAGATAGATCACATCTTACAACATAAACATATCTCAATAAATTTAAGAAGATTGAAATCATATCAAGCTTCTTCTCCAACCACAATGGTATGAGACTAGAAATCAATTACAAGAAAGAAAGAAAACACCTGAAAAGCACATAAACACATGGAGGCTAAATCATATGTTACTAAACAATAAATGGGTTAACATGAAATCAAGGAAAAAATCAAAAGATACCTTGAAACAAATGAAAATGAAAACACAACAACCCCAAATCTATGGAACACAGGGAAAGCAGTCCTAAGAGGGAAATTCAAAGCATTACAGGCCTGTCTCATGCAACAAGAAAAGTCTCAAATAAACAATATAACATTACACTTAAAGGAACTAGAAAACACAACAATAAAGCCCAGAGTGAGTGGAAAAAAGAAATGATAAAGATCAGAATGGAAATAAACAAAATAGTCTAAAAAATCAATACAGAAGATCAGTGAAACCAAGAACTGATTCTTTGAAAAGACAAACAAGACTGATAAACCTTTAACCAGAATCATCAAGAACAAAAGAGAGAGGACCCAAATAAATAAAATCAGAAATGAAAAAGAAGTAACAACTGGCACCACAGAAATACAAAGATTATTTTAAAAATATTATGAACAACTATATGCTAATAAATTGGACAATCTGGAAGAAACAGACAAATTCCTAGAAACATACAATCTTCCAAAACTGAATCAAGATGAAATAAAATCTGAACAGACAGATTATAACCAATGAAATCAAAGCAGTAATCAAAAAATTCCCAGCAAACAAAAGTCCTGGATGGGATGGCTTCACAGGTGAATTTTACCAAATATCCAAAGAAGAACTAACACCTATCCTTTTCAAACTATTCCAAAATATTCAAGAGGAGGGAAGACTCCCAAGCTCACTTTATGAGGCCAGCATTATCCTAATTCAAAAACCGGATAAAAACATTACAAAGAAAGAAAATTATAGGCCAACATCCCTGATGAACATAGATGCAAAAACCCTCAACAAAATATTAGCAAACCAAATTCAGCGTTACTTTAAAAAGATCGTATACCGTAATCAAGTTGGATTTATTCCAGGGATACAAGGTTGGTACAATATCCACAAATCAATTAACGTGATACACCACATAAACAAAACAAAGGATAAAAATCTTATGATTGTATCAATAGGTGCAGGAAAAGCATTTGACAAAATCCAGCACCCATTTATGATAAAAACTCTCCGTAAAGTGGGAATAGAGTGAACCTGCTTCAACATAATAAAGGCCATAGATGACAAACCCACAGTTAACATTATACTCAACCAGGAAAAATTAAAAGCGTTTTCCTTAAGACCAGAAATGAGACAGGGATGTCTGCTCTCACCACTCTTATTCAACATAGTACTAGAAGCCCTAGCCACAGCAATCAGACAAGAAGAAGAAATAAAAGGCATCCAAATTGAAAAGAAAAACAAAACAAAACACTAACCCAGTCAGTTTGGCTCAGTGGTTAGAGCGTCAGTCTGTGGACTGAAGGGTCCTGGGTTCGATTCTAGCCGAGGGTGTGTACCTCAGTTGCAGGCTTGATCCCCTGCCCTGGTCGGGGCACATGCAGGAGGCAACCAATCGATGCGTCTCTCTCACATGGATGTTTCTCTCTCTCCCTTCCTCTCTCTGTGAAAAGCAATGGAAAATATCCTCAGGTGAGGTTTAAAAAAACAAAAACAACTGGCATTATTTGCAGATGACATAATACCATATACTGTATAGCGAACCCTAAAGATTCCACCAAAAAACGACTGGAACTGATAGATGAATTCAGGAAAGTAACAGGATAAAAATAAATATTCAGAAATGGGTTGTATTTTTATACACCAATAATAAACTATCAGAAAGGGAAGCTAATAAAACAATTCCATTTACAATTGCCTCCCAAAATAAAAATAAAATACCGAGGAACAAATTCAACCAAAGAGGTAAAAGATTAACACTCGAAAAGTTGTAAGACACGGAAGAAAGAAATGGAAGGTGATACATATAAATGGAAGTTTATACCATGCTCAGGGACAGGAAGAGTTAATGTCATTGAGACAACGACAATATACAAACCACAACGAAACCCAACCATATGAATGAGTTCCACAAACAAAATATTGAGCAAACACGTACCCAGACACCAACACCAGAATCACTGTGTGATTTCGTTTATGTAAAGATCAAAAAGCCGAAACTCCAGTAGGGTGCGAGAGGCTAGGACAGAGGTTACCCTCAGGCAGAGACTAGGACTGAAGGGCTACATGGGAGGGCCTCTGAGGATCCAGGTAATTCTTTGTTTTTTTGATCGGGAGGTGGTTGTGTGTTCAATTAGTGAAAATTCATTGAGATTGATTTGTGTATTTCTCTGTACTTGTGTTATACTTCCATAACAAAGTTTTTTAAAAACCCAAAAGAAAGAAGGAAAGGAATGGAAAAGGAACACAAGAGAGTAGAAAGAAATAAAAACAAACAGCAAGGTGGTAGATCTGGAGCCCAAAACACCAGAAGTTACGTTAAATGTAAATACGGTACATTGTCATACTATATGCAAAAGACCAACAACAAACTATTAGGTGTTTAAAACAGATCTATTTTTGGATATAGAAAATATTCACAGCAGCATTCCATCTAAAACAGCCCCAGACTGGAAACAGCACAAATGGACATTATTAATAGGTGTATACACAATGGAACGATGAATATTCCTACCACAAAACGTATTCACGGTGCGGCAGGGACACTGAGCAAACCACGGCTACAGGCCACGTGTAGAAATCTCGCAAACATAGTGTCGAGCGGAAGAAGTGAGATGCAAGAGAGCAGACATGGATGGTTCTATTCATACAGTTCACTAAATAGGAAATATAAAAAAGAACCTACACACTTATATGCATAACCCATGGACACAGACATTGGTGTGGGGAAGGCCTGGGGGTGGGGTGGATGCGGGGTGGAGGGGATCAATGGGGGGAAAGGGGGACACCTGTAATCTTTCAACAATAAAGATAAATTAAAAAACCACAAAAAACAGGGTGAGAAGTCAGGATAGCGGTTCACTTTGGGAGGTGGATACGAGGGCTGGGAAGTCAGGAAGGGTGAGCCTGGGCCGGGGGCTGGGGCCTGCAATGCTCTGTTTCTTGACTCGGACCCGGTTCCATTGCTGCTTGCTTTGTGCTGATTTTTGAGCTGTACATTTTTGTCGTGTGCACTTTTCAGGGTTTTTTCCGGGCATGGGAGGTAAGGGGACAAACAGAAAGCTGGCATCTCCCCATCTCCGGTAGGGTCGCAGCCCCTGCGTGCGGAACAAAGGCAAAGAGGAGCTCTCCTTGAGGGCAAGCCGACCGTGGAGTTTTATTTTTGTCAGGTTACAAAGCAACACAAGCTTATTGCAGAGAATCAAGGATATAGAGTAAAATCTGAAGCAGCAGAAAAGGCATTTTAGTATCTCATCAAGCAGAGGCTATCACTCGTGCTCACATCTTGGTTTTTTTCTTTTTAGATTTTTCTCTTTGCATTTTTCTATACTTGTCACCCTATAATCGTTTTAAAAATCAGCCTTCTTAAACTATCTCCCAAGAATCTCACATGTTTAAAAGTCCCTTGTGAGTATCCTTTTGAGGGGCCCCACACTGTTTCACGCCGTGGTCGGACTCTATCACTCTCTTATTGGAAACTGAGGTTGGTCACAATTTTCCCATCTAATAAGTGATTTGGGTCAGAGTCTTGTACAGAAATATTGGTTTATATAAGGTTGTTTTCCTAGGTTGGATTACCTAGGAGAGAAAGGACCAGAATAAACATAAACGTTTTTAATGCTCTTGAGAAATATCTCCACGTGGCTTTTCTGAGAAGTTGTAACAATTTATAATCCCGTCGCCGACACGCGCTGTGTTTCTACCCTTCCCCGCGTGGAAACCACGATGCTGATCAGAGTCAGAAGCGGCTCTTGTCAGGGAGGGAACACGAGAGCCTGCCGCCAGCCGTGTCTTCACAGGCGACCTGACTCGGGCCGCTGCAGGCCGGGGCACCCTCCGTGGGGGGCGGGACATCTTTTCCCTGTGGCCCTGCGGCACCTTCTCCCCCAGCGCCTTAGTCACTGCGTTTGAAAGACCTGAAAACCGGAGAGCTCCCAAGACCCTCCCACTCGTGTCTCTCCCGGCACGCACACACCCACACGCACACTACACACAACACAAAACACACGCTCACGCCCGGGAAAGAAACCCCCGAGCCGCAGCCGTCGTACCCCACGTCTGTGAACGAGCCCATGCCATCTGTCTCCGCGGCTTTAGGAGGTGGCCTTATTCACCTGCTATTTTGGGATCCGCGTCGCGTATTTTTATGACGCTGCGTCCATGACACCTGGGAGCCTGGCCCTGTCAATACAGCAGCCATTCATCATCGTGGCTAACAAAGCTCTTTACTTTATAGTTTTCTTATCAGAGCCAAAGCCCGCAGCCAGTGAAATCTAATCTGTGAAACTTCCCAAACCCACAATTTAGAGAGTGAGCTGGCGGAGGCCACTGAAGCAAAACAGAGCAGAAGACGAAGGCGTCCCTGAGAGCCTCGGGTCACACCCTGCGACAGTGTCAGCTGCCACCTCCGACTGGAGCCTGGTGGGCAGGCCCTTGCTGTCCCCTTCCCGTGTGCTAGTAGTTTGCCTTGAAGTCTCCCCTTTACTTCTCCTTCTAAGGGCTCCAGAAGTTTCTTCTACCTGGGCAGCTTCCACGTTCGCCTTATTTCAGTTCAGCGCCCCGTGGAGGACGCCCCACGGTGTGCAAAGCGCTGAGGGGGGCGGTGGGGACACTGAGGCAAATGCAACGTGGCGCTTTGCCCTTAAGGGTCTCCCGTCTGGAGGGAAGACAGGCAGGGACAGAATGACCTCGGCTGAGGCAGGCCACACCCGGTGGTCAAGGCCTGGTGCCAACCAAGGGACAGCGAAGGAAAACGAGCACCGAGCACAAAGTTGGGCGAGACTTCAGCTTACCCGGCCCGTCCACTTTTACTCTCGTTAATCACCTATTCCAGTGACTGCTGGTGATTAACGAGAGTAAAAGTGGACGGGCCGGGTAAGCTGAAGTCTCGCCCAAGGGCTGGGGGGGGGGATGTGCACCAGCCTAGAGCTGACGAGACAGCAGCCTCCTCTCCGCCATTACTTATCTGAGCTCGTAATACAGTTTAAAATAGTTCTTGCTTCCTTATGCACACCTCCTATATTTTTCTTTAAAGAAGGTACCTTCACAGTAAAAGGGTTGCCTGGGTGTCGTCCATTCAAGCTGCATTTCGAATGGGTGCCGCTCAGTGGTCCTCATGGGACAACTAAGGCAGCCTTTGGACCCTCCCACAGGGAGAGTGACGTGAAAATGACATTCACCCTGACACTTTGGACTCATGTGGATTCCGTTTAAAAGGAGACAGATTGGAGCAATAAGTCTGGAGCACACTGGTCCGTCTGAACGCAAGATGTGTTTTGCCGAGATGGCAGCTCTTTTATTCAGGGACATTCCACAAAACACTTCTAAGAACCAGAAAATGACTTAAAAAACCATCTCTGAGAGATGGGATCATAGTTTACATTTATTTCTCTGAAGCCGTGAAAGAGGCTAATTAATTCATTGATTCGTTCACCCATTTGGTAAATGCTCGCCCTGGGCCAGGCGCTAGAGGAGCTCTGGAGATACCAGCCAGGTCCCCCTTAACGGAACCTGTATGCGACGATGGTCAGTCAACAAGGGGGAGATGCTAGAGAGGAGCGGGGGGCTGGGGCAACTGCTCTGGACGGTGTGAGACAAGGCCTCTCTGCAGGCACCGACCTACGGAGATGAAAATGAAAAGCTAGCGGGGAAAGCGGGGGGCTTCTCCAGTTCTGTTTTGCTAGTCGTATTAGTTTGCTAGGGCTGCCATGACTAAGTACTACACACTGAGTGGCTTAAGCCACAGAAATAATAAAATGAACCCTTGGTTGAGAACTACTACAAGGTAGACACATTCCCTATCCCGCCTCTTAGCTCCCACCACTGCCTGCAAGCTACCCTCTTGAGGAGACTGAAGCTCAGAGAAGCGACTTGCCCAAAGCCAGAGAGACAGAAAATTCTAGAAGCAGAATTCAAACTTAGCTTTATCTACATCAAAATTCCTCACCGGGGCTAAGCCTCTGGGAAGCCAGTGATAGAAGCCGGGTCTTGAACAATAATGTTGTGACTAGAAATCAGGGCCGGTACTTGGTGGACTGGGACGTAGGCGAGATTCCCCATGCCCTGGCCTCGACCCTCTGTTCCCAGGAAAGCAAGGAGGGCTGCATGGTGGTGGTGCGCAGGTGTGTTCAAGCCAGGCTCTGTCACTGTCCAGATCTTTGATCCTAGGAAAGTTCTTCAAAAACCCCCAGCTTATTTTCTCCCATTTATAAAGCTTTTCAAAGGGGGTGTGCGGGGGGATGATTACAAGAAATAAAACATATGCAGTGCCTGGCATGAGGACACGCTCGTAACCGCGAGGAACTGCCGAGGCCTGGGATAAAGGGGCGCGTGGAAAATGCCAGGCCACAGTGTTCATAAGTGGCAGCCATCACCGCCGAGTCCTCCCTCCTTTAGGCCGCCCCCCCGCCACCCCACCGCCTCTGCCCTGCGGCCCTGCCTGTCTGCCCCCGGCCCTGTCCCATCCTGCTGTCCTCGGATTTCTCTGCTCCAGCGCGGATGGAGCTGTGCCCGTTTCTCGGGGCACCTTGCTCTAACGGGCAGGTGGCTCTCTGACCCAGATGAGCGTCAGATCTGCTCTCAGAGCAACCGTCAGCGATTCCCCGCACCCGCGGCCATCGTCCAAGCCAGGGCTGGCAGCTCCCACGGTTAACTCCTGATTAATTAATTTAATCAAGGCTTTGCCAACTCATAAATCGTTCAGGCATGCCATTAACTCAAAAGACCTCTTGTCAGCTAATTGCTTAAGTGATTTTTGAAATTGTTGTAATGAACTGTGCTGCGGTTGGATCCTGCTTATTTTTTTCTATCGGCGAGAGAAAGGTGCGTGAATATGGGAAATAATAAAGTGCAGCGACTTAGGTGATGATCTGCAATTTGTGAGCTGGAAAAATGGACCCGCACCGCAGCCGGCTGACCCTGCCCGGGCGTTAAATCCGCCGGCCGCATCCCCCGCCTCCTGCTCGGGTCGCGCGTCCGGGAGGCGGCGGCTCAGAGGTCGATAAACCTGTGTGAGCTCATCGCTCTTCTGTACGAAAACCTGCCGGCCACAGAATGCCAGGGGTGGGTTAGCCTGACAATAAAATCCGTCTCGTCGCCGGGTGATGCCACCTCTTCTAGACGTTGATGCCATCCCACCACCTACCCGCACGCCCCGCGCCTGGTGCCTGTAGCCACGTGTCCTGCAGAAGGGACCCAGAGGGAATCGGAGGGATGTGATGGGCTCGCCTGTCGGCAGAGGTGAGCAAAGTGAGAAGTCGGGTGGCAGCTCGGATGGGACCCCCCGTTACCCTGCATCCAACAGAACGGGAGGGAGGAGGGGGGTGAGGCGCAGAAAAGCAGAGACCCAAAGAAGGTGCTAGAACAAGGAAGGAAGTGAACATAGGACAGAAGAGAAAGTAGCTAGAGGAAATGAGAGAGAGAGAAGTGTGGAGGGGGAATGGCCTGGACGCTTGTCGAGGCATCACCAATATTCTATTCACTCGCCCTGGTGGTAGTCCTTAGAGAAATTTCCAGAAGTCACTGCCGAAGTCTGTCCAAAACGTCCAAATGATCCTCACATGTCCAAAATGTTGCTAAGGTAGTGGCCCCATTGATAAATCCTGGCTCAGTCCGACCTGCCGCTTGTACTGCACAGTCAGGACTCGGCCGCGAGCTTCGTGGAGTGTTACCGAAGCGTGACACAGCCCCGGCTCTCGTCTCCGCAGCTGTGACTGGTGACTTTCACCCTCCGGCTCAAGCTTTTTCAGGCTCCTGTAGAAAGTGTTTGCTATCCCAGGAGACCCGTGGCCCACTACCATGGGCCAGGGCGCTGAGCGAGCTTCACAAGGAGAGGTCTTTGGAGAGGGGACCCACTCATTTTGGACCTGGAAGACTATGGCAAGTACTGTTATCCACGTGGCATGAATATCTTAAAATCCATACCTCCTATCATTCCTTTGTTTGCCCTTAAAAGTCTGGGACACTTTTCTTATTTGAGTTTCCTTGTGGGCTCTAACTTACAGGCACTGAAAAAAGGGGGGAATGTGTCTTTCTCTATGGTACTATTCATTGTCCTGAGATCTAATTTTTCTAATAGTAATATAGCACTTCCACTTTAAAAAAAATTTATCTATTGTTGAAAGTATTACAGATGCCCCCTTTTTCGCCCCCAGTCATCCCCTCCACCCTGAATCTGCCCCCACCCAGGCCTTTCCCACACTATTGTCTGCGCCCATGGGTTATGCACATATGCATATAAGTTCTTTGGTTAATCCCCCTGCCCCCACCACCTGCCCTCTGAGATCTCTCAGTCTGTTCCATGCTTCTATGTCTCTGGATCTATTTTGTTCATCAGTTTATTAGATTCCACAAATGAGTGAGAATTAGTGTTTGCATGGAATATCTTTTCCCATCCTGGCCCCTGGTCAGCTCTTTTGGAATTGCAGAGTTTCCAAGCAAAAGTGGTCCTCACTGTCTTGCTCACTTCTCTGGGTTTCCGTCTTTTGGGTGTTAACCAAGTAATTTTTCACCGCTCTGGTAGGCTTCCACTTCCTTCAGATTATGTTTACCTATTTTTCCAGCTTTTGTAGTTGTTTTGAGTAGAAAGGTCTCTCTAAATCTTCCTCTGTCACCACTGGAAACAAGTGTCTGCCCCACTCTGAGAGAAAGAAATGGGTCCAACACGTTGACCCAGCCTCCAGGGCCCAAGTAGAAGATAGATTGTTCTTTGTCCCACTCTTCTGAATTATTGGTTCGTCTGATCAACCCAAACACTGAGCTCTCTTGGACCCTGAACACAAGCTGTCTGGGATCAGATCTGGACTATGATCACCCGTGTGTCCTTGGGCAAGTCACCTGGCTGCTTTATCTCTTGTGAAACATGTATAACCGGTTGCTCTGGGGACTCAGTGAAATTGTTAACAAACAGAACAATCTTAGCGTCTGGCATAAAGTGAAGGCTCATAAAAACAGCTCATGATATTCTTGTTTCACTTGGGGATATGGCTTAAGATAGGACCTAAGCTTCTTTGATTCCCAGACCAGGTGAAAATCAATGACAGTTTGCTTATAAGAGACTAATTTTGAGGATTGAGCATCTAAACCATAGATCAGCGAAGATGAAATGCTTTCCTCAAAAAGAGTTTCGATTGTGTAAGAATAGTTCTAGAACAGTATGCGCTGTTTTCTTCATCTTGCGATAGTGACAAATTATAGCCGGGGATCCCAGTCTGCTCCTCTGCAGAATAGCCCTGTTAGGGCGCCTGCCCCGCCCGCATCACGGGGCCTTTACAAAGTCACGGCTGGGAAAGCACTTTACAAATTATAAAGTGCAATGGGAATGTGTCTGATTTCTGTGATTGTTGATTAATGCCACCTATCAGAAAATTCCTGAAGCTTCTTATTTAAAATGGGAAGATCAGAAGCCGAATTACAAGGAATGTTTGTACTGGGTGCATGCTCACTCACACACACACACACACAAGCCACGCAGAATGTGCTTGCTGGAAAGAGAAAGGGGTATCTGCCAGCTGATTTCAGTGTTTCACTCGAACGGCTCTGCTCAGCAGTCCCATCCTGCAGCTCGTCCTGCAATAAGGCTGAAGCAGAGCCAGATCTGTCTGGCTCTGGTCCATGGCTTATTGGACACTGATGGGCCCGAAGCTGGGAAACTCAGTCATCGACCAGCCTCACTCCTCTCCAGGGGGCTGCAGCTGTCAGAGGAGTAATGAGACGGAGGAACAAAGATGGGAGAGGACCAGCAGCGGCTCCTCGCCAGGCTGCGGCCAGCCCTGCCCCCACCCCGAGCCACCTGCTGAGGGGAGGGCTGGTAAAAGCAACTCATTTTCCATTCCTCAGAGCCAAACGAGCCTGGAGAATCAGCCGGCCTCTCCAAATTGGTGCCTGATGGGGGAAGAGAGAGCTGAACCGACTGAAAGGCCGCAGCTGTTAAATGAATCCACAGCCTGAGACCCAAATCAGAATAGATGTGCTCCAGCAGCGGGGAACCCTCCCACGGAGGTGCCTCTTACCTCGTGTCCGACATGTCTCCTCTCTCGTCCAGGAGGTCTGGTCAGATCATGAAAATCACGTAATTCGTCAGGAACCCTGGTGGTCTCCAGACCCCAAGTGCCACTCAGCTGTCTCATGTCAGGGAACCCAGCAGACTGCCAGCCTGAAGCCACCAGTGAAAAGCGAACTCGGGCCTGGAGGCCAGTCAGCCTCAAGGGTCTCATCCCGAGGTCCCCTCCATCATCCCCAGGCCTCCCCCATCATCCTCAGGCCTCCTCCATCACCCCCAGGCCTCCTCCATCATCCCAAGGCCTTCTCCATCATCCCCAGGCCTCCTCCATCATCGCCTAGGCCTCCTCCATCATCCCCAGGCCTCCTCCATCATCCCCAGGCCTCCTCCATCATCCCCCAGGTCTCCTTCATTCCAGTTTCTGTCCACAGCCACCAGCTAGGTGAGGGATGTAGTCCTGACATCCTCCAAGGCCCGGCTCAGCTGACTCTTCCAGAGGCTTCCTCAGACTCCTAGGGCAACCTGTCACCCTTTTGTCTCTTCCCACAACATTTTCATGAAAACCTTGACCACAGAGACCCTCACAAAATTACTGAAGGAGGCAGTGGCCTGGGCCCCGGCTGTTGCTCGCCTCAGTGGGGTGAACCCCTCCCAGCAGCACCCTGGCTGAGTGATAACTGAGCCCCTCACTGAGCTCCCTCAGATTTCCTCATCTACCCGAAACCCTTCATCACCTCTCCAGGCCTTCCCTCATGCCGGTTTCTGAGGGATACTGGTCTCCCCAACTCGCCAAGGCTAATCTCTCACATCTTGGTAACATTTTATTATGAGAATGTTCAACTATATATAAAAGGAACAAAAATATTAAGATGAGTCCTCATGTTTCCATGACCTTGATTTCCCTGTTAACATTTCCCATATTTCTTTGTTCACTCTTGCTGAAATATTATAAAACAATCACATATCACATTTACTCAAAATACTTTGGGGGTGACTCTAAAATAGAAAGATATTTTCTTAGACAGCTTTAATACCACACTGCGCCAAAAAAAATTAACAGTGACTCTCTAATATCATCTAACACCAGTCTACTTGAAATTTCCCTCTGCCCCCAAATGCCTTTTCAATTGCTTTGTGGAGACAGTTCAAACAAGGGCCACACTTTGCATTGGTTGCTATGTCTCTGAAATGTTTTTAAATCTTCAGCTGTGCCCCCTCCTTTCTTTCCCCACACCATCACTTGGGGGTAGAGAGTGTTTATAATGTTTACAATGAATCTGTTTACAAATCCACCTTCTGGATTTGTCTGATCCCTCGCAGTGTCATTGAACTCATGCATTGAACTTCTGCTTCTATACCCCAAGTGTCTTGTAGGCCAGAAGTTTAAAGAGCTTGACTAGTCCTCAAACTTCGGTGGGTAACGGACTCACCTGGGAGCTTGGGAGGGACACAGCCTGGGCCATAACCTGCCTCGGTGAGCCTGGGCTCCGTGTTCTTCACTGGCTCTTCTGGGTCCTCTGGTATCATGGCCACGGGGGATGCCATGTGCTCCTGTCATATCACAGTAGGGCACACATGTAGTGATGCTAATACTGACCATGGGTCCAGGTGGTGACAGGCCAAGCCCAGCAATGTCAAGTCTGCGCACCTGTGCCTTTCAGCTCGTCCTGCCCAGGCCTCTCCAGGACCTTCTCCAACAAGTTCTTTGCATTTTTCTCTTATTTCTCCAACTTGTCCTCTACCTACTTTCTCCTTAAAAAGAAAAAGGAAAAATCGTGCTTATTATAGTGTGGTTTGTAACAACAAATAAATAGATAAAATATAAATGTCTAAATAGAGAATTGTTATACACTTTATTGAATAAAAGTATTTGCAGCCACTAAGAATTACATCATGCAAAAGCATATGAAGACATAAAAATATTCCTAATAAAATTTTACATAAAAATAAAGCTAACAACAGACATATAAATGCAAAGTAGTCACATCGTGCATAGCTGTATCATTTTCGTAAAAACAATCTCGCAAGCAACAGAACTACTCTAAATGCCTATACCCGGGAGAAAGCATAAGATATTGTTAGTTGTGATTGTATTTGGGTGATGGGATGAGTCAGGAATTTTGTTTATATCTTTGGCTTTCCTATAATTTCCAAATCTCCTAAAATGGGCAAAAATTAATTTTGAAAACAGAAAACAATGTGTTACTTAAAACAACAAAAAATATTTCTTTTCTTGATCTGCCCCCCCCACACACACACACTAAGTTAGCATCCAAATTATTTACATTGCCTCTACATTTCTATTGTTTTAATACATGTTTGTTTGTTTTAACAGTTTAGAGAGAGAGGAAGAGTCTTGTTGGACTCAACTTCCCTGGCAGAGGCCCTCCTGGGCTGGGAGAGCAGAGCGGAGCAGCTGGAGAGGGAGCACTGGCCAGGGCCGGGACTCCTCCTGGGGAGGGTGGGATCACCCCGCTCCCAGCCACAGGGGCTGCTGCCATAACTATAATGCCTCTGAGGGCCCTCCACCGAAGGATTTCCTCTTTCCTGCAGCCCAAATGGCACACTTGGCACCTTCTAGAACTGGAAAGAGAGGATCCGGTGAGAAGATACCCTTTTCTAGCTCATCGAAGAACTCAAGGAAACGCTCTTAACCATTGAGACCATGCAGTCGGACACAGCTCAGAGGTTTGTGGTCTAAAAGGCAGGGGTGATACGAAGAGCAAAGATATAAACAACGGGCTAAGTCCAAGCAGAGAGCATGGCAGCCCCTGGAGGTCTGACAACTGTGTCAGGAGCCAGCAGAAGGAGGTCACGTACAACAAAGCGTCGGTGAGACGGGGGGGAGACTACCATGTTTGGAGAATATTGGCAGAGAGACTGTAAGGCCAGGATCAACCTGGCACTCAAGGTCACCAGCCAGAACCCAGGTAATATTCCAGCTGGAGATCCACAGGCCATTGAAATCTCCTCAGCTGAGTGAAAGGCAACCACAAACAGTGTATGAAAAGATAACTCAGCCCTGGCTGGTGTTGCTCAGTGGTTAGAACATTGGCCTAAGCACCAAAGGGTCCTGGGTTCAACTCCTGGTCAAGGGCACATACCTGGGTTTCGGGTTCACTCCCCAGCCCTGGTCAGGGCATGTGCAGGAGGAACCAGAGGCAACCAGTCGATGTGTCTCTCACATCGATGTTTCTCTCTCTCTCTCCCTCCCTCTACTATCTCTGAAAAGCAATTGCAAAAATGTCCTCAGGTAAGGATTAACAACAACAACAAAAATGATAACTCAGAATTCATCTGGAATTGAGTTGTTAATACAGGAATATTTTTAATCACAGAAAAGATGTAGAAGTGCTTAAAAGAATCAATGCATAATGAGACCGTTACGCGGTTAAGATGTTGAGAGGCAATTTTCTGTGTATTTCTCATATCTCTGCACCCCTTGTGGGCAGAAGCAAGACTGCCCTTGTTCTGGACCCTCTTTTCAAGGATGTCTGCTGAACAACTTTGGAAAACAGACACAGAGCATCCTCCAGAACAAAGGGCAGGCTTGTTTCCTGCCCAATGCAACAAAGATCATGTCTTCTATCTCTGCAAAAGTCCAGCAGGCTTGCTGCCCATTAGATAAGATTCAGGCTCCCTGAGCTCAGGCTCCTCTCCTGTCACCCACTGTGTCACCTGGCCCTCTTCGCACCGCCCTGCAGGGACTGGGACTCGGACAACTGATGGAAATGCTAGTACTTTGTCTACTACTATTGCTGTCACAAAGCTCTTTGTCTCTGACCCAGGAGTCTCTTACCTTTTGCCAGAATTCACCAGACCTGTTAGTTTGGAAGGAGACTACAATGTCAGACTGTACGATTCTTGACATAAGTATTCTATTTATATTTAGCATGTAATTCTTGTAGTACTTAAGAGATAAAGCTTATGCAAGTAATAGACCAGCTTTGTAATTCCATATTAAATTTAAGTGATTTAAACCAGCAATTTTCAATTTGAAATTTACTAAGTTTAAAAACAGTATAGGAACATTTAACAGACTCTAGATTCATCTTGCTTATAATTACAATTAATTAGATTTATGATAATGAACTAAAAATCCCAGAAAGGTTTAGTTTCTCTATCAGACAATTAAAGTACCTTAAAAAGGAAATAAAATGTATTGCATTTATAAATCCTTATTTTAAATGCTTGAAAGAGTTCAATAACTGTTTTTGATTGGTGTTAAACTTATAAGGTGCCTTAAATTTTTTTGTTAAAAACCTTAGGACGGTTTCCTCATCTACTCTCTGCGTCTCTCTCAGGATGAAGAGAGCTGGGATGATTTCCACTCCTTCACTACCAATAAGAACATACCAAAAAAAAAACCAAAATAATAACTTTTCTGGAATTCATCAAAGAACTGATGTCACGGGGCAACTAAGCAGCCTCTGCTTCTTCTAAGTCTTCGAGGTGGCACCCTAACCAGAATGAAGCATTCCTTCTGATTTTCTGTCTTAGCCTGAATGGGGACGTTTCAGGACTGATGGTCGCTGGGCTTTTCTTGGCATATGGCTCTCACTCCATAAGAGGGTTCCTCCCACTGCTAAGCATGTTCATTCTGATTATAAACTCAGGAGCCAGGGAAATGGACCCAGGTGGGGCATGGGTCCACTGGCCTTGCTGTGAGAGGGATTCGGAGCCAGGGCTTCCTCGCATGGACAGGAGGGCGGTGCTGGCATTCTGGGTCCTATGGCATTGGTTTCAGCTCAGAGCTTCTGCCCTCAGCTTTTCAGACATCTCAGTCATTCCCTTTCCTCGGGAGAAATGACTGTCCAACCTTTCCATGGTAGACGGGGGGAACAACAACTACTGTACATGCTTGCTGTGACACTGCAGGGCCATTCCTCTAGGACAGCGATTTCCAACTGCTGTCCCGCAAGAATTTTTAAAACATCCCGTACCTGACCTAGGATCCAGGAGATCGGGGTTCGGTTCCCGGTCAGGGCACATGCTGCAGCCGATCAATGACTCTCTCATCATTGATGTTTCTATCTCTCTCTCTCCCTCTCCCTTCCTCTCTCTGATATCAATAAAGATATATTTTTTAAAAAAACAACAACAAAAAAACACACATGCCATACCTGACTATTTAGTCAGGGGCACTGACCTCTTTTCCTTAGATTGTCAAATTTAAAAATGACCACAGTCAATACAACAATGGCCATCTGGTGTGAACGCCCTGCCTTGAACCATAAATATATAGGTCATATAATAGTTACATCTTATTGGTCACATTGCATAATAAGTTTGCATCTGATTGGTTAACTTTCGGTCCCAGAAATCCTTATATACAAGTATAGGCACCTGATTTTCTAAAAAGTCACTTTGGAGCAAAAAAGATAGGCAATTACTATTATTATTTTTTTGTAAATCAATCAAAATTACACCATTTTTTGGTCAGGTTGGCGTTTAATATATTTTCGGTGTGCGGCAGAATTTGAGTAACTAGTTTATGAGCCATGAGATGAGGGTTGAAAATCGCTCCTCGAGGACACCCAGGCTGCGCTTCAGTAGGTCGGCTCTGGGCCTGACCCCGGCTCGGGCCTGGAAACTGGGCAGAGGACCCGGGTTTCCATCCCCGCAGCTGACACGTCGGCCTTGGGCCCACCTGCTCGCTCTCCGGTTACACAGCCAGGCGGCACGTCCCAGCCTCGCTGCAGGGCACCGAGGTCTGTTCGTCACGGCTCCCCGAGTCCAGGCTGCCGTTGCATCTTCTCCACTGTTCCCATGATCTGTCCACCTTGCTTTGCTGGCCGAGTGCTGCCAACTGTGCTGGCTTTTCTTGACGCCTGTCATCCCCCATTCATTCCTCCCCCACACTCGGGAGCCCAGACCCACAGCAGCTTAGAAAGACAATCTCGGGGAGCTTCTCCCAGCACTGGCCCCTCACTGGCATTGTTCTTAATTTACTAGTGAAAAGCTTGCCCTCTGGGCTCTCCCGGAGTCGGTTAATTGGTAGACTGATCCGTACATAGTCAGCCGATTTGTGTATGCCTCCCTCGCCGAATCTTCTACCCCTTCTGCTGCCAAGGCATCTGCCTGGCACGAACATCTCATTTACTTGAGACCATCATGATTTCCAAGCTGCAGGCAGGATTAGGACTGGCTCCAGGGCCCTTGCCGGGATGCTAAACCCTGAGTCGTGGGAGGGTGCCACATATCAATAAACTCTCCCTTATTCAGCCTTTATTTTACTCCCAGTCCAGTGCTCTCGGGATTCATCCCAGCTGTAACCTCCTGGATCATGTTGGTACATGTTAGCAAGGTTCGTGTCCCCAGAACAGGAATCGGCAAACTAGGGCCCACAGGTAAACTACAGCCTGGGTATTTCTTTTTGCAAAAAGTTTTGTTGGAATCTAGCCACACCCATCATTTATATATTATCTGTGCTGCAGTGGAAGAGGTGAGTAGGTAGGACAGAGACCCGGTGGCCTGCAAAGCCTAAACATTTACTCTCTGCCCCTTTACAGGAAAGTATGCCAACCCCTGGCCTAGAAGCTGGTGGAGGAAATCGTGAGACCTGAGACCTCTGCATGGCCTTGGGGCAGGGGGGTGGCCATCCTTTGGAAGGCAGAGTGGGTCTCTTCCACAAGTGCAAAGAGTCCAGGGGATCTGAGGATTGAAAGCTCTCCAGCGTATTGCCTGGATGTCCCCATTCCAGGTCCTCAGATCTCATTCGTCTTTATCAGGCCCCTAAAATTGGTGCTGGACATTTGCTGGGGCCATAAAGTCAGATTCTGCTACACTTTGATCAGGTCCTAAGCCCAATTTTCAGCTGTGCCATCCAGTTCCATCAGATGACATTCCTTCTACATGTTCCATAGAGCATCGGCGGCTCATTTTGTGCCTTCTGTGATGTTGGCTGACTGGGGCTGCCGTTTTCTTCCTTCGGGACATCGATGTACCTGACAACCCTCCCTCCCCTAACCCGCATCCCTCGAACCTCATAATCACCATCGCCGCCATCCCTCTCAAATGCTAGTGGTACGGGGTAAGCCAGGGCCTCTCTGGCACCTGGATCCCATCCTGCACCAGCCAGGCTGTGGTCAGAAATGAGAAACCACACCTGCTGTTTCGTACTGAGATTTTAATACAGAGAATTTAAATCCAGGTATTGAGGAACTGGACACACAAATAGGGAATATGGAGACCAACTATCCTAATTTGTCTAGAATTATGCTAGTTTGAGCACCAACGGTCTTGTGGTCTGGGAAATGCCTTAGTCAGACAAACCAAGCCTGTTGTCACCCTCACAGGTATCACAGAGGCAGTCACTGCAGGGAGCAGCTGAGACCCCAGGACTAGGGGACAAGGGAAGAGCTCAGCCTGAGGAGAGGCGCCAGCTAGCTGGGGCTGGTATCTTTGCAGGATGCCATAAAACTGGTGCTGGGAAAATGTTAACTGGAACCAACTGCTGCTCTTGGACCAAGTTCACCAGAGTGAAGGACCATTGCTGGAGTGACCTTGACAATAGTGGGAAGCAAGTAGGACGGAGCAAGTGCCTTCCTCCTCTCCCTGCCTCGTTCCCCCAGCATCCGATGCCCTCCCGGAGCCTAACTGGGAGCAGCTGGCAGGGCGAACATGGGTGCTGAGAGTCCCAGCTGCAGCGACATAGAGCAGGGTTTGGTACTAGGCTGAGCTCAAGTTCCTTAATAAGCAGCATGAGTGCAGTTATTCACAGAAGAGCCTCAATAGTTGTGATGCTACAGGATGCCAGGGGCCTGTCACTCCCACTCACCTCTAAGAACCAGATCCTGTCACCATCTGACCAGCAAATGGTCTACGACTGAGGCTCTGCTCCCTGGACCGCTTCTCATAATAACTATCTTAGTCTATGTTCCCCCGAATTCAACCCCAAGGCAAGGATTTAAGTGCAAGTGGTTTATTTGGGAAGCTAAGGGATAAATCAATGAAGGGAGTGTTACCAGCCAGCTACCACCATGGCGACTGCAGGGAAGCCCTCACCCCCAGCCCCATGGCGAGCACCTCACAGGCTCTGAAGCTTGGGGATGGGTCCCAGGCAGGTCCCATTGAGGCGGGAGTGCACTGTGCCTGCTGAAGCACCGGCCACAGCTATGGTGAGGTGGCTGTTGGCGGCAGGCACACAGTGGCCACCACCAAAGAGGCAGGTAGAGAAGGACATGGGGCCTGTGGTCCACATGAGTGAGGCACCTGAGGCCAAATAAGCAAGGAAATCATGGCAGGCGGGGGCACTGTTGTGCTTTGGGTCACCCTAGAAGCAGAAATAGCGTGGGCTTTATGGTGAGAAAGTCCTAGTTTGACGCCTGGCTTTGTAACTTTGGGTGAAAACTCTAAGTTTTCTGACTCTTGGTCTCAAAAAAAATCACCACTTCTGTGATCTTGTGATCCATTAAATAAATGCTGTCCCTCAGGTTTCCCTTGTCATGGTTTTGGGGTGAGTCCGGAGGCTGGATTACTCGGGAGCTCTCCTGCTTTTATGGTGCTTGTGTCTACCAAATCTCCCCAAATGTTATCCCCTGTCCCCAACCCCCACCCTGCCACTGTGTTTCCTTCAGTCCCTTTCAGCCTCCCTCACTCTGTTCGCGTCAACCCTCCCTTCCCAGCTCCCGGGGAAACTAAAGGGCCAAACCTGCCCCTGAACAGGAGTCTCCAATCACAAAATTCTTGGGCCTAGAGAAAAACCTGCATTTGGTCCAGGCCGCTGACCGCTTTTTCCAATCAAAACCAAATCCTTAAATGTCTGTGGTGGGCATCCAGTCACTTGATGGTCATGGAAAAGACAGCGAGCTCCACCGAGCTGCAAAACCAAGCGCTCTGGCAGCTTCTGGTGAGCTCAGCATTTTTCTGAATGAAGTCAGAGAAGCTACTTAAATGAATTTGTTATTTAATTACATGGACTTCAGAGGGAGGGAAGGTAAATAAACAAGACACCAAGTTGGGAGCCACATTTGAAGCAGGAGAAAGGAGCGACTTCCTGAGTGAGGACAGCGCCACCGAGCACAGCTTCATTGGTTGCGACGTCGCCCTACAGACTGCGCTCCCGTGGGTTTGGGGGGTTAAACGCCAGCTTTCGCGGTGACAGCTGATGCGGGAAAGACCCGGGAAGCAGGCCCGGGAGAGGCCTCCCCTCGGCGGGCTTTGGGAAACAACAGCGTGTTAGAGCTAAAAGGAGCTTTCACAGCCTGGTTTATGCCTGGAAATGGGAGCTGAAGAGACATCATTTGCTCAAAGCCGCAGCCCTGGCTGGTGGGAGAACAGAAACGGGCACCGCGGCTTCTGACCGGTGCTTTTTCCATCCAGAGCTTTTAATGAGGCGATTAAAGCGTGGATGTCGGAGACGGGCTGCCTGGGCCCCGGCTCCGGCCCTTCCTGGCTGAATATCTCGGGCTAAGTGGCAGATCTCCCTCTCGGGGCCTGTATCAGGCAGGGTTCCAGTAGGAAAGATGGCACACCCAAATTAAAATTACTGGAGGGCTGCCCAGCCAGTGTTGCTCAGTGGTTGCACGTCAACCCATGCACCAAGAGGTCACTGGTTCGATTCCCAATCAGGGCACATGCCCCGGTTGCAGGCTCGATCTCTAGCAGGGGGCCTGCAGGAGGCAGCTGATCAATGTTTTTCTCTCATCGATATTTCTATCTCTCTCTCCCTTCCTCTCTCTCTCTCAAATCAATATAAACATTAAAACACATCATTCTTTATAAAAAATTTAAATAAAATAACTAGAAGGGCTATTCACAAAGAGATTGGTTCATGAGGGTGGTGCACAGGGGAGACCCAGGGGCCAGTGCAGGAGCCCGGGGCTGGCAATACTGAAGCTGCCACCACCCTGGGCCAGAGGGGGAGGGAGGTTATTGGAGCCCAGGAGGAGCAGGAGCCCCGAAAGCAGCAGGGTGCTCAGGCTGGGAGGCACGACAGCCACGGCCACCTCACAGGGAGGGTGCCAGGGGACCAAGAGCACAACCTCACTCTCTCCACCCTCCAGTCTCCTGATGAGGCTCCTCCCTGGCCGACCTCAAGCAGAAGCTGCAGTGCCTGGAAGCCTCCTGGGCTGTAGCATTTAAAACTGGAGCCCAACTATATTTCTGATCATTTCGGGTGAAATATTATGTTGGGTAGAAGGTTAATCACAGGGACCTAGGAAGAACTGCAAGAGAAAAATAGGACTCCCTTCCCAAATTAGCAGCCCAGGCAGCCTGACAACGCCTGGGCTTTGCCAGTGCCTCAGGCCAAAACTATGGACCCGCTCTTGATACCTCTGACTTTCTGTCGCTCCTCACACCTGGCCCATCTGCAAATGTTCTTGCCTCCCCTGCACAGTATACCCAGAACCGGACCCACTTCCACCACCACCACCCTGAGCAAGCCACCACCATCTCTCACCGGGGCTACTGCAAGAGCCCGCTAGGCGGCCTCCCTGCCCTGTCCTTGCCCACTCAGCCTCCCCCCAACATGCAGCCTAGTCTCCACACAGCAGGCGAGGGGTCCTGTTAAGATGTGATGCCCCCCAGGGAGTGCCCATCCCACCCAGAGTAAATGCCGGCATTCTCACAGCGACCTAAAAGGCCTCGGCACCCCCACGTGCCCGTGACCTCTTTGACTGTTCCCTCCCTTTCATTCCACCCCAGGCACACTGGCTTTCTGAAAGGGCAGCCCGGGCTCTCCTGCCTCAGGTCCTTTGCACTTCCCACCGGCTCTACCTGGATCGCTCTCCCACCAGAGAGCCCAGGGCTTTCTCCCTCATTGCTTCCCATCTTTTCTCAAAACTCACCTCCTGGCCACCTCACCTAAAATTCCACATATTCACCAACATTTCACACTTGTCCTGATACCACTATTGACACACTATATGTTTTTCCCTGTTTACTATTTATCGTCTGTCTATAAGCTCAGCGAGGGCAGGAAGTTTCGTCTTGTTTGTTGAGCACTATCTGCAGGCGGTGACCGCCTGGAGGAAGCAGGCTTCGGGTGCTGAGTGGACATTTGCAGGCACAGGAGGAGGGAGGTCTTCCCTGTGAAAGCCTCAGGGAAGGTGGAAAGCCTAGGACAGTGTCTCACACACGAAGTAAGTGCTCAATTATAAAGGTGAAAGGGGCACAAATTGCCAGTTATAAAAATAGTTATGGTAAAAACAAAATAGTCACTGGATGTAAAGTACTGCAGAGGGGATATATAGAGTCAGTAACATTGTAATGGAGCCAGGGTAGGAGACTTACCAGCAGGATCACTTTGTAGGATATATAAATGTCTAATCACTATGTTGTACGCCTGAAACTAACAATATTTTATGTCAGTTGTAATTGAAAAATGTATTTTTTTTAAAAAAAATGAGAATGTATCATCTCAGCACTCCCAAAAAATTTTTATTAAGTGAATGAATGAACAAATGAACTAGTAAATAAATTAACGACTACGAGGAGATAAAGTTTATGAGAGAGCCCGGTTCACAGTGGATGCTGAGAACAATGTTAGCTTCCCTCTGTCACTGGGGAGAGATCTCGAGCTCTATGTGCCGGAGTTGTAGCTGCCTCTTGTCCTCGGGGCAGCTCCCAGGGGACATCCTAGGCACCAGCTCATGAGGGACAGTGAGTGCCCAGTAGCTCCTGCCCTGCCTGCCCCGGTCTCTCTCTCGATCTCTCTAAGAGCAAACCCTCTGGAAGTGACCGTTTAAGGGGCCATTGTCCGCCCTCCTCAGCTGGCATGTATTTCTCAGCTCCGCAGCCAGAACGGGTTCAATGGCGAGGGGAGCTAGGACTGAGATGCAGAGGGTCTCTGGACCCCTAGGGCGGGGTGGCTGTCCCACTAAGGAGAGGGCACGAGGTGGGCCCCAGGAGTCACCTCACACAGCTCCCTCCTTGCCGGGCCTGTGCTCTGCTCTCCCAGGAGGCGGGGTTCCACACAGCCCACATCCTGCAAGCCAGAGACGTGGCATTTCTCCCACCACCAGACTGTCGTGGCCAGCACCCCACAGGGACGCTGTGCTCTGCCTCCCTCTGGGATCCTCACATGGAATGTCTCTCCCTCTGCCACCCAAGGCCACCTCTCCCAGGTGGGCCCCTCTCCCAGGTAGTCTCTTCCTCCAGGTGGTCACCTCCTCCAGGTGATCCCCTCCTCCAGGTAGTCCCTTCCTCCAGGTGGTCACCTCCTCCAGGTGATCCCCTCCTCCAGGTAGTCCCTTCCTCCAGGTGGTCACCGCCTCCAGGTGGTCACCGCCTCCAGAGAGCTGCTCCCAGTGCCATTTCATCCGCCTGTGACACATAACCCAGCCACCCACCCCCTTCCATCGCTAGGCAGGCTCCAGCAGACACGCTGGCTCACGCTCCCACGTCGGGCACTGTTTGCTTAATTAATTAATGACAGGAGTAAATGACATTGGTGGTTTGGGCATCTGTTACGCATCTACTAAGGTGATCAGGGCCGAGTTTGAAGACAAGCAGAAGCCCCGACGGGCTCCTTAGAGGAAACCGTCCCCTGCTTGGGGTGGAAGGACAAGTGCATCCTCAGGGGCAGCGCTCGGCCTCCTGGTTTCCCCTAAAGTCCCCCTCGCTGGAGCCATTCAGCACCCATCGTGCACCTGTCCTGGGGGAGGACATCCCACCCACGGCCTTCTGTGTTCGAGAACAGCGGCTGCAGAAATGAGGGACAAGCACACGGTGGGACGGCTCCGGGCAGTGCTGGCGGCCGTGGACGGGGTGAGCCGTTCGCACACGTGCTGGCTCCGTTAACACGGGAGAGCTGGGGTCTCCCCTCGGCATCGGGGTGCGCGGGGGTCCTGCTGTCAAGACAGAGCTCGTCCTCCAGCATCCCAAGGGTCTAGTCTCCTAAGTGGTGCCTGGTGCCAGGGAGGGACCCCACTTCCAGTGGGAAGCTCGCAGGGTCACTATTGCTGTCGAGAAGCTATCTGTGGCTTTCGCCTGAATCTCAGGTCCAAGGCAAACAATAAGCTGCCGGACAACCTGCCCGTCACAGAAATCACGGGCCTCCCATGCTTGTGAGAGGATGCATGTCCCCTGCCCTTCAGAGCATTGAAACTGGCTCTGCGGAGGCAGGAACCCGTGAAGGCAGAGCCTTCCCAGATGCATTGTTTCCCTCTTCTTGAGGACCCTGCAAATGAACCCTATCCCTACCCCACCTCTCCTCCCAGGGGGAAGTGGAGGCCCAGGGCCACCGAGGGCGACAGTGAGGGACACAGGCAGTGAGAGATGAAGGTTGGAAACCATTGTTTCCTGGGCTGGCCCTCTACACAGACTCCTTGCATCCCCAGCAGGGAGGGAGACTGTGGGCATGCACACATGTGTGTGTGTGGGGCGTGCGTGTGAATGTGTGTGTGGTGTCATGTGAGCACATGCACGCCCACGAGTGTATTGGGAGCAGAAGCAAAGCAAAGCAGAACTCCCTTGAGGAACTCAGTGTTGCCTAAGAAAAACCACAGCCATCCGTCGAGCTGGCTCTGCCAGCTTTCTCAGTGCCCACCAGGGAAGCCCCTCAGTGCCACTGCCCGGTACAACAGAGGCGGGATGTGTCTTCTCCAGACCTCAGGCTACGCTTATACCAGTTCACTCTGCCTTGGTTGTTGGTTTCCATTGGTTTCAATGCCAAGAACTGAAATGAGGGCACAGACATGCCTCTTTCCAGGAGAGATCCACAGACTCGGGCAGGGCCACAGAAATAGGAGGACCCCTCCCTCCCCCGAGTGGGCGGGCTGAAGGGGGTGGTTAGAGATTCCATAAGCAAGCCACTAGAATAAAAGATTATATTCATTCATTTTGAATTAACAAATGGAAATAGAATATTTTGCCAAGGGCAAAACATAAGTAACATTTGTTTCTACTGTTTATAATGACATGACACACCAGTTTACAATTTAGCATAAAAGAGTGAATTTGCTGAAAACGGCTGCCGGTGGGTGCTCTTGGCAGGACTGTGGGCTCTCAGAAGCCGGCCCTCCTTTGGCACCTGACGGATGACTCCCCCAGGCTCCTACTGCATGGGGTGGCTGGACCGTGAAGGTCGCCAGTTGTCCTGTGCTGGCCCCAGGAGCTCCTGGTTCACTGTCAGGCCAGTGACGTCTCGAGGGTTTGGGTGGGGCCCCGTGTTCTGCAGATGACAACTTGGGCGGGAGGCAGCAAGCAGAAGGGGTGCACCCAGCACCTTCCTGTGCCCAGCAGCAGCCGAGGCCGAGTCTGTGCTCCCCACTGAGGAATGGGACCAGAGCAGGGGTCTTAAAAATCTACAGATGCCCAGCCACGCCCTCAGACATTGTGGCTTAATTGGCTTGGAGCCCGGGCCTCAACACTTAAAAAATTCCCTAAGGTGCCCTGGCTGGTGTGCTCAGTGGTTAGAATGTCGGCCTGCACACCGGAGGGTCGTGGGTTTGATTCCTGGTCAAGAGCTCGTCCCTGGGTTGCAGGTGTGATTCCCTCCCCTCGCTGGGGCGTGTGCGGAAGGCAACCAATCAATGTGTCTCTCATATCGATGTTTCTCTCTCTCTCTCTCTCTCCCACTCTCTCCTCTCCCTTCCACACTCTCTAGAGATCAGTGGAAAAAATATCCTCACTCTTTGGGTGGGGATTAAAAGAGAAAAATACCCTAAGGTGTTTCTAATGAACAACCAGGCCTGAGAAGTCCTGGACTAAAGGGTCACTGGGCTGCCATCAGCCTGAGCCTTCCCGGGTGTGTGATTCCACAGGGACCACAGATACTGGCCTTGGAGCTGGGCGGGGAGGGCCCGTCTCTCGGGCTGACTTCAGCATCCCCCTGCCTCCTCCCAGTCCATCCAGTTCCTCTTCCCCACAGGTCCTGTGCTGTCCCCTGGCCCCTCACAGCCACCTGGACCTTCCGGGTGCCTACCTGGCCCCGCTTTCTGGAATGCAGGGCCTGTCCCTTTAGCTCCCAGTAATGGTCACTCCCACCTCCAGTTCCCAGGTCCTGTTGTGTGAGTTGGGCCCATCTGAGTGATGTCGGGGCTGAAATTGGCTTCATATGTCACCCTTCTCATGTAACCTGCTATTATAGTTTGAACTGTGTCCCCACAAATTCCTGTGGATGCCCCAGGACCTCGGAATGTGACCTTATTTGGCCGCTTAGTCTGTTCCAACTGCTATAACAAAATACCACAGGGCGGGTGGCTTATAAACAACAGAAATTTATTCCTCACAGTTCTGGAGGCTGGAAGTCTGAGATCAGGGGCTGATGTGGCCACATCTGGGGAGGGGCCTCCTCCTGGTTCACAGCCAGCACTTCTCCCTGTCCCCATGTGGTGGGAGGGCGAGGGAGCTCCCTGGGGTCCCATCACACGGCTCCATCCTCAGGACCTCAGTACCTCCTAATTCCATCACCTCTGTGGGTTAGTATTCCAACATATGAGTTGTGGGGAGACACAAACATTCAGACCATAACATTTGGAGACAGTCTTTACAGAGGTAAGCAAGTTAAAATTAGGTCATTAGAGTGGGCCCCACTCCAATGTCTGGTGTACTTATAAAAATAAAAAAAGGAAAGCCTGGCCAGCATGGCTCAGCAGGCGAGCATCGACCTATGATCCAGGAGATCACAGTTCGACTCCCTGTCAGGGCACATGCCCTGGTTGCCGGCTCCATCCCCACTGCTTGGAGTGGCAGCAACAAGGAGACGGACTTGAAGTCAGCTGGTTCACCAGCAGAGATGTGAAGGTCATGACCCTTGCCCGCTGGGAGCTCACCAGGGGCCAGAAGGCTGACAGACCCAATGCAGCGGGTCTCTGCACCCCAGATACGGGCTATGATAGCTCATGGGCCATGGGGGTGCAAAGCAGCCGCCTTTAACCCCATCTACGGCTTTCAGGGAGACTTAGAAGATTGTTAAGTATAAGCCAGGAGGACAGATCTGAGAGGTCATCTAATCTAACCCCAGGGCTGAGACTGAAGGTGGCTCAGCATCTCAGGTGAGAATTGCCAAAGTCAAGATCAGAACCCAGGGCTCCTGGCTCCCAGCCTCAAGCCAGGTGTGCTCTCCGGGAGCCCTGCCCAGCCGTGTGGGTGGGGGGGTGGCGAGTGGCCTCAGCACTGAGATGGGCAGTTCACTGTTGCCAGGAGCCATGATGGGGATTCAGGGCAGGTGCAGGGAACTTCGTTCCCTCCTCTGACCTCATACGGTCTCCCAAAATATCTGGTGAGGGCATCACAAACCCATTCTCCCCATAGGCAAAAACCTGGGCTTTGGGGGACTCTTGGTCAGAACCATGTCACTGGTGGCAGTAAGTCACCATGGTCCTGCAGCTGAGTAGCGGTGCCTCGTCAATGGCTTGTCCCCACTCGGACCATCCTTGGGTAAAGCGATTGCACCTGCCCAAGCAGCAGGGCATGGAAACATCATTGCTGCTTAGACTGGCAGCCAGTCAGAAACTGCATGCAGACACACACCGCCCCCCTACCCCCTTTTCTGTGTCTACATTCAGCTCTCAGCCTGGGGCCACAGGAAGCCACAGCGACATGACCGGGGCCCCTTGGAGGGCAGAGGAGTGACTGCGCCTTCACACACTCTCCTTGCAGAAGTTCACCTCTGGAGGTGTCTTGTTCCTTGTGCACAGGAACAAAAGGAGGGCAGATGTTATCACTCCCAGAGAGTCTAAGTGACATGGTCAAGGTCATGTCATAACAGTGAAAGAAATGTCCACCCAAGTTCCCTCGTCCCCGAAGCCCGCCCCGTCCGCCTAGACGCTGACGTCAGTAAGCTACGAGCCACTTCTCTGTTCACCTGACCACCCGAAGTGATTAACCTGAACGCCATCGACGAGAAGGGCGAGGTGGAAGCCAGAGGCCTGCCTCCTTCCCAGGCGCCCACCTTCGGCCTCCTGCCCAGACTCCCAGCTCCCTCCACTGTCAGCTCACTGGAGGGACTCCCCCTCTGAGATGGTCACCAGGGATGCTGCTCCCATGAGAAACAACTCTCTAGTTAGACAATAGCAAAAGGAAGCAAGAATAATATCAGTATGTAATAAGTTCCAAGCACTGCTCTAAGTCCCTTAGGTATATAAACTCACTTAACCCTCACACCAGCCCTCTCAGAGGGAGTATTGTCACCCCATTTTACAAATGCGGACACCTTGGCCCAGAAGGGTTAAAAGGACATGCTGAGTTTCTCTAATATTGGCACAGTTGAGCTGGGGTTGAAGCCCAGGTAGCCTTCCTTCAGGTTCCAAGAGGCTAATTAACCCCTTCAGAATCTAATTCACCCCTGGGCCTAATCAAAACTCCCGGCCTTGCCCGGCCGGCGTGGCTCAGCAGTTGAGCGTGGACCTGGAATCCAGGCGATTGGGGTTTGATTCTCGGTCAGGGCACATGCCCGGGGTACGGGCTGGATTCCCAGTCAGGGGCGTGCAGGAGGCAGCCGATCAATGACTCCCTCATTATTGATGTTTCTATCTCTCTCTCTCCCTCTCCTTTCCTCTCTCTGAAATCAATAAAGATATATTTAAAACAAAACAAAAAAAAACTCCTGGCCTTGGCTTACTGGTCCCTGCTATCTAGCCCCACCGACCTCTTTAGCTCCACCCACCTCCCCAGGCCTTTAACAAGCCGCATTCATCTTTACCCTTAACCTCAGCCACATTAGCTTTCCGTAAGTTTCTCATGTGTTCCCTCGGGCCACAGGGCCTTTGCACGTGCTGTTCTCTGCTGGGCATGCTCTCCCCCACCCTCTTTCCTCCAGTAACATCCTCCAGCCTTCCGGTCTCTGCTGGGAAGCTTGTCCACAGGGGAGCCTTCCTTGTCCTCCCAGGCTGGGGCAAACTGCCCTGCACAGCCCACAGCACAGTTACAGTTTCTCATCTATTGTGATAACTCAGCTTCTCCCACTAGACTCCGAGCTGCAGGAAGAGAGAGTGTGGTCTGTTAGCCGCTGAGTCTCGAGGGGCCGGCACAGGGCCTGCTTCACAGATATCTGCTGAATAAATAACTGACTAGCAGGAGGGACAGAGCTCCTGGTACCCAAACTCTGCCTTCCTGGGATTCTGTGCTTTTTATCTCCATTATAGCTGAGAAAATAGTCCCGGTAGTTGCAAAAGATGCTGGTATTATACCTACAGGATACAGAAAAAGCATCTAATGCTTTTCTTTCTGCTTGAAATTTTATTTCCTCTGTAAATCTAGAAAAGTATTCACATTTCATTAAATTGATTCAGATTGAATCTAAATGAGGGTTAGATATAATTTTCTGAAAGCCGCTGAGCCGTAATTCCTGTGTCTAAATAAAAAACAACAAACAGTTGAAAATGAGGCGATGGGTGCGGTTTCACTTGGTATTTTCGAGCCCCCGCGTTTGATGGAGATAATCGGATTTGCCACAGAAGGTGTGCTTATTTTGACCTGGTTTTTCTACAGACACATTCTAGACATTTATGACTCATGTGTCTTGGGCGGACAAGGGGGGAGGGAGGTGTGGGGCATCTGGTGTTAGCTGGAGACCAAAATATCTTCCTCAAGTTCACAGTGGGGAGCGAGGCCGGGCGGGGTGCCCTTTAGGATTCTGCCAGGAAGGCTCTCGCCACCCGGGACTTGCTGTGACAGTCGCTGCAGCCTGCTGGCTTTTGTTTGGTGGAGATCACTCAGGGTAACACGGTTCGGTGCGCTCAGAAGCCAGCTCTTGGGATGCTATTAAATCTCCCTACTGGATGTATCTTCTGTTAAAGAGCGATCAAAACAATCCTCGGAAACAGGTGCATGATAAATTAATGAGTATAATCTTTTCCTTCAAATTGCGCTGGGGGAAGAAATTAATTACTGGGCAAATGAATAACAAAGAGGGCTCCCTGCCTCCTGCAGCCCCTGAGTCCTCTGCTACTTTGTTCTGAAATCTAATTTCCGGGAAACACTGGAGGGGGTGCAATCGCCAGCAGAAGGGTTTCCTAGCAGGCTTGCTAATATGAGCACCATAATTCCACGCTAAGGAGCTCTCGCCTGCTCTAAAAGCCGGGACTGACAAGGCATATTTCAGAGGGGCCCGCAGCTGGTTCCCGGCCACTGTTAATAACCTCCATACAGAATGGACGCAGGCCGAGCGGGGGGTATTACACCCCAGGAAGTGAATATAAATTTTATTTACAGGCCAACACACGGGTAGATATGTACAAATACATAAAATCTTTATTTTCAATAACATAAATTCTCTTCCTGCCCAGGATATAAATAAACTTTCCCGGGCAACCCAGTGTCCTTTGCAGAGAGTTCCCAAGGCAG